>NC_141699.1:456938629-457263988 GCF_964263255.1 Lissotriton vulgaris
GTCCAACACAAACATAGTTGTTTGATTATATTTCCAGCTAGTCCCATCCCAGAGGTAGTGTTTTGGGATTTTTAAACCATACTCTGGTTTTTCCACAGAGGACGACTAGGCCTGCCACAGTTAAAATACCTTTTAGGTGTTAGCCACTGTAAGGACATGTTGACATTAAATTTCCAAATATCCTATGTTTAAATACCATGCACCCTGCGTTGTAGGTGACAAGACCTACATGGTGGTGACATTAATAATTAAAAGTGAGGTTTGGCCTTTTAAAAGGGTTTATGTTATCAAGTTAAATTGCAGTTTTTCAACTGCTACAGTCAGGCTATAATTATAGCCCAGAAGCTCTGTTTTACACTCTCCCTGTAGTGGATGACAAAAAGGTTCTGCAATATACTAGTGATATTTAACTTACAGGGCCTGGGTACATTTTGTAACAAATACTAATGGCCTATGGTAGGCAAGTTAAATATACCAATTAGGACAATGCCTATTTGACCCAGAACAGGCATTTTACTACTGGTTAATAGGGGTGAAGTGCACACAGTTTTAAAGCCAGCAAACATTTAGCGTTCAGTAAAAGTCGAAAAATCCAGGGTGACAATCCAGAAAAGGTGGAATTCCTATACCTTATTTCTGGGGCTCTCATCTGGTACTACCCAGTAGCTTCAGAAGGTTCAGAATATGGAGGTCCAAATTGTGTTTAGCCTTCTTAAGATTTGCCATGTGTGTGAAGCCTTGAAACTCCCTTCAATAACTCCCTGTTTTACATCTAATGTGAAACTGAGAATTATTTAGAGTTAATGGATGAGATACACTGCCACAAAAGTGGTGGATTACCAGTCCACCGCATTAATAGTGGATTATATCCTATGGCACTTCTAATACAGTGTACCGGATATCTACCAAGTTTTGACAGAGTGTTCCATTCGAGGAGGAAGCCTGCGCCAGGAAAGAAGTTGCCTCCATAACCGAGGCTGAGTGAGGCCCTCCCAGCAAGTTGCCATAGCAACGAGGGAGCCGCGAGGGACGCCGCAGAAAACGGAAGTCAGGTGAGGAGAGCCTGACTTTGAGTGGGACCGGCCAGAAGAAGTAGTGCTGCAAAAAGCCATGTGGCAGTTGCCTGACTGTGTGGGGCTCCCATGACAGAGGAGGAGAGCCCAGTGTGTCTGCCGAAGTTGATAGGGGCAGAGGGGAGACCTGCGTGTCCTCCCTGATGAAGACGGAGTCTCAAAGGCTCACAGGATCAAGAGGAAGGATCGGAGCCTCGCGGGCTCCCTGCTGGCACGTCCGGCTATTTCCTGCAGAGAGAAACTCTGGTGAATGGAGCTTAAAAAAGGCACACTGTTGGTGCCTGTCTGCGCATCCAGCTATGCTGCCAGATTGCGAGTAGCTGCAACAGAAGGAGAGAAACCCCGGTGAGTAGGACTTGCAAGGCACACTGTTGGTACCAGTTTTCACAGCTGCGCCTCCAGATTGCGGGCAGCTGCAATCTCAGGGGCACTTGGTGTCTTCAAAGAGACACGAGTGAGTTGTACACTCACCCCCATTTTTTGCACAGGCCTGTTGGGGCCAGTGCTCTGCTGCATCAGCAGCCCAGTGGCCAGTTTGAAGGCCTAAAAATAGTAGAGCCCTGACCTTTTGGCCAGGGTCATTACAGGGAGGCCCAAGACGGGCCCCTGACGTTAAGGCCAGCGGGTCTGATGTTCGCCCGTATGTTTAGGTGGGGCCCAATGTGAATAGGTGACGTAGTGTTATGATGTACTGCACTACTGCTGATTATGGTAGGGTGTGTGAACGGGCGGTGGGATACGTTGCTATACGCGAGGTCCTATATTGAAAACATCGTTGTTTTCTTGGCAGTACCGGGAGAACAGTAAGAATAAGAAAATAAAGGAAAGAAATTTACCCATATGAGGATGCTCGTGGGTGCTGATTTTTCTCCCCTGAGATGAGATATGGACCCTTGAATTGATTGAGTGGAATTGCAAGCCCGACAAAGAGTTGGATATCAGACACTTTCATTTCACGCTCGTCCTGAGGAGGACAAGATCTCGGAAGGCAGAAACACGTCCGCGTCGACAAGCTTCACATGTGGAGTCTGGGGATATTATTTGAATTATGAGACTTTGAGTCATCACAATCGTTGATTAGTTGTTCCTGATTTATTAGAACTGATTGTGTTTAAACAGGACTACCTCTGAGTGCACTACCTGAATAAGGAGGGGGGCAGTGGTCTTTTTTTAGTGCGATTGTCTGGGTGAAAAAGTTTTCTAACCTAAATGTAAGAAATTTGTTTGGTGTTGTTTGTTGTCAGTTGTACATATTGGTTGTAGATATATGTGTATATATGTGTAAACTAGATGTCATTGATCGAATCATATAAAAATATTGATTTGTAGGATGGATTATTATAAAGAAAATTGGTAATCCTGCTTTTTGATTAGGTATGCAATCATTGATGTAGATATAAAATTGATGTGGAGACTAGGTTTCCAAATATAAGGGAAGTATTTGATGATCTATCCCTACCGGCCCAATTGTACTTTTTGCAGATTATGGTAGGCCTAGCTTGCTATGTTAGTAAGTGCTATGCTGTTAATGCCTCATGATTTATGCATAATGTGTTTATGCTAAGTGCCTATTGCCAGTAAGTACAGGTTGTTTTTGTTTCACTACTAGTGAGTTCTAATGGTGACAACCAATTGGCCCTGTAAGTATATATTATCCCCTGTAAAGTCATACTAAATGCCAGATGGCATAGTGAATATATGTGATTATGTTCTAATGTGTTTATGAGTAATACAAAGGCTATTTTTGATATAACCTTGTGTGGAGTTTCCTTTCTGGTGTGCCTATTGTGTCACTGCTGTGTGAGTGTGTTCCTTAAACTCTTTACACATTGCCTCTGGGATAAGCCTGACTGCTCGTGCCAAGCTACCAAGGGGGTGAGCAGGGGTTATCTTCAGTTTATAACTCCCTTGTCCTGACTAGAGTGGTTGGTTTCTTCCCGGCTTAGACCCATGTCCTAGCCCACCGGAAATCCCATTTTTAAGTCAAGTCAAGTCAAGTCAGGATATTTATATTGAGCACATATCACATCCAACGGAGTCTCATGGCGCATGCAGACGGTTCTGACAAAAGGTGAGCAGCTGAATTTATCAGAAAAGCCAGGTTTTAAGCTTCTTTCGGAAACTGGTGTGTTCAGAGATTGTGCGAAGGCTGAAAGGAATATTATTCCAAAGGGATGGGGCCAAAAAGGAGAAAGTGCTGCCTCCATTCCTGGTAGTTTGGATTCTCAACGGAGTGAGCAGTGACTCCATGCTCGATCTTAGCTGCCTCCTTGGTACATACCATGTGAGCTTTTGGTTCCAATATTTTGGGCCCCTTCCATACATGTGTTTATGTACCATACAAAGTGTTTTAAAAATGATCCGTTTTTTTACAGGCAGCCAATGTAAGATTTTTAAACATGGCGCGGAGGGAGACCCTCGGGGAAGATCTAAAACCAGTCGCGCCGCCGTGTTCTGTAGAACCTGCAGCTTCCGGAGGTGGCAATTTGCTTGTGGCCAGAAGTAGCGGATTGCTATAGTCTAACCTGTTTATAATCAGACCTTGTACCAAGGGCTTGCGGGCTTCAGCTGGAATCCACTTGAAAATCCTGCGTAAACTATGCATGGTTCCAAAGCATGTACCCACAATATAGTTTACCTGGGTTTTCATGGATAACTTATTGTCCATGTGCAAACCCAGATTGCGGACCGATTCCTTAGGGGTAGGACTCTCGCCCAGCTGAGAAGGCCACCAGTCCTGGGTCCAATGTTCGGTAGCCTTGCCAAACAGCATGACCTTTGACTTGCTGCCGTTCAGCTGCAAGTGATTACGGCCCATCCAGTTTCTTACCTCTATCAGGCAGTTCTTGAAACAACCTTTGGTCTCGCAAATGTCAGGGCCAAGAGTGACCATGATTTGAGTATCGTTGGCGTAAGATAAAACATCAAAGCCGAACACTCCGATTACTTTGGCCAGAGGGGCCATATAAACATTAAAAAGCATGGGGCTCAATATAAAGCCCTGCGGTACACCCCTTGTGACTGGCCGTGTACTCGCCAAGGTCTTACCTATTTGTACTGTGGTCGTCCGGTTGGATAGGTAGCTGGTAAACCATTCCAATACCTGCCCTCTGACACCGATCTCCCATAGCCTCTGCATCAGGATACGATGGGAGATGGTGTCAAAGGTCGCGGACAGGTCCAAAAGGACAAGAATGGAAGATTGACGTTTGTCCAGAGCACGCCTAACGTTATCTGCGACCTCAACCAGTGCTGTCTCCGTACTGTGAGCGGTAAGGAAGCCCGATTGTGAAGGGTCAAGTAGGTCATTCATTTCAAGATATTTTACCAGCTATTCATTGACAGCTGCTTCCAGCATTTTTCAAAATATGGCAATAAGGAGATGGGTCGATAGTTTATAAGGATATTTGCATCTGCTCCTGGCTTTTTCAATATTGGCCTTACTCTCGCCGCCTTCCACATAGTTGGAACATCTGCTTCCCGCAGAGACTTGTTAAGGAGGCTAGTGAGGCAGTCCACTAAAGCCGGGGCAAGTATAGTGAATAGTTTCGGGGATAGTTGATCATTTGGGGCACCTGATTTAATTTTTTTCCCTACAGAAATGGTCTTATCTTCATCAAACATTTCGAAAGAGACCCACCTCGGAAAAAGCTCTTCAGTCATGGGGTCGTGATCTTGGTACAGTGTAGGCACAGTGTCTGCATCGAAGGATTCACATATCGTTGTGATTTTATCCTCCAAGAATTTAGAGAGCGATTCGGTCCATTCTATTGTGTCAGGGGTCGCTAATGGGCTTTTAAGAGAAGTGAATTCTTTTAGAATATAATGAAGCTCTTTCGCGGAGTTTCCGGCTTTGATTATGCTCTCTGCTAAATATACCCTCTTAGCTGTTCGCACTTCCCTCATGTAGTTGGTGTGCAGAGTTTGATAAGTTTTACGATCAGTTGTGTCCCTACTTTTTCTCCATTTTTTCTCCGCAGTCCTTGTAATGGACTTAGTTTTTTTTAGCTGGTCCGTGAACCAAGGTGATGGCTTCTCTCTGCACTTGACCATGCGCAGGGGGGCAATACTATCCAGTGCCTTGCCAATGACTCCAAGTGTAGTGCAGCTAAATCAACATTTGGCGTCAAATCTATAGAGTCCTTCTGAAATTTGTCTGAGAAGGATGCAAGAGTAATCTTTTTCATGGTTCTACACACTTTTAAATTGGTCTTACTGGGCAATCCCAATACCCATCTATTTATGGTGAATTTCACCAGACAATGATCGGTCCACGGTAGTGGAATTGGGGGATCCGTCCCGATGTTAGGGGAGTTAGCAAATAAAAGATCGAGTGTGTGTCCCGCCCGTTGCGTAGGGCCCACGATCCTTTGACTGAGATTTAGAGTGCTCATAGCAGAGATTAGTCTTTCTGTCTCAACGTCCGACTGATCATCTGCATGGTAGTAAAAATCACCCAGTTTTTAACAATAAACATGTGTTCTATAGCTAACAATCTCACGTTCTATGAGAATTCCTAGATATGTGCCTTTTTTTGGTGGAGTTTTATATAGCGCAAACTAGATCAAAGGTATCAGAGCACTTTACAAGAGCACCAGTTACATTATAGATGGACACATTCATCTTTTTTTGTTAGGCACAGGGGGCCTGATTCACAGAACTAACTTAAGACAAAATCCTAAATTTACTAACATTTTGGTATTCACAGAAGGCACTTACACATTTTGGTATTCACAGAAGGCACTTACTCATTTCGGGATTCACAGAAGTTAGGAGTCCTAACTTTTGGACTCCTAAATGCCTTCTGTGAATACCGAAAGCCTTAAAGTTAGGATATTTCTCAGTTTAGGAGTAGGAAAGTTAGGACTCTGAACTTTAGGACTCCTAAACTGAGAACAATCCTAATTTTATGACTTTTGTTATTCACAGAAGGCATTTAGGAGTCCTAAAGTTAAGATTCCTAGCTTTACTACTCCTAAACTGAGAAATATCCTGAAATGATATTGAAAGGATTCCTGTTGTAAAGCCTTGAAATATTTTCCCTTTTATTAATGTCTTAAGTCTGGCATCTTTTTTAGGGTGGGGGAGACTGTTGTCCTAGTGCCAATATGCAATTAGCCTCAAGTTACGTTTATGAATACCTTCATTCACTGACTTACCCCTCCATACAAGTGTAGAGTCCTAGTCAGGATGATAGCTAATAAATATTACATACATTTGAGCGACAGTCTAGTAATCTGACCCCCTAGAGCACACTTTCAGGTGCTACAATGATTGTGATGGTCTTGTCAATTTAAACAGACGGATCCTCCTGTGATAATCTTCTCAAGCCTCCTCTATTCAGACTAAAAATAGAGGCGGAAAATCCTTTTCAGTGCTATGATCCAAGGTGTGGAATCTACTGCCTAGTCATCTGTGTTACACAGAATCTGTAACCCTCTTCAAAGCGCTTCTGAAGACCTGGCTCTTCCTGGCTCTGGATGCACTCTGCTCCTCCCTTATTTAGTGACTGTTTTTCTTCTTTTTGTCCGTCTTGAGTTTTTGTAGTTACAACCTTAGCACCAGGTTGCTCCTTTGGGAGGTGACAGAGCTCTCCACGAGATTTATATCCATCCATTGATTCACTATGCTGTGGTTACATTCTGTTTCGTAGACCTCTGATCATGCTAGACAAAAGCATAGCATAGAGGCCCAAAAAATAAGAATGAATTTTAGAGAGCCTAAGAATGTTTTGCAGTGGTGATAAGATTTCCAGTGATCTACAATTTCCATTATCAGATGAGTAATGTCTCCTAAGAAGCATGTATTTGCAAACTACACTAGCTAGGTGGAAAGGAAAGCTTGGATACAAACCTAAAAGGCGGGGGCATAGCTTGGTCAACTATATTGGGAAGGGTTGAGGTAGGCTTCAAATCTCCCAACAATCATGCTTGCATTTCTTAATAATATAAATTATAAAAAGAAGGACAAGAGGGGACTTAAGGCGCAGTGGAAAGGGAGAGCAGTTCTGATTAGAGTTACTTAAAAGACAAATTTGTATAAAATAACAACCAGTTTTAAAAACTCTAAAACAGAGAGGAAAGTATGTGTGTGTGTGTTTTTGTCTGTGTGTGCTTGTAAAAATACTAGGTGAAATCCAACAATCACTTCACCATACCCAACTGAAAGCATCAGCACTCAACATTTAAGGGCCCGATTCCGATTCAGGTTGGAAATCGGCACGACCGACTCGTACCCGGAACAGAGTCCGACCGACACCTACTGGCACCCGACGACCCGTGCAGTACTATGCAAAGCCCGTGATTTCCAACCAAGCCGTACGTTAACTAAGCAGTACGACCGAGCCGGATAAAATTCAGCCATCCGGCCGGAAAATGAACACGAGCCGCACCGACCGAACGGAACCCGACCGATACGTACCCGCGACGTCCGAACCGCACAGTACGTTACAAAACACATGAAATCCGACTGAATCGCACGGAGTCCAACCCGCACGACCGAACCGGAGCGAAAACGTACCTGAAGTGAGAGAGACCACGGCGACAGACTCGCATGCAACAATCTATCAATCAATAAGAGTACTTGTAAAGCACGCTACTTACCCGTGAGGGTCCCAAGGCGCTGAGGGGAGGGGGGTGCTGCTACTGCTTGAAGAGCCAGGTCTTGAGGAGTCTTCTGAAGGCGAGTAGTTCTTGGGTCAGCCGTATGTGGGATGGGAGGGTATTCCAGGTCTTGGCGGTGAGGTAGGAGAAGAATCTGCCACCGGAGGTCGTTCGTTGAATGCGGGGGACAGCGGCGAGGGCGAGGCTGGTGGAGCGGAGCTGGCGGGTGGGGGTGTGGAAGATGAGTCTGCTGTTCAGGTAGGCTGGTCCGGCGTTGTGGAGTGCTTTGTGTGCATGGATGGGGAGCTTGAAGGTGATCCTCTTGTCAACGGGGAGCCAGTGTAGGTCTCCCAGGTGGGGGGTGATGTACCTGTGGCGGGGGACATTGAAGATCAGTCGGGCGGAGGCGCTTTGGAACACAGAACACAGTCAGCATGAAAGACACGGAACAGCCCGCACAATCCAACATGAGAGTCAACTTGGTCAGAAGACCGTCTCCTACATGCACACCAAAAACAATGCCAAAAACCCAAAAAAAGGACCAGTCAACCCATGACAAAGTCAATAAATAAATACAAAAAAACACAAAGACACACCCACAACTCCACCTATAAAAAGGCAAAACTACACTACCATGATCCTTTGCAAATACAACAGAGCAGCCAGCACAGAACAACTGGGGACACCAACCACAGAAACACACACAACTCACCCATCACAAAACCCACACACCATCAGCACACCTCCAAAAGCTCACACACATACACCTACCAAAACAGACACCCACCCACCCTCACTTGCACCCACACACCCTCCCAGATCACTCCTCACCACCACCCATCACCATGCCCCCTCAGAAAAATCCACCGTTCAAAAAGACAGAGTGAGAAATATTGGTAGATGAGATCCTCAGAGTGGAGCCGCATTTGTTTGGCACATTGGTGCAAAAGACCCCCATGTCAAAGAAAACCAAGATGTGGGACAGAATCGTGAACAAGGTGAATGCACAAGTACCAGCATATCACACAAAGACCGACATCCAGAACAGGTGGTATGACGTGCGCAGGAGGGTAAAGAAGCTCCTCCAGAAGGAACACACCTTGAGCCAGGTCACTGGCAGTGGCCCTCCTGCCAAACCAGTCTACTTCAGGTCCTGGGAGGAGAAGGTGTGGAACATCCTACCACCAGAGGGCATCCATGGCCTACCTGACATACCGGAGCCTGGTGAGTACACAACCAATATGCCCAATATTGTGTTGCAATACACACACAGCACCGTTAAGGGGACTGTGAAACCATGCACGGAGAGCAAAGGTATAGGAAACAAAAGTCAATCAGCCCAAGAAGTCTATGCTAGTCAGACAAACACAATAATGGCGATATCATAGTGATTTGTTACTGTTGTCATGACATGTACAAAGCTACCAACAAATAGGGCAAGGCAGTGGCACCAATCTGAGTTAACACTGTAAGACATCCCTGCCTCCACAACCAATATCTCACAGTGAAGCTGACTGACAGGAAGAAATAGTGGGTATGCTTGTGAAGTGAGTGTATACCAAAGCATGATGGTGTTTATGTCACAGATAATGCGCCCACTCACAATTGCGCCATCAACACCTCTCCGAACAAAGCTCACCTCACAGGGGCATGGAAATGGGCTGGCAAATACTCTGTGAGTGGGCTCTTTTGTGGGCAGCACACGGCCCTGCTGGGACTTGGCCACCACTAAACAACAGAACTCCACTGTCAGCTATCTTGTCAGCACAGGCACACCCCCTCACAGGGAAGCAGAGTCAGAAGGAGGGAAGTCAGGGCATGCTTGGAAGAGGATGTAGGCAAGAGCATGCTGCGACTTGCAGTCACTCACAAGCCTCAGCCACCCAAATGGCCCAGCAAGCACACAATGTACCATGCTCACGGCACAGGGTTTGGAAATGGGCTGGCAGGTACCCTAGGGAGTGGGCCCTGTTGTGGGCAGCACAAGGCCCTGCTGGGACTTGGCCACCACCGAACAACAGAACTCCACTGTCAGCCATCTTGTCAGCACAGGCATACCCCCTCACAGGGAAGCAGAGTCAGAAGGAGGGAAGTCAGGGCATGCTGGGAAGGGGGTGTAGGCAAGAGCCTGCTGGGACTTGCAGTCACTCACAAGCCTCAGCCACCGACATGGCCCAGCAAGCACACACTGCACCATGCTCACATCACAGGGGTTAGAAATGGGCTGGCAGGTACCCCGGGAGTGGGCCCTGTTGTGGGCAGCACAAGGCCCTGCTGGGACTTTGCCACCACCAAACAACAGAACTCCACTGTCACCCATCTTGTCAGCACAGGCATACCCCCTCACAGGGAAGCAGAGTCAGAAGGAGGGAAGTCAGGGCATGCTGGGAAGGGGGTGTAGGCAAGAGCATGCTGGGACTTGCAGTCACTCACAATATCCACCCACCCAAATGGCCCAGCAAGCACACACTGCACCATGCTCACCTCACAGGTTATGGCAATGGGCTGACAGGTACCCTGGGAGTGGGCTCTGTTGTGGGGAGCACAAGGCCCTGCTGGGAATTGTGCATCAACAATCAGCATTCTTGTTAGCACAGGCACACACCCTCACAGGTATGCAGTGTCAAATATTAACAGGGATCACACTCCTGTGTCAGCCACCTGATGGCCCCTGAATAACAATTTCTATGTACATGGAAATCCATACATGACCTGGGTGTGTGCACACATCAACATGCACATTGAAAGGCTCCATGTTGGCAGGACAATGTGCTACCACAACATCAAACTCAGTCTGTGCCAACTGAAGACAATGCAATGTCCAGGCATGCATTCTGACGTCCTTTAGCAAATGTCAAGTATATCAAACATTGTTACAAAGATCAAGGAGGGGTGAATGGTCTACTCCTCCTCTGCAACTTGGTTCATAACTGATTGTGTTGCCTCCATTGAAACCCACACATATGTACACATGCGTAGTGTGTGACATCGGATCACTGACATAATATAGAATACCAAAATATAGACTTACCAAAATATTATTGACAAAATATAGAATGCAAAAATATCGAATTCCTATTCACAAACAGGTAAGTACAAAAATATTGAATCAAAACTATTGTTGTAAAAAACAGTTAGTCAAAATATCGATTTTTTTTAATGTCTTTTAAATGTCTTAAAAGTAATTTAAAATTAATGAAATAATAAATGTAATTAACTAAAACATACTTAAAAATACTTAAATAACCTTAAAATTAATAAATAATAATGTAAGTAAAAAAAACGAAAAAAACTTAAAATGATATTTTTTAATACATATATATATTAAGGTAATAATTATAAAAAATATACAATATTTTCACCGTAGGATATCGGGAGGGTAAAATGTACTATTACCACTCCAGTGAGTGCAACAGTAGGGAAAGCGTTGGATAGCATAGGTGTAAAAAACTACTATTCCCACTCAAGAGAGTGCAACAGTAGGGAAAGCGTTGGATAGCGTAGGGGTAAAAATTACTATTCCCACTCCAGTGTGTGCAAAAGTAGGGAAAGCATTGGATAGCTTAGGGGTAAAAATTACTATTCCCACTCCAGTGAGTGCAACAGCAGGGAAAGCGTTGGTTAGCGTAGGGGTAAAAATTACTATTCCCACTCCAGACAGTGCAACATTAATTAAAGCGTTGGATAGCGTAGGGGTAAAAATTACTATTCCCACTCCAGTGAGTGCCACAGTAGGTAAAGCGTTGGATAACGTAGGGGTAAAAATGACTATTCCCACTCCGGAGAGTGCAACAGTAGGGAAAGCATTTGATAGCGGGAGGGTGAAAATTACTATTCCCAACCCAGAGGGTGCAACAGTAGGGAAAGCGTTGGTTAGCGTAGGGGTAAAAATTACTATTACCACTCCAGACAGTGCAACATTAGCTATGGCGTTGGATAGCGTAGGGGTAAAAACTACTATTCCCACTCCAGTGAGTGCAACAGTAGGTAAAGTGTT
Source organism: Lissotriton vulgaris (assembly GCF_964263255.1). Taxonomy (NCBI): domain Eukaryota; kingdom Metazoa; phylum Chordata; class Amphibia; order Caudata; family Salamandridae; genus Lissotriton; species Lissotriton vulgaris. The sequence continues at coordinate 456,950,302 of NC_141699.1, forward strand.
GGATAGCGTATGGGTAAAAATTACTATTCCCACTCCAGTGAGTGCAACAGTAGGGAAAGCGTTGGATAGCGGGAGGGTGAAAATTACTATTCCCACTCCAGAGGGTGCAACAGTAGGGAAAGCGTTGGATAGCGGGAGGGTAAAAATTACTATTCCAACTCCAGATAATGCAACACTAGGGAAAGCGCTGGATAGCGTCGGGGTAAAAATTACTATTCCCACTCTAGTGAGTGCAACAGTAGGGAAAGCGTTGCATAGCGTAGGGGTAAAAATGACTATTCCCACTCCAGAGAGTGCAACAGTAGGGAAAGCGTTTGATAGCGTAGGGGTTAAAATTACTATTCCCACTCCAGGGAGGGCAAAAGTAGTGAAAGCGTTGGATAGCGTTGGGGTAAAAATTACTATTACCACTCCAGTGAGTGCAACAGTAGGGAAAGCATTGGTTAGCGTAGGGGTAAAAATTACTATTTTCACTCCAGAGAGCGCAACAGTAGGGAAAGTGTGGGATAGCGTAGGGTAAAAATTACTATTCCCACTCCAGACAGTGCAACAGTAGGGAAAGCGTTGGATAGAGTAGGGGTAAAAATTACTATTCCCACTCCAGTGAGTGCATCAGTAGAGAAAGCGTTGGATAGCGTAGGGGTAAAAATTACTATTCCCACTCCAGTGAGTGCAACAGTAGGGAAAGTGTTGGATAGCGGGAGGGTAAAAATTACTATTCCCACTCCAGAGGGTACAACAGTAGGGAAAGCTTTGCAAAGCAGGAGAGTAAAAATAACTATTCCAACTCCAGATAATGTAACAGCAGGGAAAGCGCTGGATAGCGTAGGGGTAAAAATTACTTTTCCCACTCCAGTGAGTGCAACAGAAGGGAAAGCGTTGGATAGCCTAGGAATAAAAATTACTATTCCAACTCCAGAGAGTGCAACAGTAGGGAAAGCGCTGGATAGCGTAGGGGTTAAAATTACTATTCCCACTCCAGTGAATGCAACAGTAGGGAAAGCATTGGATAGCCATGGGCTAAAAATTACTATTCCCACTCCAGTGAGTGCAACAGTAGGAAAAGCATTGGTTAGCGTAGGGGTAAAAATTACTTTTCCCACTCCAGAGAGTGCAACAGTAGGGAAAGCGTGGGATAGCGTAGGGGTAAAAATTACTATTCCCACTCCAGACAGTGCAACAGTAGGGAAAGCGTTGGGTAGAGTAGGGGTAAAAATTACTATTCCCACTCCAGTGAGTGCAACAGTAGGGAAAGCGTTGGATAGTGGGAGGGTGAAAATTACTATTCCAACTCCAGATAATGCAACACTAGGGAAAGCGCTGGATAGCGTAGAGGTAGAAATTACTATTCCCACTCCAGTGAGTGCCACAGTAGATAAAGCGTTGGATAGCGTAGGGGTAAAAATGACTATTCCCACTCCAGAGAGTGCAACAGTAGGGAAAGCGTTTGATAGCATAGGGGTTAAAATTACTATTCCCACTCCAGTGAGGGCAAAAGTAGCGAAAGCGTTGGATAGCGTTGGGGTCAAAATTACTATTCCCACTCCAGTGAGTGCAACAGTAGGGAAAGCATTGGTTAGCGTAGGGGTAAAAATTACTATTTTCACTCCAGAGAGCGCAACAGTAGGGAAAGTGTGGGATAGCGTAGGGTAAAAATTACTATTCCCACTCCAGACAGTGCAACAGTAGGAAAAGCGTTGGATAGAGTAGGGGTAAAAATTACTATTCCCACTCCAGACAGTGCAACAGTAGGGAAAGCGTTGGATAGTGGGAGGGTGAAAATTACTATTCCAACTCCAGATAATGCAACACTAGGGAAAACGCTGGATAGCGTAGAGGTAGAAATTACTATTCCCACTCCAGTGAGTGCCACAGTAGATAAAGCGTTGGATAGCGTAGGGGTAAAAATGACTATTCCCACTCCAGAGAGTGCAACAGTAGGGAAAGCATTGATTAGCGTAGGGGTAAAAATTACTATTCCCACTCCAGAGAGTGCAACAGTAGGGAAAGCGTGGGATAGCGTAGGGGTAAAAATTACTATTCCCACTCCAGACAGTGCAACAGTAGGGAAAGCGTTGGGTAGAGTAGGGGTAAAAATTACTATTCCCACTCCAGTGAGTGCAACAGTAGGGAAAGCGTTGGATAGTGGGAGGGTGAAAATTACTATTCCAACTCCAGATAATGCAACACTAGGGAAAACGCTGGATAGCGTAGAGGTAGAAATTACTATTCCCACTCCAGTGAGTGCCACAGTAGATAAAGCGTTGGATAGCGTAGGGGTAAAAATGACTATTCCCACTCCAGAGAGTGCAACAGTAGGGAAAGCATTGATTAGCGTAGGGGTAAAAATTACTATTCTCACTCCAGTGAGTGCAACAGTAGGGAAAGCGTTGGATTGCGGGAGGGTAAAAATTACTATTCCCACTCCAGACAGTGCAACAGTAGGGAAAGCGTTGGGTAGAGTAGGGGTAAAAATTACTATTCCCACTCCAGAGAGTGCAACAGTAGGGAAAGCATTGATTAGCGTAGGGGTAAAAATTACTATTCCCACTCCAGAGAGTGCAACAGTAGGGAAAGCGTGGGATAGCGTAGGGGTAAAAATTACTATTCCCACTCCAGACAGTGCAACAGTAGGGAAAGCGTTGGGTAGAGTAGGGGTAAAAATTACTATTCCCACTCCAGTGAGTGCAACAGTAGGGAAAGCGTTGGATAGTGGGAGGGTGAAAATTACTATTCCAACTCCAGATAATGCAACACTAGGGAAAACGCTGGATAGCGTAGAGGTAGAAATTACTATTCCCACTCCAGTGAGTGCCACAGTAGATAAAGCGTTGGATAGCGTAGGGGTAAAAATGACTATTCCCACTCCAGAGAGTGCAACAGTAGGGAAAGCATTGATTAGCGTAGGGGTAAAAATTACTATTCTCACTCCAGTGAGTGCAACAGTAGGGAAAGCGTTGGATTGCGGGAGGGTAAAAATTACTATTCCCACTCCAGAGGGTGCAACAGTAGGGAAAGCTTTGCTCAGCAGGAGGGTAAAAATAACTATTCCAACTCCAGACAATGCAACAGCAGGGAAAGCGCTGAATAGCGTAGGGGTAAAAATTACTTTTCCCACTCCAGTGAGTGCAACAGTAGGGAAAGCGTTGGATAGTCTAGGGGTAAAAATTACTATTCCAACTCCATAGAGTGCAACAGTAGGGAAAGCGTTGGATAGCGTAGGGGTTAAAATTACTATTCCCATTCCAGTGAATCCAACAGTAGGGAAAACATTGGATAGCCATGGGGTAAAAATTACTATTCCCACTCCAGTGAGTGCAACAGTAGGGAAAGCATTGGTTAGCGTATGGGTAAAAATTACTATTCCCACTCCAGAGAGTGCAACAGTAGGGAAAGCATTGGTTAGCGTATGGGTAAAAATTACTATTCCCATTCCAGTGAGGGCAAAAGTAGGGAAAGCGTTGGATAGCGTTGGGGTTAAAATTACTATTCCCACTCCAGTGAGTGCAACAGTAGGAAAAGCATTGGTTAGCGTAGGGGTAGAAATTACTATTCCCACTCCAGAGACCGCAACAGCAGGGAAAGCCTGGGATAGCGTAGGGGTAAAAATTACTATTCCCACTCCAGACAGTGCAACAGTAGGGAAAGCGTGGGATAGCGTAGGGGTAAAAATTACTATTCCTACTCCAGACAGTGCAACAGTAGGGAAAGCGTTGGATAGTGGGAGGGTGAAAATTACTATTCCAACTCCAGATAATGCAACACTAGGGAAAGCGCTGGATAGCGTAGAGGTAGAAATTACTATTCCCACACCAGTGAGTGCAACAGTAGGGAAAGCGTTGCATAGAGTAGGGGTAAAAATTACTATTCCCACTCCAGAGAGTGCAACAGTAGGGAAAGCGTGGGATAGCGTAGGGGTAAAAATTACTATTCCCACTCCAGACAGTGCAACAGTAGGGAAAGCGTTGGGTAGAGTAGGGGTAAAAATTACTATTCCCACTCCAGTGAGTGCAACAGTAGGGAAAGCGTTGCATAGTGGGAGGGTGAAAATTACTATTCCAACTCCAGATAATGCAACACTAGGGAAATCGCTGGATAGCGTAGAGGTAGAAATTACTATTCCCACTCCAGTGAGTGCCACAGTAGGTAAAGCGTTGGATAGCGTAGGGGTAAAAATGACTATTCCCACTCCAGAGAGTGCAACAGTAGGGAAAGCGTTTGATAGCATAGGGGTTAAAATTACTATTCCCACTCCAGTGAGGGCAAAAGTAGCGAAAGCGTTGGATAGCGTTGGGGAAAAAATTACTATTCCCACTCCAGTGAGTGCAACAGTAGGGAAAGCATTGATTAGCGTAGGGGTAAAAATTACTATTCTCACTCCAGTGAGTGCAACAGTAGGGAAAGCGTTGGATTGCAGGAGGGTAAAAATTACTATTCCCACTCCAGAGACCGCAACAGCAGGGAAAGCCTGGGATAGCGTAGGGGTAAAAATTACTATTCCCACTCCAGACAGTGCAACAGTAGGGAAAGCGTTGGATAGAGTAGGGGTAAAAATTACTATTCGCACTCCAGTGAGTACAACAGTAGGGAAAGCGTTGGATAGCGTAGGTGTTAAAATTACTATTCCCACTCCAGTCAGGGCAAAAGTAGGGAAAGCGTTGGATAGCGTTGGGGTTAAAATTACTATTCCCACTCCAGTGAGTGCAACAGTAGGAAAAGCATTGGTTAGCGTAGGGGTAAAAATTACTATTCCCACTCCAGAGACCGCAACAGCAGGGAAAGCCTGGGATAGCGTAGGGGTAAAAATTACTATTCCCACTCCAGACAGTGCAACAGTAGGGAAAGCATTGGATAGAGTAGGGGTAAAAATTACTATTCCCACACCAGTGAGTGCAACAGTAGGGAAAGCGTTGGATAGAGTAGGGGTAAAAATTATTATCCCCACTCCAGTGAGTGTAACAGTAGGGAAAGCGTTAGATAGCGTAGGGGTAAAAATTACTATTCCCACTCCAGTGAGTGCAACAGTAGGGAAGGCGTTTGGATTGCGGGAGGGTAAAAATTACTATTCCCACTTCAGAGGGTGCAACAGTAGGGAAAGCGTTGGATAGCAGGAGGGCAAAAATAACTATTCCAACTCCGGATAATGCAACAGCAGGGAAAGCGCTGGATAGCGTAGTGGTAAAACTTACTTTTCCAACTCCAGTGAGTGCAACAGTAGGGAAATTGATGGATAGCCTAGGGTAATAATTACTATTACAACTCCAGAGAGTGCAACAGTAGGGAAAGCGTTGCATAGAGTAGGGGTAAAAATTACTATTCCCACTCCAGAGAGTGCAACAGTAGGGAAAGCGTGGGATAGCGTAGGGGTAAAAATTACTATTCCCACTCCAGACAGTGCAACAGTAGGGAAAGCGTTGGGTAGAGTAGGGGTAAAAATTACTATTCCCACTCCAGTGAGTGCAACAGTAGGGAAAGCGTTGCATAGTGGGAGGGTGAAAATTACTATTCCAACTCCAGATAATGCAACACTAGGGAAATCGCTGGATAGCGTAGAGGTAGAAATTACTATTCCCACTCCAGTGAGTGCCACAGTAGGTAAAGTGTTGGATAGCGTAGGGGTAAAAATGACTATTCCCACTCCAGAGAGTGCAACAGTAGGGAAAGCGTTTGATAGCATAGGGGTTAAAATTACTATTCCCACTCCAGTGAGGGCAAAAGTAGCGAAAGCGTTGGATAGCGTTGGGGAAAAAATTACTATTCCCACTCCAGTGAGTGCAACAGTAGGGAAAGCATTGATTAGCGTAGGGGTAAAAATTACTATTCTCACTCCAGTGAGTGCAACAGTAGGGAAAGCGTTGGATTGCAGGAGGGTAAAAATTACTATTCCCACTCCAGAGGGTGCGACAGTAGGGAAAGCTTTGCTCAGCAGGAGGGTAAAAATAACTATTCCAACTCCAGATAATGCAACAGCAGGGAAAGCGCTGAATAGCGTAGGGGTAAAAATTACTTTTCCCACTCCAGTGAGTCCAACAGTAGGGAAAGCATTGGATAGCCATGGGGTAAAAATTACTATTCCCACTCCAGTGAGTGCAACAGTAGGGAAAGCATTGGTTAGCGTATAGGTAAAAATTACTATTCCCAATCCAGAGAGTGCAACAGTAGGGAAAGCGTTGGATAGTCTAGGGGTAAAAATTACTATTCCAACTCCGGAGAGTGCAACAGTAGGGAAAGCGTTGGATAGCGTAGGGGTTAAAATTACTATTCCCATTCCAGTGAGTCCAACAGTAGGGAAAGCATTGGATAGCCATGGGGTAAAAATTACTATTCCCACTCCAGTGAGTGCAACAGTAGGGAAAGCATTGGTTAGCGTATAGGTAAAAATTACTATTCCCAATCCAGAGAGTGCAACAGTAGGGAAAGCGTTGGATAGAGTAGGGGTAAAAATTACTATTCGCACTCCAGTGAGTACAACAGTAGGGAAAGCGTTGGATAGCGTAGGTGTTAAAATTACTATTCCCACTCCAGTGAGGGCAAAAGTAGGGAAAGCGTTGGATAGCGTTGGGGTTAAAATTACTATTCCCACTCCAGTGAGTGCAACAGTAGGAAAAGCATTGGTTAGCGTAGGGGTAAAAATTACTATTCCCACTCCAGAGACCGCAACAGCAGGGAAAGCCTGGGATAGCGTAGGGGTAAAAATTACTATTCCCACTCCAGACAGTGCAACAGTAGGGAAAGCGTTGGATAGAGTAGGGGTAAAAATTACTATTCGCACTCCAGTGAGTACAACAGTAGGGAAAGCGTTGGATAGCGTAGGTGTTAAAATTACTATTCCCACTCCAGTGAGGGCAAAAGTAGGGAAAGCGTTGGATAGCGTTGGGGTTAAAATTACTATTCCCACTCCAGTGAGTGCAACAGTAGGAAAAGCATTGGTTAGCGTAGGGGTAAAAATTACTATTCCCACTCCAGAGACCGCAACAGCAGGGAAAGCCTGGGATAGCGTAGGGGTAAAAATTACTATTCCCACTCCAGACAGTGCAACAGTAGGGAAAGCATTGGATAGAGTAGGGGTAAAAATTACTATTCCCACACCAGTGAGTGCAACAGTAGGGAAAGCGTTGGATAGAGTAGGGGTAAAAATTACTATTCCCACTCCAGTGAGTGCAACAGTAGGGAAAGCGTTAGATAGCGTAGGGGTAAAAATTACTATTCCCACTCCAGTGAGTGCAACAGTAGGGAAGGCGTTTGGATTGCGGGAGGGTAACAATTACTATTCCCACTTCAGAGGGTGCAACAGTAGGGAAAGCGTTGGATAGCAGGAGGGCAAAAATAACTATTCCAACTCCGGATAATGCAACAGCAGGGAAAGCGCTGGATAGCGTAGTGGTAAAACTTACTTTTCCAACTCCAGTGAGTGCAACAGTAGGGAAATTGATGGATAGCCTAGGGTAAAAATTACTATTACAACTCCAGAGAGTGCAACAGTAGGGAAAGCGTTGGATTGCGTAGGGGTTAAAATTACTATTCCCACTCCAGTGAGTGCAACAGTATGGAAAGCGTTGGATAGCCATGGGGTAACAATTACTATTCCCACTCTAGTGAGTGCAACAGTAGGAAAAGCATTGGTTAGCGTAGGGGTAAAAATTACTATTCCCACTCCAGAGAGTGTAACAGTAAGGAAAGCGTTGGATAGAGTAGGGGTAAAAATTACTATTCCCACTCCAGTCAGTGCAACAGTAGGGAAAGCGTTGGATAGCGTGAGGGTAAAAATTACTATTCTCACTCCAGAGGGTGCAACAGTAGGGAAAGCGTTGGATATCAGGAGAGTAAAAATAACTATTCCAACTCCAGATAATGCAACAGCAGGGAAAGCGCTGGATAGCGTAGGGGTAAAAATTACTATTCCCACTCCAGTGAGTGCAACAGTAGGGAAAGCGTTGAATAGCCTAGGGGTAAAAATTACTATTCCCACTCCAGAGAGTGCAACAGTAGGGAAAGCGTTGGATAGCGTAGGGGTTAAAATTACTATTCCCACTCCAGTGAGTGCAACAGTAGGGTAAGCGTTGGATAGCCATTGGGTAAAAATTACTATACCCACTCTAGTGGGTTTAACAGTAGGGAAAGTAATAATTTAATATATTAATACAAATAAATTAAATGCCAATACCAATAATACATTAATTACAATTAATTATCAATTCAATATTATGTAATAATTAATCAATTAGAAACACCAATGAATATTAGTTATTAAAATTAATTACATATTCATAATTAATTAACAACTGATTAATTTTCAATAACAAAAACTAATTAATAATAACAATTAATACAAATTAATAATTCATTATTATTAAATTAATTATCAATACACAAAAAGTATTTTTAATATATAATTAATTACAATTAAATTATTTCTCACCCTATTCCCCTATAAATTCTTATCTCACTACAAAAAATAAAATACAATTATAATAATTACCAATTAATCAATTAACACAAATTAATTGCCAATTAATACAAATAATTACCAATTAAAAATGAATTAACAATAAAATAAAAATCAATACCAATAAATAAATAAAAATTATTAACTTAATTAAAATTAAATTACTTCCCACCCCATTCCCCTGTAAACCCACACCCCTCTACTGAAAATAAATTAATAACATTAACATAATTATCAATTAATCAATTAATAAAAATTAAATACCAATTAAAGATTATTTACCAATAAATTCAAAATAAATACCAATAAATAAATACAAATATTTAATTAATTACAATTAAATTACTTCCCACCCTATTCCTCTATAAACCCACAACCCGCTACGGAACTAAAAAGCCAAATTAAATAAAAATAATTAGCAATTTCTAAAAATTAATAATTAATATAATATTATTAAATTACTTCCCACCCTATCCCCCTATAAACCCACAACCCGCTACAGAATTAAATGACGCAAAAATTAAATAACATAAAATAAATTACTTAAAATAAATTAAACATACATTACAAAAATAATATACACTTTTCACACATATACCAACATACAAAACACTTTTAAAAAATCAATATTATTAAAAATTTCGCGCAATGCAGCGGGCCCTACGAAATTCGTTTTATTAATTAAATTGTTTACTTACCTCCAATTATCCATATTCTGGATTTTAGCACCCCACCCTGCCTTTCCCCCGCCCCGCCTTTCTGCCCCACCGGAACTCCCTCCACGGGTCCCGGCTGTTGGGTAAAGGTCCAGGAGGGATTTGTGTGCCATGGTTGATGTTCAGTCTGGCTATTGCCCTATGTACACCTATGTGTGCATTATGAGCACAAATCAGCTAAGGATGCCAGTGCATGGCCTGTGATGTGGTGTTTACAGTGTTGTGTGCAGTCAGTGCAGGCAACTAATGTGGTCATTATTTTCCTACTTATATGCAGATACATCCACGGGCACAGGAGACAGCGCCACAGAACTGGAGGAGCCGCAGAGCCAGACTGGAATCACGACGGCTGACTGATTTAACGCCGCGGGTCCAAGCATCAAGGGAATTCAAATTACTGCTTCACGCTCCGCTAACCTTTTAAATAAATACAAGGTAAAGGCATGAATGGGGCTTTGGCTGTCAGTGCTATTGGTAGTAGGCTGGGATGGTAGCAATAGAGATAATGACAGTAAAGATTGTTTATCTCCATTTGACCCTTTATAGGATTTTGCAATAATAAATTGAAGGAGCAGAGATGTCCTTTTTAACTATAATTGAAAGTGGGAAACAACAAATATTACCATAGACCAGGTAAAACCGACAAATGTTTTCAATTTTTGGTTCAGTCACATAGATAATGAAGGGATAATATCTGATGCCAGATTTTTCTTTTCTGAATTATATGTAACTATGTAGATTGATGTTACAAGGGAAGCAGGTGCTGAAGTAAAGCGCAACCTAGGAAAGCACGTATTTCAGGAGGTGCCATATCCTAAACACATGCCATATATAGGAGGTAAGGGTATAAGATAGTAGCTGGGCCTTGCCAGAATATAAAGTACATAATATAAGAAATAATAGTGTGCGACATGTGTTTTTTTTTTTCAAATAAGCCCCAGAAGGTTCATGAAAGAATAAGGATACAACCTGGTTAGCTTATCTCCATATGAAAAGTTAAGAAGTCACTGGCCATATTAGAAATATTAGGAACCAGGACAATGGAAAGTGAAGGGATGTTGAAGAGAGGCAGAACATGGCAAGCCTGTTTATGAAACCTATGTGTTGTATTTTTTATGTACATGCTTTAAAGATGTGTAGGGTACCATGAGAAAATTGGTGTTCTATTAGGAGCATCTCCATTATTTAAAGGTAGAGTGAAGAGTAAAGAAACAAAGGATGGCTAGTAGTGTCTTATTCTATAAACTGATTGTGATTATTTATTTGTTCTGTATAGGCGTAACAGAAAACCCGACACGAATAGAAGATTAAGAGACAATAATCTGTATAAAGTCTTGATAAAGATGGGAGAATAATTCATATACCATCGAAACGCGTCGACGCTGAGCGTCACACAATTCAAGGAACTACCTTGTGCAATCAAATGTTGAAATTTCTGTAATATTGATTGTCGGGTTCCTTACATTCACAGTTCCAGGATGTGTAAAAGTATTTGACAAGGGGTTAGGTAAAACTTCCATATTGTCTTTTTTTATGTGGGTCATAAGGAGAATTAGGATCATTAGTAAGATAGGTTTTTGTGTGTGGATTAATTACAACACTTATTAATTGTCATTATTTGTTTCATTGATCTGAATGTTTTTCAATGAATTGTTTTCTTGTTTTATGCTGAAAGATGTGTATCTTTCATTTTTTTAATCTTTCTTGAATAAATATTAATGAATATTGCAATTTGTATTCACGAGTGTATTAGTTCAACTTCTGCATAGATATTTCTATTCAAAGGTTACGGGAATTGTGTTTTCTTTCCAGTGACTGAGGAGTCAGAGGGACCCAGTGGCACAGAGGGTGAGGGGAGCAACACCAAGGAGTCCTCAGCACCATCCACCTCAGCTGGGGACCACAGCAGTTCGGAGGATGACTCCCTTGTGGGGGCGGGAGTCAGCAGCCAGGAAACAACTGATAGTGAGGCTCTCCCCGCCGCCACCACCACCCTCCCGTCGGCTCCCATATCAGATGTCCGTAGTAGCTCCCGTGTTTGGGAGCATGTCTCCTTCCTGCCAGGCAACGCACCCCCTGTGTTGTGTCCCCTGCTGCCCTGAGTGTGGAGTCTGTGGACCTGCTTAAACAGATCCATGTAGGGCAGACATCAATGCTGAGTGTCCTCCATGCACACACCGGTCTGTTGACGCAACTGATGTCGTTCATGGAGGGCATCTCATCTGGCATGTCTGCCCTACAGAGGACCAATCAGTCCATGGCCTCCACACTGGCGGCAGCAGTATCCCTCCTACAGCAGTCCCTGACCCCTTCAGCCTCAGCCCAAACTACTTCTCCTAGCACCCTACCTGTCTCCAGCACACAAACACCTGCACGGTCACCCAAACACACAGACAGCACACAATCACCCAAACATAAGTCTAAACGTGCAACCAAGCTAAGTCAGGGGGACTGATACCACACACACAGGGGGTGGGTCGCATACACACACACAGGCAGTCACAACCACTCCTCAGTCCTCAGATCCCTCTCCCTCCAAGAGCCATTCCCTTGCCTCACCTGCAACCCCATCTCCTAAGAAGCTCTTCCTGTGGGACCTAGGCCTTTTCCCCTCAGATTCAGCAGATCCTGACTACAGGGGGAAGGGGAAGTCCCCACACACAGTGAAGAGTGTCCCTCACTCCCTGTCCCAGGTTCCCCACCCACAGATACATCATCCCCAAAAAGCTCAGGCCCTCCCCAACTCCCACTTCCTCTTCCACTGACACCACCAGTCTGTCTGTTGCTGTAACTACTGTGAGGAGCGTGTCCCCCCCAGCTGTCCTGCCAACCTCACCTGCACCCCTTTCCACTCCCATGGCTTTAGGCACTGCATTGGAGTCCACGCCCGCCCAGTCTGACATGGGCACTGCAGTGGGGACCATGTCCACTACACTTGACCTGCCCTCTGTATGCTTTCAGCACCCACCCCTTCAGACTTGTGCCCCACAGTTGTGATGTCACAACCCATGTCAAACCCCTCCACTGCAGTTGCCACTGACACTCCTGCACCCAGCACCCCTTCACAACCTCCTTCTGCTGAGCCCTGATCCTGTCCCTGTGGTGCCTGGCCTGCCATATGTATGCCCCTCAGAGTGGATTTCCCCAGTCTTAATCAGTGCAGACAAGCAATGTGTGACAGGTGTCACTCACACCATCATTGGACTTTGGACTTTCAAAGTGACATTGGACTACATTTCTTTGTTGATTTTCCCTTCCAGATGGCAGAATGCTGATTAAAGCATGTTTTGTTCTCCTTGTGCATTTGATTGAGCTGTAGATTTTGTTGATGCTGTTTAGCCTGACCTTGGTGTGATGATGCAGGATTTTCAAATGTCTGTTACTGAGGCGTTGATGTGGTGTACTCCCTGTGGCCCATGAGATATGTTTAATGTTCAGGTTGGTATCCATGTCATCCTTTGCAGCTGAGTGGGTGTGTAATGGTTAAGAAGTTTTGCACAGGGATGGTAACATTTCATTGGCATGGCCACATCGGTGGCTTGCACCCATGCACATATGATGTGCTTCACATTGTTCAATTTGACATTTTCCCTTACTGTTGTGCCATCTCCACTGTACATGCAGGTGTGGTCATCATTGGCGTAAAGTCAACTGTGTCCTCAGTGCGCATTGGTAGATATTTATGGATTGTGTTGGACCCGGCCCTTTTGGCAGGTTCACCCCGAAACTTTTTGCTTTTGCCTAGCCTGTTTCTGTAACAAGGTGTTGGTGATTTTAGGTCTCTGCACACTTGTTTACTGTGGTCCAAAGTAAAGTGTGTGTGCTCTCTGTGTATGTGTGGTGAGAGTGACCCGCCCTCCCATAGGAATGCATGGGGAATCTGTGTGACCATGATAGTTAATGTGGGGAGTGCAGGGTTGAGTTTAGTATGTGGAAACTCGTGAGATTGAATGCTGTGCAATGATGTATGTGGCATGATTGTGTCTAGTGTGGATGTGCCACTTCTGGAAGTTGGCATGTTAGTGTAATTTGTGTCTGGCATGTGATTGCCTGGAGCTGGCTGGTGAGCCTGGCTCCAGGAGTCAGGATGGGTCTGCCCTGTGGTGAATGGAGAGATTAGCATGCTGATGTGAGGGAGGGGTACACCTGGGACCTGAATATTTATTTATTTATTTTATTTATTATTACTATTTATGAAGCGCGAACCAATACCCGTAGGCGTCTCGGCGCTAGACTAACTGCCATCTGCGAAAAGTAATACTGTAAATTTATTGGTTAAAAAGCCAGGTCTTTAACCGCTTCCGGGAAAGCAGGAGTGAGGGGCTGGTCCTGATAGATTGTGGAAGAGTGTTCCACAGCTTGGGGGCCGAAACCACAAATCGACGATCACCCCAAGTAACAGTTTTTGTCCGTGGCACCACTAGTTGGTTCAAGGTGATGGAACGAAGTTGTCTAGAGGGAGTATATGGAATAGGGCTGGTCCTTCCCTCCACAATGCTGGCTCCACCTCCTGTGGTGCCTCTGATGTCCCTAGCCTGGCCAGTGAGAGGGAGTTCCCCAAAGCCAGTTGTAGCTGGTTCTTACATTGCCTACACCCTGCTAGACAAAGGTATTTTTGTGTATAAAAAGAGTCTGTGACCTCTTGTAAAATGTTCTTGTTTGCCAAAATTGAAACTACCAGGGGCGTGCTGCTGCTTGGGCCCAGGGGAAGGCTTGCCTCCCTGGGCCCTGCCCAGCTCCTGGATCCCTGGAGGACTTCGCCCTGGCTAGGAGCTACTTGTGCTCCCTCTCTTTGTCCTGGACTGGGATTATAGTGCTTGGGGGAGTATGGTGCTTTTGTCCCCATGAGCACTCTCTGCTGCTGCCTTAGGAGCGCTGGTAGGTCTATATCCTAAATGCAGGTGCCTACCCTTCAGTATGCCCTCCTGTTTTGACCCATAGTAATAGTTTCAAGAAATACGGCTGCCACCCTGTCTATGCGGTCTGAAATTGCCCTCGCAGCCCAAGCTGCTTGCAGAGACATTGCCGGGCCGCTCCAGCGTGACCCGGAAGACAGGCGCCGTCCCTGGGACGTGGGCGGAGCCTAGCAGTTTCTATTTCCGCTTCCCTCCAGTCCGGGGGAAGCCATGCGGGCATTGCGGTCTCCCGCGTTGGGAGAAGGACCGGGTGAAGCAAGCAAATTGATAGAGGCGGGGCTCTCGTGTGGAGAGAGAGAGCCCCGCAGAGGGACCGGGCAAAGCAGAGACCGGCCGCATCCGGAGGAGAGGAGCCCGCTTGTCCCAGAGGTGAGGAGAGCGGCACAAAGTGCCCTGCCCATAGAAACCGGTGAGTGGGGCTCCGGGTGCTGGTGAAGGCACAGTGACGGTGACGGAGATTGCGCGGCCTAGCCAGGAGAGCGGGCCGCTCCCCTGCTGCTGGTATGACTGTCTCCTCCCCTTAGAGTCCAGAGGGACCCATGGTTTCATTGTGTAGGGGGCAGCTTGTCTCCAGGGACCCATGTGCTCCACCGAGGGGGGTAAGTTCCTCATTATTTGGGGCCTTATTATTGGCAAAGTGCTAGGGCGCTCCCTGAGGGCAGTAGTTGTGAAAGAGCCCAGTTGGTTCCCCTATGTTCTGGCCCCCATAATGTGCCGCATTATGTTTAGAGCCTGAGGGGCTGCCACATTCTGGAGCAGATGTTTGTTGAGGAGCCAGCGTGCTCCAGAGAGCACATATGGGTTCAGAGCCTGGAAGGCACCACCGGTTGCGCAAAAATGTATTTACAGAGCCCTGTGTGGCTCCAGCCTGCGCATATTTTCTTCAGAGCCTGTGTGGCTCCAACCCCTGCGGTGCAGTTTGTCTAGGGCCAGTGAGAGCCCACGCCGCAGTTTTCCGTCCAGCTGCCCAGCACTTAGTGGGCAGCTGCACCGTTTAGGCGCAATTGAGAGAGAGAGTCCCTGAGAGGGACAGAAGTGGCACAGTGGTGCTTGGCCTTCCACAGCTGCGCAGCACTTAGTGCCAGCTGCAGCGTTTAGGCCCTTGGGATTGTCCTCAGCTGCCCAGCAATTAGTGGGCAGCAATTAGTGGGCAGCTGCAATGTTTAGGTTTGTGCCAGTGGCGCACCCCTGACTGGCGCTGCGTGGCAGCGTGCCCTGACATTCTGAACACAGGGCATTTGAGCCCCTTCTTGAGATGGCCAGTTGGCCAGGGGCCTGGTATGTGGGTAGGGCGCAAGGCCCTAATGTGATTTTTGCGCAATGTGATTTTACTATGTTTATGATGGTAATTGCCTAATGTGATTTTTGCTCAATGTGATTTTACTATGTTTATGATGGTAATGGCCTAATGTGTTTTATGGGCTAGAGTGATGTGGTGCTAGGAAAAGTAATGCATTTAGTATGTTTTACGCACCCTATACTGCTACCTCTAGAGATTGTTTTACCTATGGAGGTTGGTGGTAGTTAGAGTTTACTTCACTGTGAGTAATGCCCCTAAATGTGATTTATTCTTAGGAGGCAGAGTCTATGTGTTTAGACTAGTGAGAGATTGACTACTGTAGTTATACTGTTTAGGCCTACATGTGATTGCTGCGTAACATGCTTTGCCTTTATGCTTGTGTTATACTTCTAAAGGTTCTTATGCTTAGAAGTTTGCTTTGCCTAGTATGTTACATTAGAGAGGTTATGTGTCCATGCGTGATCTATGCCTATGGTTATTAGTATTGCGTAGTGTGTACCTACCTGATATCAGTGGTTACTGTTTGTGATCTATAATTGTTATTTGGTGTGACAGTTATTATAAGTGCTAGTTCTACTAAGTCAACAGTGCCTACATTGGGTGGTAGATGAAGGTTGAGTGTACAGGTGTTGTGCTGACATGCCCAGGTATCTTAACTACTGTTTGGCATGTGCTGCTATTTCCATGATGACACCTACCTTGTGCTAACTGTGATGATGGGTGATTTTCACCCTTTGCCACAATGCTCAACTTTACCTGCAGTTTGTGTCCACACATTTTGCATTGGATGTACACACTGATGGGGGGTTTTGACACATTGGCCCAGTACTATTTCAAAGCTTGACTTGTGTAGCCCACACTCTGGTGTTGTTAACACATGTGATGGTAGTTACTTTGTGTGTCATGATTCAAAATCACTATTGGGGTATTTGTCGGGCACTACATACTGTTGGCATGATGTTGTTGTGAAATGTATTTGGCTGACATGCCTGTGGTTGATGTTTGATGATGTGTGTCGCATCATCCTCCCTATGGGTGGGGGTGTCAATATTGTCTGCCACACTGACTCCTATGGGTGGGTGAGGCAGTATTGATAGGTAACATGACACATATGGGTGGGGTGGCATCAGTGATAGGTTACATGCCCCTACAGGTGGGATCAGTGATAGGTAGCATGCCCCTATGGGTGGGGTGGCATAATTGATAGGTAACATGGCCCTATGGGTGGGGTGGCATCAGCCCATATGTGTCATATGCTCTATCACTGATGCCACCCCACCCATAGGGCCATGTTACCTATCACTGTTGCCACCCCACCCATAGGGCCATGTTACCTATCACTGATGCCACCCCACCCATAGGGGCATGCTTACTATCACTAATGCCACCCCACCCATATGTGTCATGTACTCTATAACTGATGCCACGTAGGAAGTAGGAACGTAGGAATGTAGGAAGTACGCATCGCACTTGACCGGCCGGAAGTGGCTCGGATTGGGTGTTTCCGGGTCAGGCTCGGACGGATATTGATGTTGGAATCGAAGCGTGCATATTGGTCGTGTATTTGGCACTTTTCCACATCGTACTTCGTCAACCGGACAGTCCCGCTCCTGGTACGGTTCGGCCGTAACGTAAGGCTACTAACACATCTCGGAGGGCTGACCAACCGAGATCGGAATCAGCACCTTAGTAGAGAGTCCATTTAGTAGGGGGTGTAATCCCCCAAACACCCCTCCTGAAGATAATCCCCTGTAAAAGGGTGAGATTACCTAACTGTGTTTTAATTAATGTTGATTCTTTGATATACTACAACTCTGCTGCTTTCATTGCGAAGAATAATATCTTGGATAAGCTGGCTACAGAAATGTTTTTATGAGTAATATGGGAGATGTGTTTGTGAAATCAGAATGATCAATATTGTAAATGGCTATCCTCTGAAATTGTTCTGACAAGAATGTGCCCACTTGTAACCTATTAAAAGAACTACAATGCTACCACATGTATTGGCACACTGTAGGAAGTGGAAACAAGAAAATTGTGGACAATAAAATGAGATCTGGTCAATGTGAGTGTATTTCTATGCAGCAGCTAATTCTAAATATGTATTCACTATTTTACTGACCCTTCATTCACATAGCAATAAAAACCTTGGAGAATAGCCACCAAGCAGTTTTATTTGCATTGAATTAAGGCACAATTATCCAAAACTAAGCTTATGGAGAAAAATGTTGTCTTTTTAATAGTTCAGTGAGTCTTAACAGGGGCTTCTATTTTCAAATGATAATCCATCTCAGAATTTAATTTAAAAATACACCTTTTTTGACATCATTTCTGCGAAAAGACTATTCCTCCTACGTCTCAATTCAGGCATTTATGATAAATCCATATTTTGAATACATCTGACGGGAGAAGTCATAACTTTCCCATAGGAAATTATCCATGTGTCCTCTGTGGAATCTAAATCGGTGATGGTGGGAAACTGTCTTATTTGATAAAACTTTGAGAACCTTATACATGACATCCATTTCCGGAATCCGCCCACTTGTTGATCAGGGACCCTGGGAGAGCATACACTGGCTTTACAGAAGATGATAGAGAAGAGGGAGGTGTTGTGACAGATGACCTAATGTCCATAATTCAGCTTTAATTCACCTCGCGCGCAAATTATTCATCGTTCCATCTTCAATACAATTAGGTAGTTGTTACCACTCTCTTCTTTTTAGTCTAACTTTTTTAGCTTTACTTGCAATGTTCAATCTACGCAGGACAATGGTTTTATTGACATTGCATCTTGTCATATATGACTCTTAAACGGTCTGGTCTTGTTTTTTAAGATAATAAATACATTTTTGCCGCATGATTTTGACATAAAAGCGAGTAACTTACAATCATTATGTCTCTGTGACTTTTCTGAAAATCGTGTTCCCTTTCTGCGTTTCATACTCGACTATCTCGGTGTGGGCGCCATTCTGATTTGAACATTTCACAACTGACATTATGCTACATTTCTTATCGGTAGTGTGCCAAATTGTTGCTTTCTTCTACATTTCAGGTGTTTTCAGCATATGACTAACGTAACCTTCCAACTTAATGTAAAGTGTTGAAACCTCTTCACTTTTATGTGTAATGCCTGTCTCCTGCTCGCCGTTGGTGTTGTTACCAATTTGTAAATGTTGAAATGCTATTGGGGGAAGTGAAATAAGTTATGCATTTTGCGTTACAATAAATATTATCTGTTTATTTAAGTATTTATTTATTTATTTATTCGTTCATTAATTAATTCATTCATTCATTCATTCATTTATGTATTTATTTATTTATATTACACGTTTCGTTTTTCCATTGTTGTTGATTGACAGGACTAAGTACTGAGGAGCATCTTAGAATTCCTCAAAACGTACCTAATGAAGTACCACAATTAACAACAAGCAATAGAGCATATGATGCAATTTGGTGCTTCCGTCAAGCACTGCACAATTTCACCTTATGCTGACAAAAAGCGAACAGGAATTTTCAACATTTTAAGTCTCTGTATACTGACGTTACAACGCTGACGTTTCAGCAGGAGCCACATGCAACGTGGCCCTGCTACATTTTTAGATAGGCCTCCCTTCATTTTGAAGTGGAATGAAGGGATTCTAATTGGGTAAATCTGACACTGCTGTACGTGGCACCGTATGCACTTCACTGGCCTTGCTTGCTGTTATTTTTGTTCAAAGAAGCCACCAACGAAGAGTGAGCTGTTGCAGTGCTCACCATCCTTAAAGGAGCCACACACAACACGCTTTAAAGAGCAGCTCAGATAATCAGGGCAGGACTTTTTTTTGCAGCATAGCTGCAAAATCGGCTCTGTAACAAAATCGGCCGAAAATCGGCCCTGGCAAAGAGCTCGGCGGCATCCACAAACCCACGGAGGAGGGGGTCAGCCGAGCACTTTGCCAGGGCCGGTTTTGATTCCCAGTCTGGCCCTGCAGATAATTAAGTTAATCAGTCAACAGCAGCAATGCGAACTCAGATCTTTCTGTTTTTAACAGGACCGGTAGAAACAGTTGTTAGCGACAATACATTATCGCAAAGGACGAGAGGGAGGAGGCCATGTGCTTTCGCAAGATGCAGACAGTTTCAGGTCAGGTGAGCTGTTTTTTCTTGATAAATGTACTGAGGATATTGCCATTGGAAAGAAAATCTTCAACATACTTATGGCCAATCATCAAAAAACACACTAGGGGGGATATTCTCAAGATTGTGTGATAATTATCGCAAAATTAGCTTAACGCAACTCTTCACATCACAGTCTATCACCAGAAAATAATGCCTTGTTAACATTGTATTCTCAACACAGCAGTACCATGCGATAGTTAAAATCAACGCGACGACGCAAAAATGCGAAACGTGAAAAAAGTGGCAACGTCCGAAACCGTGATACAAGAATCAGCAATAACCAGTGACACGCCTGCAACTCCCACGTATCACGTGGGAAAATGCACCATAAAAGCAACAAAAAAAAACGGTGAGATGACAATGTACGAGTACAACCCACATTCTTGATGTAGAACAAATGTCCATCGTCCTGCATCAAATAGGCATCTCCTCACAGTCACAATGTACATTGACATGCAGCCTGAATGTAAACTGCGCAAATGCGGAAACATACATGGAACACACTGTGAATCCGCATCTCCCCTTCACATTGCAGAGGGACAATCAACACCTCCTGCACACAGACGTGTCATGTCTATGATCAATCAAGTATGAAAGCATGGACGAATGTAGGGGCAGTGACTCCCCCTACATAATTGTTGCTCATGATGTGGGACTTGAGTCACAGGGTGCATCCCTGCATCATGGTGGTACATATATGACCCCAAAAGAAGCCTTGTTGTCACTTGTAGGTCACAAATGACAGCCTACATGTAGTGATTTGGGACACATGTGAAATGCCGAAGAGTGGGATTCCGTACTATCTGTGACACACAGAACTGGCATTTCCTATATGTGACACCCAAACAGCCTCTCTGTACAGAGGAGACACATCCATCATCTATTATCAAATGATGATATTGTTAGCACTACGTGTCGCACTTACACTTGTCTGAGTGATGTGCTTGTACAGATGAGTGACATGCACTCAGGGAATGTGTCTTGAAATGCAGTTATTTGCACATGCTGTGCCTGTGGTCATTTTGTACTGTCCCATGATTTCTAAGGACTGTGACAATGTGACGTGCTCATGTGAAGAAATTGTCAATGATGGTGTTCCTACGGGCTAATCCTGCTGCAGCCGCAGTGGAGTGTTGTGCCCCTGCCTCATCTTCCTCATGATCGTCAAGTGCATCTGTCACTTGAATTCATGGGGCATTGGTGCGTACACATATGCTGTGCAACACACAACATGCAACGATCATCTTGCACACGATGTCTGGGCTGTACAGGAGCATTCCACCTGCGATTTCCAGGCACCTGAAATGTGACTTCAACTCGCCAAATGTGCATTCCACGAGGCCCCTGGTGCGTTTGTGGGCCGCATTATACTGCCTTTGGGCCCGTGTGTTCGGGACTTTGAGGGATGTCATCATCCAAGCGCACAGTGCATATCCTTGATCACCTGTGACAGTGCAGAGAGACATGATTAAATGGTTCATTCTACAGGATGTGTTGGCAGGTTCACTGGTACATTGCTGTGTGATATGTTTGATTTTGTGATTCCTGTTTGACATGTACTGCTTGTAGCAAATGTGTGGCATCAATGTGTGTTATGTTGTCTCATTGCTGCTCCTCCATCCCACCGGGCCTATTTACTATTGTGCGTAGCACAATTGCATCACTTGCTCTCCTATGGCTCACCAGTCATGCCTGTCTACATGTCCACAAGCTTGACGAAGGTGAATGTCGCAGAGGGTTGCGGGGGACAGTGGAAGGTGTCCTTCTGTGGCATGATGCAAAGGGCAGAAGCAAGCAGAAACAGGCACATGGAGGTGTGGAATGCAACGGACTCATTTTTACCACCAAGTCAGTATCAGATACATGATGAGGAAGACAACCCCCAGGCCATAGACTCAGAAGCCACCAAAGTTTGACAGAAGAGTGTCCATGAATGTCGGGGCACAGAGATAGTGGCACCGGAACTCAAAGGGGATGCTGTCTGTGAAGAGACCTGTACACTGATATAAACTTTGCCATTAATAAATCAAGAATCAATTCCAAATGTGAGGCCTACTCAACTGCAGTGTAGGCTGGAGGAAGAAGTCAGAAGGGGCCCACAGCCACATGTCGTTGGCTTGAGATGCACAGAGTTAGTGACACAAGAACAGTTGTTGGTAGTGTTCGATCACCTCCGTAACAATGATCCTTTTTTCCTCTGGACTGAAACGTGTCTTCCTCTTATTCCTCTCCTTGCGTACAATGAAATTAACTCTGCCATTGAGAAATCAAGACTCAGTTCCAAATGTGGGACCTACTGGACCACAGTGTGGGCGGAAGTCAGTAGTCAGCAAGGGGCGACAGACATGTGTGGTTGGAATGCTTTGCACAGAGTTGGTGGTACCACATTGAAGGGAGTACAGTGATATCAAACGTCCCATTGGTATATGAACTCGGTCATCTGGATATCAAGACTCAGTTCCAAATGTGTGACCTACTTGAACGTAGTATAGGCCGGAGGCAGCGCTGGAGTACGTCAACGAGCATGGGCGTCCGCAGACAATTTTCCAGGGGGGGGCAAAATGTTAACGTTATCACCATCCTCCGACATGATGTGTGCCAGGTGGGGCACAAGAAACACTGGGCGCAGAACTGGGATAGACTCAATTAAATGCCAGAAATCCAGGACATGTGACTGACCTTGCCACAGGCCACCAAACACCACCAGTAGGGAAAACGCTAAACTTTCTGACAAGGTGCTTTATCTCTGGCTGCTAGGTGTGCAGACTTCCGGGTCCTCGATCCAACACCATTCAAGGCTGTCTTCAGCACAATTCGATTTTTATCAGAATACTGTAAAGCAGCCTGTGAATAAAGCACCAGATTAAATATACTGTATGCACAGTGTATGTTAGGGATTATTTGTAGCACACATATTTACCAATATTGGCTTCTTGGTGCTAGAATTCATGATAACTTTTATCCAAAGTTAAAGCACAACGTCAAAGTTAGTCATAAATAATGCATCAATCACACACGCTAGTGATTCGCCAGTGGCTGCTCCCTTTACGAGAATTCCCCGGGCATTGCTACATTTTACACACATTCAATTAATTTATACAAAATAAAATGTATAGGTCCAAATGTTAGCTATATTTTTTAAAAGAAACTTGAGTTCCTCTACGTGTAGTCAATGTCAAACTGACAACGTGCCCATGTTTAGGGATACAATAATGGCCAGCTCCCTTATGCGGAAGCCTGGCACCGTAAATGTGTGGCACATGCAGCGCCCTCTGCGTCGGCACATCATAGGTCCAGAAATGCTGAGTCTTGCACAGTGGTCGAAGTGGGGGAAAAAAAGTAGTGGAACAGTGGGCGGAGAATCAAAGGGCGGGAATAACCCAAGGATTGGATCTGTGGGTGGAGCCAGAGGTGTGGCCAAAATGCGCAGACATCCCAATTTTTAGTATTTGTTTGGCATTTCACTGCCCAGTTCAATCAACCAATGGAAAGACATAATTATTTAAGGTTATAATGAGTTATTGACATTAAAATATATTCACAAAGTGGGATATGCTTCTAATCACAGAATGTTCCAAATAGGATAAAATGTGGAAACACAAGCCATTTGTCTCTGAGCCATGGAGTTTGTCATCAGCACTACTCCCTTTTTCCACAACAGCAGTTCAAACATGAATGGCAAAATATCCTAGTTTGCAAATGTTTTCTCTAAAATTATGGCTCTGCGATATTTGCCTCGTAATGCAAGATCTGCTGCATGATCTGACCATTTAAACTAATAAATTGGTTGTAGCTCAAACATATCAAAAGTTAATATAAAATGTGACTTGTGTTGCTGCGGAGTGGATGGCCTATTGTAAAGGTTGACTGATCACCTTTCTCACTGCTGCGTTTGTATGTTACACTGGTACTAATAAGGCAAAATCTTTCCAGAGACTGTTAGCATGTGTACACACGTCAAAATAATAAAATATCTGAAAATATACTGCATTACGCTGCAGCCTTTTTTATAATGCATAATTTTGTCAACACTACGGCATAATAGTGTCATCCTTTGCTGCATAATTGATTCCAGTGGCCCCACAGCAGGCAGCACATGTTAAAAGTGCTTGTGAATGAAGCCGGGTGACTGTAAGCTTGCAAACTTAGTTTGGTGTGCGTGCAAATCCTGCATTGCCAATCCCTGGTGAGTTGCAGCTACTACTGCTGAAACAAGGCCAATGGAGGTACCTGTGGGTGAGGCACACTAGCCTCAAGGGCAGGGCCAGCCATAGCACTGGTGATGTCCTGTGCATTAATGTTTGTTAGTGCCCCCCCAATGACCACCTCTTCCATGGATTCCATCACTACCACCCTTTAACTGTGCCCCAAAGTTTCCATGACCACTCTCTCTCAGATGCATTTAATTTGATTTACAGCGCCACTTATACCATTGTAGGGTGTCATAACGCTCTAATTTATACCTTGCAGTTTGTATGCAGCTCTTAGATGACAGTTAATAGCTCACTGTTCTAAGTTAGAATTTTTATTTATAAACCGCAAGTAATAAAAGGATCTCTCTGACAAAAGCAGTAGCCCACTGACCTATTTACATTATGTGCACTTTGTGATCTGCATGGCGCATGTTCTTTGCAGCCAGTACATTAACCCACTGAGCTACCTTTCCATGAGTCAAAACTTCCACTAGATACAATTCTGATCTCTCTCTAGGAAGAACATTAATCACCAGAGTCATCATGACATTTTTATTGTTGCAGAAAATTACTGAAGGCCAGAAAGGAGGCAGCAAGTGTTTTTAAAACCATAATATACTTGCAAACATGATGCCTCCACCTAAAGTCGATTCAGAAAAGGGGGGGGGTGGTGATGAACAGAGTGTCTGAATTAGGCAGACCACTCTTACCCAGTCCAAAGATCAGGGCTTGATCCATCACCGTTATTTAGCTCACTGCACCATCCCAGCTCAGAAACTGGCTATATGCAAATCAGTCTGTCCCTGGCCCAGTGCATCATGGGAACAGGGCAGACTAAACTACCAAGCCAATTCTTCACCAGAAAGGAGACAAGCTACCGGGGACCGGTTTTGGCATTTCAGCCATCGTCGGCCCGGCTTGCTTGAATCCTGATGGTGCAGTGAGCAAGGGACTCATGTCTGAGTATACCCTGCCACACCTATAGTGGCCAAAAACGATTCAGAAAAGGGGGTGGTGATGAACAGAGTGTCTGAATTAAGCAGACCACTCTTACCCAGTCCAAAGATCAGAGCTTGATCCATCACCGTTATTTAGCTCACTGCACCATCCCAGCTCAGAACCTGGCTATATGCAAATCAGTCTGTCCCTGGCCCAGTGCATCATGGGAACAGGGCAGACTAAACTACCAAGCCAATTCTTCACCAGAAAGGAGACAAGCTACCGGGGACCGGTTTCTGGCATTTCAGCCGTCGTCGACCCGTCTTGCTTGAATCCTGATGGTGCAGTGAGCAAGGGACTCATGTCTGAGTAACCCCCTTTTCTGAATCATTTTGTCCACCATAAGCGTGGAAGGATATACTCAGATGTGAGTCCCTTGCTCATTGCACCATCAGGATTCAAGCAAGCCGGGCCGACGACGGCTGAAATGCCAGAAACCGGTCCCCGGAAGCTTGTTTCCTTCCCAGTGTAAGAATTGGCTTGGTAGTTTGGTTTGCCCTGTTCCCATCATGCACTGGGACAGGAACAGACTAATTTGCATGTAGCCAGGTTCTGAGCTGGGATGGTGAAGTGAGCTAAAAAGCAGTGATGGATCAAGCCCTGATCTTTGGACTGGGTAAGAGTGGTCTGCTTAATTCAGACACTCTGTTCATCACCACCCCCTTTTCTGAATAATTTTGTCCACCTAAAGTCAGCACCCTGTGCGGTCACACTGGTTGCACCGCCCTAGAGCTGGTCCTTCTCAAGGCTCCTGTGACCTCAGTGACAGGGTCACTGTTGCTCTAGGGTGTGCTGCTTCATAGGCCTGCCCGCAAGACTGGAGGTGAACTTCAGTATGGATAGTGGTGGACAAGCCTTGAAGGTTAACCTACACTTGTCATGCTAGGGTCCACCTGCTGGTGCGAAGACACCGGGACTTAAAAGTTGTTGCGAATCCTTCTAAGGTCTAGCATATGATTGTGCTCTCGCAGGAGAGTGGTCTGGTGGACTGGTTATTAAGGCTGAACCTGGTTCCCACAGTTCCAAATTCAGCAGCTCTGACCATAGTGCCACATCCTCTTCCCCACTGAACACCGTACTGCCCCACTGAGAAAAACTCCCACTGTCTTCAACTACAACCCAATTATTGCCCACTATAAACACCTGGATGCGACTCAATTTAAATTACGCACTAGACAAGGGCTGTATGCTGCCTACAAAAAAAAGTAAGTACATCCTGGAAAAAACAAACACTTATAGGGAATGCAAAATTTAGCAAACCATGGGAAATATAAGCTGGAACAACATGGTTACCTTAATGCTTGTGCACTCACTATTCAGAAATCAGTGAGTGCTTTTTCCTGAAAAGTACAGGACACGACTACAGGGCCCTGAATGGACCCATTTCAATGGCCATTGCTTATATCCTTACAAAATGTAAGCAGTATGGTAAAAGACCACATCCCTGGACGCAGAGCCGCAGCACACATTTTGTTTTCCAATCCACACATTGTAGTACCTCCAGCATTGGTGAACTAGTTCCAAGTCCAGGGAAAACAAAGACAAGATAACAAAAATAGCGCTTCACTGGCAAACTCTGTAAAAGTGGCGTTTATGTGTTTCAGTGTGAATCAAATCAGTTTGGCCAGTTTGCTACCACTCTGTCTTACTTTATTTAGTTATTTATATATTTTTCGCCTTTTATTCCCAATGCTGCACTTTGGAATTAAAATGTCAGAAAAATATGGCATTTCCAGCAAAAGCGTCTTTCTTTTTTGGATCCATTTCACAGGGAAGCAAATAAAAGAAAGGAGAGGCAAGAGAGTTAGAACACCATCTTGAAGTCACGATTTTCATGGGCGTCCGCAGGGGGGGGCAAGGAGGGTCACTCCAGGGGGGGGCAAGCGCCCCTCCTTGCCCCCACCTGCGGACGCCCATGTCAACGAGTAAGGAGTGCTGGGGGGCTGTGTCGCAGATGCCAGCAATGGTCTGAGGAGGCTGCCAAGGTTGCAGGCCTTCGGCTTGGAGCTCGCACTGGCACGTGGTGGGCCCTCTTCGACACACACCGGTGTCGGCAGGGGAGCAATGAGGCTTGTGTCCGCAGGGGTGGGCAAGACGGATTCGGGGACCAGGATGCAGCAGGTGCACAGGATCGCAGGCAACACTGCTCACGGTGTCGGCCTTGTATCAGGGTGAGAGGTCCAGAAGAGAACCACGCCCAGTGCTACATGCTTTTCATTCACACCCCTACACTGGCCTCGTGTACGTCAGGCCAGCCCACTCCACTCACGCTTACAGGGGGGGGACGTAACAAGCTACATTTCCACGATTGTCCCCACTGCCTGGGGTAACATGGTTGCGCCCACTGTCCACTACACTCCAAACACCAGCAGTGTATGTCGGCATGGATATGTGTGTGGCCTGAATACTGCAGTCTGGCCAGCACATCCACGCCACCCTTGGCATTGTGTATATTCTCATTCATGGGTCACTTGCCTCCTTTGCACATGCCTGGTTCCCACCTCTCCCCACAAATCTATTGTGTGGCTGAGGTGCCATGCAATTGATGGCTCATGTACATGGCTAGCCCAGGTTACCACAGTAAGTTGTGCTGTAGTGTCTGATGGGTGGGCATGTTGTTTGGCATGTTGCATGTGAGTTTGTAATGTGTGCATTACCAGAGTTGTGAGTTGCATGATTGTGGAGTTGGGGTGTGTGGTGTGTTCATTTGGTACTTGCAAATGAGCAGAGAAATTCCGTAGGCGCCATCCTGGAAGCGCTGGTTGATAATGGACTGTTGGGTAGTTGGCAACGACATTGGTGAAGAGTCCCTGGTGGTCCACTATTTCCTGCACAGTGATGGAATGAGTGTGCTTTCTGTTCTGGTAATTGTGTGCAGTGTCGGCAGGGGGCACAAGTAGGACATGTGTGCAGTCCAATGTCCCCATGTGCGGGAAGCCCGCTATGGTGTATAAGCCTTGCTTGGACTCCAGCTGTTCCTGGGCAGTGTGGGGGAAGTGAAGGTGCTGGGGTACCGAGCTGATGATGGCATCAAAGACAATTGTGATGAACTTTGATAGGGCTGGCTGTGAGACTCCTCCGACTCAGGCAGTTGTTGGTTGGAAGGTAGCAGAGGTCAACAGATGCAGCACAGCCAACAGCTTTGTCTGCGGAGGGATGTTGGTTGTCTGCTGTGTTGGTACTGTCAGCCTGTGGTCAATGAAGTTCAAGATGTGGAGGATGGTTGTCTTTTTGAGCCTGTAGTGGGCAATGACATCCTCTGGTGTTAGGTCAGTGAGGCTGGTGTGTTTTCTGAAGGTCCGCTGTCTTTGTCTGCGCTGCCTCTGTGGTAATCTGAGGGAGATGCCGGGGGAGACCGGGAGGGGGGTTGCGGGCCTGGGAGTGGTGGCAGTGGGTGTAGTGGCCCTCTTAGGGCTATGAGCTGCATGATCAGTATCTCCATGGCGTTTGTTCTTCCTCGGGTGTGGCTCTGGGCTGGGCTCCCTTTTATGTTGAAGGTTGTGGTCCGACTTCACACCAGGTAAGACCAGGTGTTAAATCCCTGCTGCTAATACGCCTTATTGCCTGTTTTGGGATCTTATCGAAGATCTGCCTGGTCATTGAGAATGTTGCGAAGTGGTGATTTTTTGGCTTTTTGCAAGGGAACGCCTACTCTGCATCTCATTAGCATTAGTTGCAGGGGTCATCTGTGGCAATGTTTTTGCTGCTGCTATCGCAGGTAAACTGGTGATATCCGCTGTCAGGACCAGCTTATGAATGGGGCGATAAATTTATCGCCACTTTGGCTGCGATAAAGTGCAGGTAACTCAGCGATAAGTCCTTGAGAATATGCCCCCAGGAGTATTAGTCAATATAAATAAATGAATGAATAAATATAAGATCCTCATCTGAACGGACACAAGGAAACCCTCTTCATGTTCTGTATAGAGTGACAGGAACCTTGGTTCAGAACCAACAAAAATATAAAAGTAATTCCCATGGGCCAAGACGTTTACTAGTTGATTCAATTTGTGGATGTTGTCTATATATAGGTAACATTTCTCCATGTATTAATAGAGCAATTCTTGGAAGAATTCTTTACACGTTCTAGGGGTAAATAATCCTTTGTGTGAAAATTTGCAGGTGAGGTATGCACTTATGCACAAAGAAATCAATCGTTGCTAGAGCAGTGCATGCAGCAACGGGGCACAGCAATTTTTGAAGTTCCGACAATACGTTTTCTACTTCAACCAAGTCTCCTTTCATCAAAATTACATAGACATGAAACAAAAAAACTAATTATTCAAAATACGAATAACACATTAATGATACTTTAAACACGATTATGCTTGCATCATCAACATTTTGCACACAAACCCAGGAACGTCCTGATTTTTTTGGGCACACCTAGCCTCTCACTATTACTGTCATTAAGTTAATTGCAGAAGTTTAGAGTGGTGGTGCATTTTAAACTCTTCCCAATAGTCAGACACAGAAGAGAGAAACATTCAGGGGAAACACACCCAAATAGACCACAAGACCAGTAACAGTTACTTTCCGCCCAACTATCCAAAAATCAAAGGTGGCTCACGGAGAAAGAAGCTACATGTACGTAAGCTGAAAAGCTGACAACAGTGAAGAGAAATTTTTTGACATGGGTTTTTTACATTTTATTATGGTGCTTTAGATTCGGTGCCACAAATGTTTTTGGATAAAATTCAAAATGTACTTCCTTCCTTTAGATTGTGAAACGGAACACTGCATAAATCACAGGTGATGCAAATTCTCCCAAAGAGCAGGGTTGGGCAGACCTTCCCCTCTGTAGCAAAGTACAGCATAACAACAAATTATACGTCTGGTCTTTCAGTCAAACAAATACGACATTTTCCAGATTAGACCAGACACTTCAGCAGGAGATCTTACATATATTCTTTGGCTCTTCAATTCAGAATAACCATATAACTTATATAAACATCCCATGGCCTGGACCATACATTTAATATGGGGCACAATTGACACCGAACAACTTGTAACCTTCTTTTAAAGATATATGTGTTATATCTAAATAAAGATAATTGATTTGATTTGATTTGACACCGAACAACTTTTAACAAAATGCCCACTCTTCACTCACCTCATGCTCTCCTTGTCAAAAAATTAAACATGCAATGCACCCAAAGTCATTATTTCACAAAGCGATGGGGGTGGGATTGGGTTTTGACAAATGTTATTTTTGAGCAAGACAAATTGGATCATTTGAGTACTGCAAAATACAGAGGTAGACTGAATCTTAGACAACGAGGTTAAGTAATGAGTTACGCACCCCATCTTTAGGAAGGTAGCCAAATGGAAGGTAATACTGTTTGAAAAAAAAGGCTAAAAAAGAATGTAGAGGCCAGAAGTTATCCCCACGAAATTCTCACAGAGATTGTACCAATTGAGAAACCCTGCAGTTTGAAACAGAAAAACTAATGATAAGATTGTTTAGGATTGATACCTAGTTCCTGGTCTGCTAGATATTTCTTTCATTGCACAGCAGATAAATGTTGGAGGAATTGTGAAGAATGTGAAATCTGGCTAAGGAGGAAAGAAGGATGGCACTCCGTCCGCTCACCTCATGATCGCCCATCTAATTCAGAAGTTTGCTAACAACTTGCTTTCCTATTCCAAGACTCAGCTGGCTCTGCTGTCAGTATCCTTTTGCCAGTGGCTCATCAGCCACAGGATTGATGGCTCCACAGACCTGCCCACTTCAAAAAAGGACTCCTGATGCTGTATTTTCCTGTCTGGACCAGCAGGAAAATAGGAAATATAGCTCCTGTGTGCTGGATGGAAACTTCCACTGCATCAGGAATGTTTACTTTTTGTTTTTTCAACAACAAATCCTTGTTTTGGTGGTTTGCCTTCAAAAACACAACTATAACCACCTGCCAGTAATGATATTGATCCCAGGTCTGTGATAATATTCTCACTGGAATTACTCCTTTTCTGTTAGAGAGTATGCTTTTCCCAATACTTCCATGCCAGCACAGCAGGCAAATTAAAATGTATTAGGCCTCTACTGTGCCAATGGCATTGTGGCTGGTCTGGCATACTTTTAATGATCCTATACATATTTATTTATTATATTTATAAAGTGCAACACTCATCTCCTGCAGGATATCATGGCCCTTAGAAAGCTCCCTATCTTTTTAACTGTAAAGGCGTACACGAATTTAAGAACAAACTGCTAAGAATGGCTTAACATCTGAAAAAACAAGTTGTTTTGTTTTATCCTAAACCACTGGTGGTTCTTGGTCATGCAAATGTCTAAAGGACGAGTATTCCAATGGACTGCTGCCAGGTGAGAAAAAGAACTGCCACCTGTTCTAACTTTTTATCCGTTTTGCCATGGTGAGCGGCAGGTTTTGTGATCTCAGTCTGCATGCTGCAATGTAAAATTCTACTTTGTCATAAGGGTGATCTCAGTGCTATTTCTTGCTCGAAAGCACATTTGGGAGGAATCTAGCTGATTGTTACTTTCTAAAAAGTTAGTTTAGTGCCCAATCAATAATTGTTCCAGTATCTTGAACATGAATGGAAGGAAAGATATAGGACAGTAGCTGCCAAAACTGAGAGTCCTCAATTGATAGGAATGTATGCATTTGTAATCTGTGATTACTGACAAACTAGGTCATTTGGTTTTGATATTAGGGCTTGTGAAGAAAGGCTAATCTAAAGTATCAAGTGAGGAATGAAATCTGACAGCAAAATAAACCATAGAAAGAGTTAAGAAACAAGAGATTCCCAGCCCCCTATGAGAATAGATACTGAGCGCATATTGCTCCGGGATCTGGAGAAATTTGAGACTAGGCTAGTGGGGAGACACTGCAGACATTGATATAATGCAGAACATAGAGCAGAAACAAACTTGGAGATACCAAAAAAGAATGGGGCACAAGAAGAATGAGGGGGCGTATTTGCAAGAACCTCGTTAAAATTATCGCTGTTTTAGCGGCAGGAAACTGCTGCTAAAACGGCGATAATGGTCTTGCTAATATGCGATATATAATTCCAATAGAAGCCCAGGTTAGATGTGCAGGCCATCTAATCTGGGCTTCTATTGGAATTCTATAACGCATATTAGCAAGCCAATTACAGCAGTTTTAGCTGCAGTTTCCTGCCGCGAAAACGGCAATACTTTTAATGAGGTTCTTGCTAATATGCCCCTCGATCCCTGGGGAACTGTCTGTATCCTCACCAAATTCACATTCACAGTGCCAGTTCTGTGTAAGGCCCTGTCTAATGGAAGTCTATGGATCAAAACGTTTAGACAACAAAAAGTTGGGCATGACCAACTAGTTGACTAAGGCATACAAATGAAGCCTAAATAACCTTTTTTCCTCATGATATATTATGACATCAGTTATGAAAGAAAGAGGCACATACAACGATAATTTTTGGACATTAGGTCAGGGACAATAGTGCACTGTATAAAAATAGTTAATGCAACTGTGGGCACAAATATTATGGTGATGACACTTTGACGCATGAGATAAGCTCCCATGAGCATGGTAATGGATTGTGATATGTAAATACAATATTGACAATTTATGCATGTTGTTGACTTTATGAATATGAATGAAAAGATTTTGAAAATGGTAATAGGTTCCTGGTACACAAGGCTAGCAACTCAGGTAGAGATTAATCAATGGTTCCCGCTACACTCCGAGTTGATCAATATTGTTAGAAGTAGTGACTGAAATAAGTAAAAACACATGATAAAATCAATTACACAGCAGGACCGAGTTGAGAAGTAACTCACATTAGAGAAGCCACAAGAAGTACTGTTCCCCTTTCCTAATAAAATTTGCTGTCCAAGATTGAGAATATCACTTTCGCTCCATTTCCTTGGAGCACCTACTATATCATTTATTTCATCTTGGAGAGATTCATGTATAAATTAAATAATCTGTTTAGATATATTGAAATGATTCAGTGGTCTCATTGCCATTGAAAGAAGAGGTGGAAAACGTTTCTCCCAAGGGAACCATTCTTTTTAATGTGTACTTAATCAAGTGGCAACTGATAGTCTTTGAAAGAGGTGAGGGGAAAATCGCAGTGTAGTCGAGAAGCAAGCCAAGCATGCCCAAATCCTTAAAAAAAGTTGTTCCACCAAAAAAAAAAAAAAAAGAAATAGGCCTTATGGTGCACTTCCAGCAGCGTTTTCGAAGGAAAGGGATTCAATAGCTGTAGATTTTGCATACAATTATAACGTAAACACCATGAAATAATGTAATACTTAATAATTTGTTGTGTACGACTTCACAGTGATTTTTTTTCTGTGACTTTTGAGGGTCGCTTCTTCCTACAATAAAAACTGTAAACATCAAAAAGAATAATGCTTCTTACAGTGCCCCATTCTAAAGATTCCAAATTTAAATTTACTAGGTGTGCAATCTGATAGTGCCTCCTATCGTTTTAAATAAGCAGAATGCATCATGTAGTAATAATACCTTCCACTTTCTTTCAATTTCTCAATCGTTACTTTAGATGATATTTTCTCTGATGCAACATGATTGGCCACCTACTCAAAATGGGAATGACGTGCAGCATGAAACACCACAAAGGTCTTACAATCTCAGACTTTACACAGCATAGTTAATACTCATATTAAACTCATGTTATAGGTTCAGGAAGCTGTGCTAGGCCACACTGATATTACAGGCTCATCTATCACATATAAATTACAATACATTAGCAATCACGAAATGAATGCCTAGCCGTATGTAATATCTCCACCTTATGATATAACTAACAGAGCAGAAAGAGTATGGTGTGTTTGAATAGGGAAAAAATATAACATCATCATTATAGACCCCGAAATAAATCATTGCGTGAAAAAATAGCAACTTTTTGTTTGATGAATAAACTTATTGGGGCAGATTTATGTCGGACTTGCTGCACTTTTGCGCCGCCATTGCGTCACTTCTGTGATGAAGTGGCGGCGTAAACCCTGCGCCACGTTGCGACATACTTACACCGTGACGCATCTATGGAGATGCGTCACGGTGTAAGGCCCTGCGCCACATGAAACCTGCGTCAGGTTTCATGTGGGCTTTTCTACGCATGGGGGGCCGTTCCGTCGCAGGAACACCCCTGAAAGGTGACTCATTGAAATCTACAAGATTTCACGGAGTCACTTTCCCAACGCTGATGCGCCAAAACCCTGCGCCTGCTTGAAGCAGGCGTAAGGCTTGAAGCACCACGTTAGAGATAGGGCAAGTTGGAATAGTGCTGGAGTTGCGTGCCGCACGCAACACAACATTCAGCACTGAGCCAACTTCACCCCCCTAGATGCGACACACATCTGTTTATTCCTGCGCCATGGTGTGCCGCATTGTAAATGCGGTGCATCATGGGTGGCGCAAGGATAAACTTGCGTGCCATATCTTTCATGGCACATCTCTGCCGATTTACAGAGATGCGCCAGGCAACAAAATCTGCCCCCTTGTCCCTTAAATGCTGGCTTTAATTTTTAACCCTTTCGATGCTGATGACGAGCTCAGCTCGTCATCACCCACGGGTGTCCTGTGCTGATGACGAGCTGAGCTCGTCATGTAACGCGGTATTTTGAAAATTGCCGCACACGGCAAAAATTACCGCAGCACCGAAGGGGTTAACAAAGAAATGTACTTTGTAATCAAATACCAACCTGTCATAACATAAAATAAAAAACAAGCACTGGCAAATGCAACCAGTTTCGCCTATGTGATTATTAATCATTCTTCTTGTTGCAAGTTTTAGCTTGTCGAGTGTCAAACAGTTCTGGTAAACTAATAAGTGAACAGGGTTACCTGAATGGCAGGCACTATGTTATGAGGTGAGAGAATGGGATAAATAAAGAGGAAATCAATAAAGGAAAGCACAAGAGAGGGAGGGACTTTGGAAGGAAGCAAGAGGATAAGTGAGGATTTAAGAAAAAGAAACAAAGGGTCAGCGAGCAAGCAAAAAACCAAAGAGAAAAGAAATGAGTGAAATCCTGGTAGTGAAAAAGAAAGAACGGAAATGTGGAGTTTTTGATGAATCAAATAAAGGTTTAAGACGTTCTGGTCAAAGCACCAACTCTCTGGGCAGGATAACTGAAATAAGAAGAGTCACTCGCTAGTGCAGCTATAAACACATTGCAGCAAAACATGGCCATGAGAGGAGGTTAAAAATAAAAAGAGAAAATCTGGGGTAGGGGAGAAGGGAGCAACAAGGAGTGTGTGAGGTAAGGCCAGACATCAAATGGAAAGCAGCATATGAGGGAGAGAGGAAGTGGATTGAGGGGAACTAAAATGAAGCATGAGGAGTGAAACAGCTTGTCAAGGAGAGAACGGAAAACTGAAGCAGGGTCTAGTTTTACCATATAGTGCTCCAGGTCCATTCTGTCCACATCTGAAGCCTCAGAATCTCAATTGTCCCTGACAGCTCATAGACAGGATTGTGTTAAAATTGTCCACACTGCCTTGGGCGTCTACAGTGGCAGTAGGCCCCATTCCCTCCTGTATACTCTCTACCTCTTCGTCTGCATCTTTCTAAACATCAAGATGTAGCAATAACAGGATGTGTCTGTCTTCTAGAAGACCACAATTGGCTAAGAGTAGGATTTGGGGCCAACTGGGACTTTCCACAGCTCTGGAAACTAAAATAGCAACAGGGCTTAAAATAAACAATACCTTATAAGTAGCTTCCGCCTTAAAGCTTCCGAGAAGTGAAGCAAGTTGTTTTTGATAAAATGTTCCAATTTTTTTTTATGTTCTGCGGTCAAACACCTGCGAAAGATAAGTCTCAAGTTAGCAAAATTTGTGGTCAACGGTTCCTCATTTCAAAGGTATAATAGGCCACCTATTGGTTCATTTGTTGACCACCTCGTACAGTGTACCTTTTGTCACGACGATGGTGCTCCCGGTTAACCATTTTATTTAGCAGTTTTGATTGAGGTTGTAATGTTTCATTGTACTTTGATGTTCCATTTCTCTCTCTCTCTCTCTTTCACTTTCTTTGCATTGCTGTAATTTTTACCTTATTAGATTGCATGTTTTTGTTCCTGATCTGTGATGTGTCTTTGACACTTGTTATTTGTTAGACTGCTTAGTATTATTATCGAATATTGTGTATTTTTGACATTGATTGTTTAAATTATTTGAATAAATGGTGCCACTCTTTTTAAAAAAAATATTTTTATTAGCATTTTATTGAATACCCACATAACAAGCCTGTCATTAGGAATCATCATGCCCCACCCGTCATCCCCCCGCCCCCCAATTCCATCTCTAAAAACAATTCACAGTCCTCCATTGTCAACAGTGTGAGTAACCCCCTCCCACTCGTAGTCTGACACAACATTACAGTTCCTGTCGCATTGCCTCCTTTTACGGCTTTAGGTCCCCACGTCCTCGTCAACTCAGAGTCCCCCATCTAACCCATGATAGCGACGCCACTTGCCCCACACTCTGCCAAACTTTTTGGGACATCCTCTCGCCTTATACGTGACTCTTTCAGCTGCCATATATATATCCATGCCTCTCCGCCACTCCTCCAGCTGCGGCAAGGTGGAATCCCTCATCTCCTCGCCATGTCTCTCTTGGCCACCACCAACTCTAGCACTAGGAAGATCAGCAGTGGGCGGTTCAAGTCTACGTCATTTGTCATTCCCAGCAGCACTAGTTTAGGATCTAAGGGTAGCGTGACCTCCAGCACCTCACCCAGTTCTTTTAGGATCTCCCCCCAGTACTCCTGGATTTCCGGGCAGGACCAGATGAAATGGTAGAAGTCCCCCCTTTCTCGTCCACACCTTAGACAGCCTGGTTCACTAGCCCGCCCCATCTTATGTAGGCGTACCCTGTCGAAGTAGGTCCTATGGAGTACATTATGTTGAATAAGTCGCAATCGAGACTTGATCGCCATCTCTCGCGGATGCATCAGAACCGTGTCCCAGCCCACCTTGTCCATTTCCCCTACCTCCTGTTCCCATGTGCTTCTAAGCTTTTCCAGCCCATCCGGCATGTTATTCATCAAGGTCCTATATGTCAGTGAAACCGCTCTACTCGGAATCTGTTCTTGTAAAAGGCGGCCCTCCAGTGGTGCATACTCCTGTAGCGGTCCAGTCAAAGTCCCCTCTGCCCTCCAGGTGTGTCGCAACTGAAGGTATTTAAAATATTGTGTATGATGTAAGCCGTATTCCCCCCCTCAGTGATTGAAAAGTCTGTAGGTCTCCTTTTTTCATGACATCCCCCAGTGACGATATACCTATAGTGCCCCAGCTCTGGAATCCCTTCAATTTACTGAGTTCCCTCAGCCAAGCACATTGCCACAGTGGTGTTTGCATCGTCGGCTTTCGGTACCATCCCATGGCCTTTGTCGCCTTCGCCCATGTCTCCAGTGTGATCCTAGTGGCCGGAAGCAGTCTGGCTTTCCCCTTGCCCTCGTACAGGTAGTGGATGCAGGTACGCTTCCCCATGCCGTGTCTTTCAAGTGCGTAGGTGGGGTGTGCTGCTGGGGCGTCTATCTACTCATTTATTGGTGCCAAGTGTTCCGCCCAATAGTATGCTTCTATGTTAGGGAGAGAGATGCCCACACTATATTGGTGTCTTTGTAGAGTCGTCAGCGCTACCGGTGGTTGTTTCCCCAGCCAGAGGAAGGCCCTCAGCTCAGCGTTAATGTGTCTAAACACCCTTTTTGGGATGGGGAAGTATTCATTCTGGAAGGCATAGAGGAACCTTGGGAGCGTTATCATCTTGAACATGGCGGCCCTGCCTAGTATCATTAGGGGTAGCATCCTCCACCTTGTCGCGTCCTCTATAAAATTGTTCATCACTCGCTTAATGTTCCTGCCATAGGAAAGAGTATCATCTCGCGTCACATATATTCCTAGGTAGACAAATCCCTCCACCGTCGTCTGGAGCCTCTCTGGGAGGTCTGGCCATTCCTCCTGCCCCCAGGGATCGTAAAGGATCGACTTATGCCAGTTTATCTGGTATCCGGGTCTGGCCCCATATCGGGCCAGTTCCACGAACAGTGCTACAATTGTAGTATCGGGGTGTGTGATATATAAGAGGATATTGTCAGCATATAACAATATTTTCTCCTCAGTGTCATCTGCCTGCCCGATACTGAACCCCCGAATGTTTACATTCTGCCGGACCGCACATGCTAGCACCTCTATAGTGAGAGCGAAAAGCAGAGGCGACAGCGGGCACCCCTGCCTGGTGCCCCTCTGTATTGGGAAGTCCTCCGACATTACTCCATTGATTCTAACCCTAGCCCTGGGGTCAGTGTAAAACAGTTTTACCCACCTCCTGCATTTGGGCCCGAAGCCAAACGCTCGAGCACCCCTTCTAGGAAAGGCCAATGAACTGCGTCGAATGCCTTCTCAGCGTCAAGGGACATAAACAGGTGAGGGTCTTTGTCAGTCGCCCACCTCCATCAGCCAATTGTGTGTCCTCTAAGATTCAACCTAGTTGCCCGGTTTGGAAGGAAGCCCGTTTGGTCCAAGTGTATAAGTCCCGTTATCACTCTTCGCATTCGCAGGGCCAAGATCGTCGCCAGCAGCTTAAACTCCACATTCAAGAGGGAGATGGGGTGGTACGATGCTCAGTTGTCTGCCGGCTTACCATCCTTATGTATTGGAATGATTGTGGCCATGCGGAGGTCCGGCGGGAGCCCGCCCTCCTTCTCTGCGTCTTCATGGAGTCCCAAGACATGGCGGGCCAGTAGGTCCACAGTCTTTTTAAAGAATTCCGCTGGTAATCCATTAGGGCCCGGGGACTTCCCTGCCCGAAGCTTGACGAGGGCTTCTTTGATTTCGTCCAGTGTAATGCCTCAATCTAAGTCCCGCAGGTCCTCCTCCCCTAGGGTCGGGAGATCAATATGAGCCATATACTGCATCGCCTCTTCCTCTGACCCCAGATGTCTGGCGTCATAAAACGCCTTGTAATACTTTGCAAAGGTCTCGGCTATCTGTTCATCTGTGCACACCACCTTCCCTTGACCGTCTCTCACCTTCTCCACCCATCTCGCATCTCTTTCTTTCCGACTGAGCCAGGCCAACAGCTTCCCAGATTTATCCCCCACATCATAAAGGCGGTGCAGCATCGCAAGCACCTGCGTCTTAGCCTCCCCGTCATCAAGCTTCTATACTGGCGTTGGATGTCTGTGAGTTCTCTGACGGTCCCTATATCCCTAGTGAGCTGGTATTCCCTGTCCAGTGCCAGGATCTGGGCTTCTAACGATCGAATCTCCTCCTGCGCTTTCCTTCTGTCCCCCGCCTGTCTATTCTGCGCTCTATCCCGCAGAACACAACCCGGGACAAAGTCGTTCCCTCATTTTCAGCTATGTATACTTTTACATCAGCCCCTAGGCCTTTTAGCAGATCCACATTTTGAAGATCCCATGCTGTCAGTCTCCAGGACGTGCGCCTCTCTCCCCTTCCCCCGCCCACTTCTGCCAAAAGGGGTGAGTAGTCCGAAATGCCTCTCGCCTGGTACCCTGCCTTGTCCTGTACATGTAGTGTGTGCCTAGCCATAAATATATAACCCAATCTGGAGTATACCTTATGCGCTCCAGAGAAGAAGGAGTAAGTCTTCTCGGCCGGGTGCAGCCATCACCACACGTCCACCAATCCCAGTGTATTCATTGTCCTAGAAAGCAAGGTGGGGGGCGAGGTCCCAGTCCTTTCCCCTGTTCTGTCCAGTACTGGGTCAATTAGGTCATTAAAGTCGCCCCCCAGCACCTGTTAAGTATCTGCAGTTTGCAAGAGGATATCAGTGACAGCCCTAAGTGTACCCGCCTGCAGTTTGGGAGGTGCATAGGCCGAAATGAGTGTGCATTCCCTCCTCCCCCATTGCCCTCGCACCCCTACATATGTTCCTTGTGGGTCTACCCAGGTCCGAGCCACTAGAAAAGGAAGGGTCTTCTTTATTAGTATGGCCACCCTTCAGGAACCCTTGGTGAACCCCGCATGTGTGAGTACTTTATAGTTTCCCCTAGCCAGAAAGGAGCATTTGGTTCCCTGCAGATGTGTTTCCTGCAGCAGCACTACGTCAGGCTCCACCCGTTTCACATAATTGTGGACCAAACCCCATTTAATTTTACTGCCGAGACCATTTATATTCTATGTCAGAATCTTAGTTCCTTTGTGTGCCTGAGCCGCATCTATATGACTACGTGTTATCCTGTCGTGTATCATGACGTGCAGTATTCAAGGACTGTGTGGGCGGGCCAACCACGTCTTGGGCATGTATGACCATCTGAACATGCTGTAACAATCCCCCCTCCCCCCTTCCATCCGTGCCAACGGCTTACATTCACATCCAAGTCCCCCCACTGTGTCCCCAAACAATAAACAACAGCAACAGTGCTTTCGCCCACTCCCCCTCCCCACCTCTCCCCCCATCCGTCCCATCTGTGCAACAGGCTACGTACAGGACTTCCAGGCAGAGAAGGTCTGTCGCCCTCCCTACAGAACACCCTATTAACCTATCCCTAGAACTTTATCTACACAACATGCACCACTTCCCTCTTCTTGAATAACGCTTCACTGGTTAAATAATGCCATTTAACAGTAAGACAAGGAAAAATAGGGGGTGTTTAACAACTTGCGTTTCGCCCGGCAAAGCTCCGTAATTTGATCATCCATATCGTCCCTCTTTCAAGAGTGTGAGTCCTGGATGTCGTCTGCGAGGCCCCAGCCTCCGTGACCGGTTCCTCCTCCATCTCATTTATGGCCGCCACCATTGGGTGCATTGATTGCTCCTCCGGATCTTCACTGTCAATCGTCGTACCACCGGGTTCATCCTCTCCTTCCGATCTGTCATTCCCAGCCAGACAGCGAAACCTAGAGCCTGCTTGATCTTCCAGGCCCGAAGATGCTGAGTTGCGTCTCTACCTCGTGCTCATGCTTTTCGTGGGGTACGGTGTCGTTTTCACCTTCCCAGTACCTCTTATTCTTCCCGGCCTTTGTGACTTCGGTTGTTCCCATTGGGCCCCATTAGTAGGCGAGTTCATCCCCGTCCCGCGTCTTCCCTCCTCTGGTCTCCGAAAGGAGGGGCGCTCCTCCAGCCACTGCAATACGTCTTCGGGGTGCGTAAAAAAGTAAGGGTCCCCTGTAGGTCACCAATTAGCGGTTGGGAACGGCCGATTTCGGCCGTTACCGACCAGTATTTGGGATTTGACATGTAGGTAGGCGTAATTTACAGAATCAGTATATTTACCGATTCGGTAAATTTACCGATTCTTTAAAATACCGATTCTTTAAAATACAGAATCTGTAAATTTACCGATGTAGGTGGCACTGAAAACAGTGCCACAGGCCATTACCAATTCGTTATTTACCATGTAATACTATTACATGTAAATAACGAATTCCAGTGTACATGCACATCTGTGCATGTACACCTGTGCCATGTGGCACACAGACATGCCCTAAGGGCATGTATGTGTGTCACATGGCACACAAGGCAAAATCAGGGGTGCAACAGGGTGTCAAAGTGACACCCTGTCACCCTTGCAAAATCGGTAATTTTACCATATCGGTATTTACCGATTCGGTAATTGACATTGATTTCTATGGGCCTGTAGGCCCATAGGAATCAATGGAATTTACCGAATCCATAAATACCGATTCGGTAATTACCGAATCATACAGATTCGGTAAAAATTACCGAATTTTTACCTACATCTGATTTACCAAATCTAGAATACCGAATCGGTAAAATTCGGTATTCTAGAGTCGGTAAATCAGATTTACCTACATCTGGGCCCAGGTCTTTTCTTTATAAATAACTTTCAATTTCGCCGGGAAAAGCAGCATATATTGGATATGCAGGTCTCTCAACTTTGCCTTTACTGTGTCAAAAGAGCATCTCAGTTTCTGTACTTCCTGGCTGTAATCTCGGAAGATCATTATTTGCGTGTTTTCCAGACGGATCTCCCCAAGTTTCCTGGCTTCTCTCAAGATCATGTCGCGGTCCGCAAAGTTCAGAAAGCATGCAATGACCGGCCGCGGTCTCGAACCCACCAGTGGGTTCGCTAGCAGTGCCCTATGTGCTCTTTCTATCACGAAGAATTTCGAGAATTTCGCCGTTGCAAAGGTCTTCTGTAGCCAGGAGAACAGGAACTCCTCCATGTTATTCCCCTCAATTCCTTCTCTGAAACATACAAAGCGGAGGTTGTTGCGGCGGGCCCTGTTTTCTGGGTCGTCCACCTTCCATTGGAGTTGCTTATGAGATGCCTGGAGCTCCGCCACATCCTTCTTCAGGGTTATTATTGTGTCTTCAGCTTCGCACTGTCTGGTCTCCGCCGTGGTTACACTCTCTGTCAGGTTGCGGACGTCTTGTTGCAGCAGAGGGACCTCTGAGCCCACCTCCCCGATATTGACCTCCAAGGCAGCCTGGGAGGCCTGTATGTCCTCTCTTGACACCTTTATGGCCCCCATCAGCAGTTCTGTGTCGGTGCGGGAGCCGGGGGTTCCGTCGCAGTGGATGAAGGGGCTGTAGCGTAGCGGTCCAGGGTCACTTGTCTTGGGGTCCTGGTGGTTGTCTCCTTTTTGGCCATTTCGGTCTTGTCAGTGGGCTGGGTGCCTCCTGTGGACTTCTAATCCGGCATCCTCTTCAACCAAGACGCCTCCCTGCCACCATCCACCAATACGAGCTCTGTGCAGTCCGTCTCCCCGCCGTTCTCCTGTGCCGCTCCCTGTCCTGTGCTGCGTATACGAGCTAGCCTCGCAAAGTTGTCCCAGGCCGCGGTGTCAGGGCAAGCTCCAGTCCGCTGGCAGTCCTTGGCTGTATCGCTCCCTCCACAAATCCAACAGTTCTCTGCGCTGCTGATGTTACAATGCTCCTCTCTGCGTGGGACCTGATGTCTAGGCCGCACCTCGTACCCGGTTTATTTTCGGTAAGGTTTGCCCCAGGGTCCTCACATGCCGTGACCCTGCAACCACTTTCTTGGCACAATGCAGGCGGTGTGGGTGACTCAGGTCGCCCCACTGGCCCAGCGTCAGGATATGGGCCCAGCCGCCGCTTTCGATCCCCCCAGTGTTACTATTATCTCCAACGTTAAGGTGTCCTGTCCCGGCTCTCCTTCTACCTCGGGGTCGTTCTGGGGATCGTCTCCTCCGGCTGAGCACTCCACTTGCAGGCCGGGCTGGGCACCTCCTCGCTGGGCTGCGGCCTACCTCGTAAGGCCGCTCAGGTGGGCTCCCTCAGTCAACAGCGTGCTCCACCGCCGGAACGTGCGCTGAGGGCTCCCGCAGTCTCGTCATCCGCCCCGGGGCCCACATCGGTCAATCCGCTTCACCGGTCGCCTTTCTACCTCACCGCCCTTCAAGCTTTGCGGATACCGGGACCTTGCCTGTTTCTCCCCGTCTCGTATTCAGGGCGCCGCCATCTTGGATTCGGTACAAAAGGGGTGGTGATGGACGGAGCATCTGAATCAATCAAACACTCACACCCAGTCAAAAGATCTGGATTTAATCCATCACCATTCTTTAGCCCACTCTGCTACCCCAGTTCAGACATGGCCATATGCAAATCAGTCTTACCCTGTGCCTCAGGGGAACAGTCCAGCCCGAACTGCCAAGCCATGTCATCCCTGGACCGGAAACAAGCTTCCGAGGACCGGTTTCTGGCATTCCAGCCGTCTTCAGCCCGGCTTGCTTGAATCCAGTGGCAAAGTGAGCAAGGGACTCATGTCTGAGCATACCCTGCCACACTTATGGCGGCCAAAAGCGGTACAAAAGGGGGTGATGATGGACTGAGCATCTAAATCAATCAAACACTCACACCCAGTCAAAATATCTGGGTTTAATCCATCACCATTCTTTAGCCCACTCTGCCACCCCAGTTCAGACATGGCCATATGCAAATCAGTCTGACCCTGTGCCTCATGGGAACAGTCCAGCTCGAACTGCCAAGCTATGTCTTCCCTGGACCGGAAACAAGCTTCCGAGGACCGGTTTCTCGCA
The DNA here is from genome assembly GCF_964263255.1 of Lissotriton vulgaris. NCBI lineage: Eukaryota > Metazoa > Chordata > Amphibia > Caudata > Salamandridae > Lissotriton > Lissotriton vulgaris. The sequence goes on from NC_141699.1 coordinate 456,993,997, forward strand.
TTCCAGCCGTCTTCAGCCCGGCTTGCTTGAATCCAGTCGCAAAGTGAGCAAGGGACTCACGTCTGAGCATACCCTGCCACACTTATGGCGGCCAAAAGCAGTACAAAAGGGGGTGGCGATGGACGGAGCATCTGAATCAATCAAACACTCACACCCAGTCAAAAGATCTGGGTTTAATCCATCTCCGATCTTTAGCCCACTCTGCCACCCCAGTTCAGACATGGCCATATGCAAATGAGTCTGACCCTGTGCCTCATGGGAACAGTCCAGCCCGAACTGCCAAGCCATGTCTTCCCTGGACCGGAAACAAGCTTCCGAGGACCGGTTTCTGGCATTCCAGCCGTCTTCAGCCCGGCTTGCTTGAATCCAGTGGCAAAGTGAGCAAGGGACTCACGTCTGAGCATACCCTACCACACTTATGGCGGCCAAAAGCGGTACAAAAGGGGGTGGTGATGGACGGAGCATCTGAATCAATCAAACATTCAAAAGATCTGGGTTTAATCCATCACCGTTCTTTAGCCCATTCTGCCACCCCAGTTCAGACATGGCCTTATGCAAATCAGTCTGACCCTGTGCCTCATGGCAACAGTCCAGCCCGAACTGCCAAGCCATGTTTTCCCTGGACTGGAAACAAGCTTCCGAGGACCGGTTTCTGGTATTCCAGCCGTCTTCAGCCCGGCTTGCTTGAATCCAGTGGCAAAGTGAGCAAGGGACTCACGTCTGAGCATACCCTGCCACACTTATGGCGGCCAAAAGCGGTACAAAAGAGGGTGGTGATGGACGGAGCATCTGAATCAATCAAACACTCACACCCAGTCAAAAGATCTGGGTTTAATCCATCACCGTTCTTTAGCCCACTCTGCCACCCCAATTCAGACATGGCCATATGCAAATCAGTCTGACCCTGTGCCTCATGGGAACAGTCCAGCCCAAACTGCCAAGCCTTGTCTTCCCTGGACCGGAAAAAAAGCTTCCAAGGACCGGTTTCTGGCATTCCAGACGTCTTCAGCCCGGCTTGCTTGAATCCAGTGGCAAAGTGAGCAAGGGACTCAAGTCTGAGCATACCCTGCCACACTTATGGCGGCCAAAAGCGGTACAAAAGGGGGTGGTGATGGACAGAGCATCTGAATCAATCAAACACTCACACCCAGTCAAAAGATCTGGGTTTAATCCATCACCGCTCTTTAGCCCACTCTGCCACCCCAGTTCAGACATGGCCATATGCCAATCAGTCTGATCCTGTGCCTCATGGGAACAGTCCAGCCCGAAATGCCAAGCCATGTCTTCCGTGGACCAGAAACAAGCTTATGAGGACCGGTTTCTGGCATTCCAGCCGTCTTCAGCCCTGCTTGTTTGAATCCAGTGGCAAAGTGAGCAAGGGATTCACGTCTGAGCATACACTGCCACACTTATGGCGGCCAAAAGCGGTACAAAAGGGGGTGATGATGGACGGAGCATCTGAATCAATCAAACACTCACACCCAGTCAAAAGATCTGAGTTTAATCCATCACCGTTCTTTAGCCCACTCTGCCACCCCAGTTCAGACATGGCCATATGCAAATCAGTCTGTCCCTGTGCCTCAGGGGAACAGTCCAGCCCGAACTGCCAAGCCATGTCTTCCCTGGACCAGAAACAAGCTTCCGAGGACCGGTTTCTGGCATTCCAGCCGTCTTCAGCCCGGCTTGCTTGAATCCAGTCGCAAAGTGAGCAAGGGACTCACGTCGGAGCATACCCTGCCACACTTATGGCGGCCAAAAGCGGTACAAAAGGGGGTGGTGATGGACGGAGAATCTGAATCAATCAAACACTCACACCCAGTCAAAAGATCTGTGTTTAATCCATCACCGTTCTTTAGCCCACTCTGCCACCCCAGTTCAGACATGGCCATCTTGGATTCAGCGTCGGACCAGTCCGCGGCAGGGCGGCTCACCGCTTAAAGGTAGTTTCCGTGCTTCTAGTCTCGATTTTTATTGCATCCAGGTTGTGACGGGACGTTCATAGTTCTGTCTGCATCCAAAACGGGACTTCTGGACGTCGTTATCCTGTTGGATTCGGATCGGCTGGCCGGAGCAATAGAGGCTCCCGACTTACTCGGCCATGCTGTTGGCCAAGCCCCCCAAATGTTGCCACTCTTGACTCACTTCCTGCATTTCACACGTGTGTCCTATTGTTTTAGATAGCACATTTCTGAGGTACATTATGTGGTAAAAATGACCATCGAACAAAACATAAATAGGAGTAATGGTAGGCCATAAGTCAGCCCATCAAAATATTTGTAAAGAAAATATCAGCCAGGGGAAGGACACACACAAGACCAGGCCATAGAAGAAGCATGGAAAGATGAGCAACAGTAAAGCAAACCAATGAAAGTAATGAGCAGGCTTTAAGCCCACTCGTCCATACAAAGTTTTTAGCAACCTGGCAGTGGGAACTCGTACCATTGTTCTGAAGAATACATATATGCAAGATACATATTAAAGTGGCGTCTGGTGGGACAATGAGTTTGGTTCAATTTAATTACTTGATATTCACTTGATTTTTTAATAAATTAATGGTTTGTATATGTTAATCACTGAGATATTTGGTGGGGCTTTGAAATTCCAAGGTTTAATCTCTCATCAGTACGAGTTCATCAAAGTAGCCTGTGTGTGGCCAGTCATGGAATCTTTGCTCTGCCACATATACCAAAATCAGACCTTATGTATGAGACACAGCAAGACCAAAATGCATTTGTGTTGCTTGTTTGAGCAGGCTGAACTGTCCCTTTTTGAGTGTGCATGACTGACTTGCATATGGTTGGTCCCCGCCTGTACAGATGCAGATGCGAGAGCAATTCTCAGTGCTGCGACTGATTCAATCATTTCCCTCTATAACTTTGTCAAAAGCTCAGCACACTGACTTATATTATCCTATCAGTGTGAGTCGTGCACTGAGGTCCCTAGGCTGGAACAGCCATTTAAAAGTCAAGTCAAGGTCAATAGAGCAGCCCTTTCATGGAGGCTAAGCCTGTTATTTGTGGCCCTGTGCAATATCTGGGAAATCCATCTTAGGAAACATTACATTGAATGCCTCACCCATTCACCCGGCCATGACTCATGCTCGGCAGACCCCCAAAACACTTCAGTAAGTAAGTAACCCTCTCTCTGCAGCAGAGCTTTCATCTTTTCTGAAGAAAGGCATATGCAGATGTCAGGAAGACGTTGTCACAAACACAAGCAGCAGCAGGGAAGGAATTAGCCTAGCTCCCTCCAGATGTTCAAACTGGTTACAGTTCCTGCCGAGGCAGGTGAGCCAGAAGACAATGATACTAACCATGTAGGTACATATGTATATAAATCCTTTGTAAAGCAGTGTGCATACATTCTGGCACTTTAAAGCACTACGTAATTTTCATCTGCTGAGTGCCATATGATAGCCAGGTGAACAATGTGAACAAGCTCCTTGTTTGACCACTACGTCTGTCCGGTTACCTAGACAACTTTTAAGATTATATACTAGGATCATACACTCGTAAAATTTGATGACGAAAGAAGGTGAATAGACGATAGCGATTGTCACTTCATAAGTTAGTGGCTCTCTTTGTATCGACTTGGGAAGGATGAAAGGCTGACATCGGCCCGGTTGATTTGGGTAGGACATATGGGTCAATTACAGTTTTCTGCAGCAAATATTCAACTCAGTTAGCTATCTTCCCGGCCATTCTGCAGTTTTGCCATTGCAATTTCTGAAACCTGAAGATGGTTTTTCCTGTTACAGTCCATAGCTGGCCTTTACATCTAAATTTAGTTTCTTTTTAACACCTGTATATGCTGCAAAGTTACAACATTCATGGGTATGAATCACTGATGGCGACTGAATTGGCATGGGGCTCACCTGAAAGGGTAGACTGCATTTAAGGTGAATTTGTATAAAGAAATCGATTGAGGTAAGACGAGAACGGTGTAAGATGTTGCACAAAGATTTACTCTTCGAACAATGAGCTGAAAAGAGAACGGGAGGCTGAACACCTCTTCTGGAGGAGGTAGAAAGAGGGGGAAGAACTATGTGGCACTTTGGTCAGAGTAGCGAATTAGGAACAAAGGGTTCTAGTCTTGACGTCACTTTACTATCCTATGAATCTAGGCAGTATCACTTAATCTCCTGGCTTTAAAAAACAAACATGCTTAAAATGCAAGCTGCTACAAGGTGTTTGACAATCAAAAGCAAAATGCAGCTGACAAGCGCACTTGAAATGCTTGCAGCCAGAAGCTGTAAATGGAGTTCTAAATGTGTGCTGGGAAGGTAAAAACCTTTAAAAAATAGTTCCAGAAAATCAAAAGGAAACAGTACTTTGACAACAGGAAATGAGACAAAGCACATGAGAGGAACAACACAAACAGTGTGATACAGCCAAAAGAAATAGAGGAAACTTAAGTGGCAAGGGAACAGGAACCAATGAAGCATGGGAGTGGTATGTCAGACTCTTTTTAAGATATATTTAATACGAAAGATTTCACAAGCACAGGGCACAGGGTAGGCTCTATGGCAGAAGCAAACAGTATGGGCAAGTGGGGACAAAGAAAGCTATCAAACAAAAAGTAAGCAAATAAGATTGACACTAAAGCCAACCCATAGGCAGGCTGTAAGCCCACAATAGGTCTTTTTAGAACGCTTGCACTGCCTTGTTGGCTCAATCTAAAAAGCTCAATACTGGTGCAGAGGCAGAATATCCAGTACAAATATTGAGTTATTCATTTCGTGGATCACGTATATTGACAGCAAGAAAAGAAATATAGTTTTTACAAATATCAAAGTGTTAAATATTGCTTGCAAAAATATAGGGGCCAAATCCGATCTCGGTCGATAGGGCTCCGAATCGGGTTCGGCATTAGCGGATCCAATTTGGAGGCTGAATTTCCGTCTGAGTCGTACACCGGTCCGGACGTCGAAGTACAAGGTGAACAAGTGTGAAATCTCTGACCAAATTGTTTCTGGGTCCGAACCGCTCTGTACGACTTGGTCACAAGCAAACCGTGGTGCTCAATGAAGACATTTCACGACCGAGCTAGTACGATGCTCGATTCGGACAGCTGGATCGAGTTGGAGCGCCTGGCTCACAATATCTCCTGGAGTTGGACTTCGGGGGTTCGCGCCGGACCCCCTGTTACCCGCAGCCTTACGACTCGGGCACAGGGGGAGACCCATGGATCTCCCCAACACAGGCATGTATGGCGCAGACGGCACCGACTCGCAGCCATTGTAGGGGGTGCACTTGCCCGCAACATACCCGTTCAGTCAATGGGATCCCAAGTACGGGTCGTACGACTGGCTCCCACTGACTTCTATGGGAGTCTGACCGAACTGAGTCCGACAGCATACTGCCACATTGTACTCGCCCGGTCGGACTGCAGGAGTCTGGATCGGTCAGAAAACACCCCGGATCCGGCTCGGCTGGAGTGCTTTCCGACCCAGATCAGAATCAGCCCCATAGTTGTTAAAAATATATTTTATTATTATCATTTATTTTAGTATATATTTTAGATGTATGTGATGTATGTTTTTTTGTAAAAGATTTGTTTGTATTTTTAATATATGTGTTACATTTTTAGTAGTTATTATTTTTTTTTAATTTGAATGTTGCCCTTTTAGTGCCATATCGAGTCGTGGGTTTATAGGGTAATAGAGTAGGAAGTAATTTAATTAAATTACATTTATTTAAAAAAATCATTTGAATTTTGCGTTTTTAGTTCCATAGCTTGTTGTGGGTTTATAGGGGAATAGGGTGGGAAGTAATTTAATAATATTTAATTTATTGATTCATTTCTATTTATTTCTATTTGTTTAATTGAGATGTTATGGTGTTACATGTGTATGTTAATTTTTTATTAATTACTTAATAATTGGTTTTTAGTTCAATGTAATTAATTAATTGGTAGTTAGCTATGCAATTGTGTAATTTATTTCAGGTGTGTGCTGTTATGTTTGTGGGAAGAAATGTATTTTTAATGTATGAATTAATAATTGTTTGGTAATTAATTCTAATTAATTATTTTGTAATTCATGTTGGTAATTGGGCAATTAATTGTATTTGTGTGCGGTAGTTTGTTTAGGTGTAAAGGGTGGGAAGTAAATGTATTTTTCATTGATGAATTAATCAGTTGTTAATGATTTTTAATTCATTAATTGGTCATTAATAATTAATTATGATAATTGTGTAATTAATTTTATGTGTGTGTTGTGTATGTTTATAGGAGTAAAGGGTGAGAAGTAATTTATGTTTAATTATTAAATATATAGGGGCCCATTAGGAAGGTGGATCGCCCCCGCCAGGCTGGAGGTAGCCACCGCCGGCCTGGTGGGGGCGATCCATCCGCCATCCTATGCGGAATGTAGTCTGCAGTATGGCGGTGAGACCGCGGTGGACGGAAAGACCGTCCGCCGCTTTTCCGCGCGTTGCGGCCGGGGTGGAAAAGGTTTAATATGGTGGCGGTGTTTATCAGACACCGCCAGCCATATTAGCACGGGCATTTTCCAATGCCTTTCCGTGGCAGCAATGCCGTTATGGAAAGGTATGCGGAGACACTCTGGAGAGGCCTGTTGCAAGCCCCCAGGGACTCCGGGGGGCTGGGGGGTACACATAGGGGGTACCTATGGTACCCCCCAGCATTGCAAAGTACAGCGGGCAGGCACCGCGCAGTGCCTGTCACGTTGTGCTTTGTAATGCACAACATGTATCTTTAGAATTGCAGCAGGCGGTGCTTTCAGGACCGCCTGCCGCAATGCTAAGAATACAGGATGCACCCGCCACTGTGGCGGGCGCATCCTAATACCCCCAATGGGACCCCTGCCGTTATAGCGGGCGGTCCATACATACGACAGGATGACGGGCGGACAAAGTCCACCCGTCATCCTAATTAGCCCCATTGTTGTTAATTATTTGATATTTATTTTGGGTAAATGTTTATTTTATTTTTTTGTGGTTCTTTAAAAAATAGTATATCATTGTGTTTTATCATCTTGTAGTTTAATTTAGGTGTGTGTTTTGGATATTAGTGTTAAAGCTTGTGTACTCAATGTTTTTTAAATGTTGTTTTATTAATAATATGTTTTCGAATGTATTAATAATGATGTTAATTATGGAAATAAATGTAATTAAAAAGGTTGAAGTGTTTTGTTATTGGTGGGGTGTTATTGGGTATGAAATACAATAAATACATTTATGTTTAAAAAATGTTTTATTTGTTAATATTTGCTACTTTTAAATAATTTTTGTTTATGAATGAATATATTATTATATTTAATATATTATTTGTAGGTTTTTGTTATATGTAAATAATATTATAATATGTGTTCTTTGCATATGTTTAACAGATTTCAATTTATATTTTTAAATACATATATTTTTTTATGATTTTGACATTTGTCGTATTTTTTGTTTTTTTTAACTGTTTAAGTGTTATTAGTAATTTTTGTTTCTCTGCTATCCAACAATTTCTCTAATATTGCACTCACTGGAGAGGGAAAACAATTTTGTACCCCTCCGCTATCCAACACTTATCCTACTGTTGTATTAAGTAATTTTCAGACCTCCGCTAACCAATACATTCCCTAATAATGCACTCACTGGAGTGGGAATAATCATGTTTGCCCTTCCACTATCCAACACTTTCCCTACTGTTACACACCGTGGATTGGGAATAGTAATTTTTACCCCTTTGCTATCCAACACTTACCCTACTTTTGCACTTACTGGAGTGGGAATAGTAAATTTTTACCCCTCCGCTATCCAACATTTTCCCAACTGGTGCACTCACTGCATTTGGATTAGTATATTTAATTCCTTCCCTATCCAACACTTACCCTACTTTTGCACTAACTGAAGGGATATTCGTAAATGTTACCCCTCTGCTATCCAACACTTTCCCTACGGTTGCACTCTTTGGAGTGGGAATAGTAATTTGTATCCCTCCGCTATCCAACATTTTTCCGACTGTTGCACTCACTGGAGTTGGAATAGTATGTTTTATTCCTCTGCTATCCAACACTTAACCTACTTTTGCACATAATGCAGTGGGAATAGTAATTTTTACCCCTCCACTATCCAACACTTTCCCTACTGTTGCACTCTTTGGTGTTGTGTTATTGGTGTGATGTAATAGGGTATGAAATAAAATAAATATATTTCTGTTTTAAATAATTATGTTGTTTGTTAATATTGGCTTCTTTTAAATAATTATTGTTTATAAATGAATTATTTATATATATTATGTATTATTTGTAGGTTTTTGTTATATGTAATTAATGGTATAATATGTGATCTTTTGTATATGTTTAATAGATATAAATGTATATCATTTAAATATTGATTTTTTTATTTTTGTGATTTTTTACTTTTGTAATAATTTTAGTTTTTTTCCAACTGTTTAAGTGTTATTAGTAATTTTTATTTCTGTGCAATCAAACACTTTCTCTAATTTTGTACTCACTGGAATGGGAATAGTAATCATTACCCCTCCACTATCCAACACTTATCCCTACTGTTGCACTCACTGGAGATTGAATTGTAAATGTATTTCCTCTACTATCCAACACTTACCCTACTTTTGCACTCACTAGATTGGCAATCAGAATTCTTACCCCTCCCTTATACAACACTTTCCCTACTGTTGGTCTTATGGAAGTGGGAATAGTCGTTTTAACCCCTCTGCTATCCAACATTTTTCCTCCTGTTGCACTCACTGGAGTTGGAAAAATAATTTTTACCCTACCGCTATCCAACACTTTCGCTACTATTGCACTCTTTGGAGTGGGAATAGTAATTTTTTCCTGTCTGCTATCCAACACCTTCGCTACTGTTGCTATCACTGTAGTGGGAATAGCATTTTTTACCCCTCTGCTATCCAAAAGTCAAGTTAGTTATTCCGCTATCCAACACCTTCCCTGCTGTAGCACTTATTGTATTGGGAAATGTTTGTTTACATTTTGGTAAATAATTTAATGTTTTAATTTATTATAGAATGTTTGTATTTAATTTATATATATGTATATCTATATATATGTAAAGTTTATACAACATTTGCACGTTAATATATGTAATTGTATAAATAATTGTGTGTTCATATTTTTTAATTAGGTTTATTTGTTATATTTAGTTAAAATGTATATTAAATGTAATTTATTTTGTTAACAATAATATTATTATATAATATATTTAATATATTTTATAAATATTTTTAAGATCTATATTTTTTACCTCAATATTTTTGAGTCAATATTTTTGTACTTACCTGTTAGGGTATGGGAGTCACTATTTTTAATTTGATATTTGGAACATCAATGTTTGTGACATCAATATTCTATCATTGAACCCTCAGTACCCTATCTACTGAGTTGTCAGTATTATGGACTATAGCATTGCATAGACATCTTAGAACTCATTCTATTCAACTCTAAAAAAGGAAGACATCAACTTTAAAGATTAATGTTTACTAACCCTACTGAATGTGATTTGGTCATGAACCGAGTGTGACAGTACTGCGAGACGAGGAACACACTGGAGATACCAAGGGGGTGTGTCACCATCAACACCCTCATTAGTGATAGCTGCTACAGCATACCATACATGAGGAACTAGTTGTGACTCTATCCACCAGGTACCACTTGAGTCTTGGGTGGCAGGACCAAGTGTTAGTGGGTTCTTGCCACCATCAGAAACTAAACTCGATATCACTGGAGAAAAGAGACATGTTGCTCCATACCACATCATCCCAGACTAAGGTGACAGATCGAGAATCGGAGGAAATCTGCACTGACAGTCTCTGGCTCCAGGTGAAAATGATCAATGATTTATTAATAACATTTGGTCTACAATGTGGAGCATTGGGCGTAAAGTCACAGCTATTGAGACAATCCCCAGGGGACTGACAGGCTGACACAATACAGCCATGTCAATTTGAAAAGCAACTTGATTTCTGGCATGATCAGACTGGAATATGAAGCATTGGTAACCCTACACATGCCTCAAATACAAAGAGTCCTGGGGTTTCCTCGCCTGAAAGATGAGGAAGGCATTAAGGAGGCTGTCAAGCATTTCTTAAGATCACAGACTGCGGGAATCGGACAGTACAGGTATGCTAGCGGTCCAAATGGGCACTCGGCTGACAAGGGGAATGGGGGGCCCAAAACTGGGACTGTTCTAGCTGCCTTGGGGACCCCCCAACAGAGAGAGGAGGCAATAAGCAAGCCCTCCACAACCTTACATCTTTCCTACAAAGGGAGTAAAATATTAATCTTTTAGGAACTGAACAAAGTGACTCAAAATTAGATGCACAGCATCACTTTGGTATTCAGCAAAACTGCGGGTTCCATGCACAGTGAAGACCAATGTTTTTCCAGATCCATTAGTGGCGAGGGACTTCCTAAAGAACAAATAATTAGTGGGTTTGGGGGCGTGGCGGGAGATAGGAGTATGTATGGCTGCTGGATGATTTAGCTGGACCAATGGAATAAAGCTAGAAGATGTTACTGTGTGAATCCCAATGATTTTGAACACCCATTTCTGTCATCTTTTGTTTACTTTTTAAGTTCCCTTTGGTAAGGAATAGCCATTAACGTCTTCGTATATACCGGTGTCTGCTATCAGAAAATACACAACAAAATTAAAGTTATTTAAAAGTAAAGTTCCATTTGATTGCTGCTACTGACCTTGACTTCCATAAAATGCTATGTATAAATTCCCTAACTGCAATGAGACCATACATGTGTGAGAGACTAAGATGTGTCAAGCTAGAATTGTTCCAGTTAAGCAATCTAAACATTCTTGGGTACGCACATTTTTACTAGGACAAATCAAACTATAACTGGGAGCTTGAAAGGAAATTTACACAAAACATGGAAATAAGGCCATATTCTGCTTTGAATTAAAGTCTTCGAATACTGCCATCCTGTTGACCTTTAGGCCCTCTTCTAGTCATTAAAAAGGCAGACATGTGATCAAAGCCTATTGGACCGTGACAGGACTAAAAGTTATTCACTGCTGCATTACATTTGCATTCTTTTTACCCACATATGTTTGAGAGTTTACTTTCATCCCTAAGGTGACTAATGTCACACGGCAAACGGGTATATTTTATGATGTAATTCTTGGGCCTTACTCAACTCCCTAGAATTGACTAAATATCTTTAGGGGCTTACCCAGCCTCTTCACACTGGACTTGTTTGGAATTGTTTTAAAAATGTGTGGATGGCCAACTATGGGCCCCATTAGGATGGCGGACGGACCTGCGTCCATCCGCCACCCCGAGGGGGAGGGACCGTCCGCAGGGGCAGCGGCGTTTCCTCCTTCGGAATTAGGATGTGACCGCCACCCTGGCGGTCACATCCCATATAGTTAACATTGCGGTGGGTTCTGCTTGAAGCAGCACCCTCCGCAATGTTAAATATGCATGTTTTCCCTTTGCATGCACAAAGCGGCAGGCACCGCGTGGTGCCTGCTGCTTTGTGTATGCAAAGGCAGGCGGGTACCATAGGTACCCTCCATGTGCACCCCCCACCCCCCAACACCCCTGGGGGCCCTCAACGGACCCCCAAACACTAAAGACCACATGCTTTTCCAAGGCGGAAAAGCTGCCGCGGAAAAGCATGTTTTCTTCCCCATCCTAATATGGCTGGCGGTGTCTAATAGACACCACCACCATTTTAGAGCTTTTCTGCCACGGTCGGACGGCGAGCGCGGCGTAAAAGCGGCGGACGGTCTTCCCGTCCGCCGATGACCCCCCAGCCATCCTAATCTGGCGGGGGGTCTTTCAAGGCACCGATTAGGATTGCAGTGAATCCGCATCCTCCGGGCCGGCGGTGGCTTTCGCCTGCCCGGAGGGTGCGGATTCACCGCAATCCTAATCGGCCCTCTAGTTTTAAGATTAAATAGTTCTGGACTGCAACGTGACAGGAACCAAGATGGCAGCCAAGTTCGGAGCTCCGCGACACATCAGAGCATGTAATCTTTATTCCGGTGGTTTCCACCATTTTATATGCTAAAAATGGGATCAGATTGCTCTACAATACCTGCGGAGTGATACACTGTCCACTTCATTCTTCTAGGAGTTTGTGGTTCTGTGAAACGTCGTAAGACCTTTGCTGCTGCATTTCAACCGCCATTTTGAACCCTTCCTGAGTGGAATTTTTTGCTCTTCAATATCCACATATCACTTGAGGTACTTTATATCTAATTTTCTTCATTGGTTTTTGATTGAATGTAGTCTACTGGAATCACCTACCTTATTGGAAGGGGTGTCCTTTCAGGAAGAATTTTCGTTTTTTTTTCTTTCCACGCATGAACTGACCTGGGCGCTTTTTTCTTAGTAAATGGGCAGAAGCAAACAATTGCTGCATTCCAATAGGAAGCTTATGACTTGTTATCGTGCGTCTGACTCTTTTTTTCTTGAGCCACATATGAACTGGTTAAATACTCCGGTTAGTATTGCTCGGTCTAATCTCTCTAAATCAATATCTTTGTCTACTGCGCCAACCAAATTACAATCACCCACCTCTGCAAAGTAAAGACTCTAACAAGACCCCTCCTCTTCACTTAAAGAGTCCCTACTAGTATCTATAGATACTGGTTTGGAGGAAATAAGAGCACTGAGACAATTTATTGAGAAAACCAACACTTGTCTGCAAGCACTAGACACTAAATGGTCTTCACATGACTCCAGGATATATGTGGTGAAGAAGCATGTTAATGAGGTACAAGATATACCGGCAAGGGTTTCTTTGCTGGAAAGAGATATTTTGCTTTTAAGGAAATTGGCTGTGGACCTTGAAAATGGAAATAGGCAAAACAGCCTTTGCATGTATGGTCTCCCGGAGGGTATTAAGGGAGCTGACCTAGGGGCTTTCTTCACATCATTCCTTCCGAAGCTTCTAGATCTTTCTACATCAGTTTCCCTGAATATCCAAAAGTTTATAGACTGGGTCCTCGTCTATCATCATCATCTTCGCCTTCGAAACCCTGTGGTGGGATTCTTCTATCTCTGAAATTTACTGACCTCCTACAAATTTTAAATGCAGCCAAGCTTAAGAAACAGATTACTTGGTCTGGAGCCAGATTGTTTTTGTCTCAGGATGTCTCCAGGGTGACTGCTAGGTGAAGAAGGGAATTCCTTGAGCTTCGACCAGCTATGCGTAACTTGGGTGTACGGTATGGCTTATTCCATCCCTGCTTGTTCAAGGTGAGTTTTCAAAAACGCACATCTACTTTTGAAGAATGAGCAGACCTTTGGAAACGTATTCATTCACATTCCTCATCTTCCATGGGTACTACTGATACTGCAGTTAATACTTGACTTTTTCCAGGACAGTTGTTGATTGTTTCTTGTTCTGACCCTCATTTTTATTCACTCTACAGATTGTCATATGTTGGATGTCTCTTAATAATTTGAATATTTCCTCTTTTCTTCTTCTTCTATTATTATTACAGACCATTCAAACTACTTCACATCCCTGTTTTCTGTTTGTTCTTGGCTCCTTGATGTGGTACACTTCCCTCCATTTGTTGTGCCGTCTTTAGTGTCTATTGAAAGTCCTTCTATTGTCTTGTTCCCATCATACGGTATGTATTACAGTTGTAAGTTTATATGTGTCATGTACTGTCTTCTCCTATCGTCTCTTTTACTCCCCTTTTCCTTTTTCCCATTTTCCTTATCTAACTGGTTTTCTTATCCCATTTTCCTTATCTAACTGCTACTACTGTTGATCAGGTTGGTTGATATCTAATTTTATTCTTCAATATTCAGAGTTGTTTCCTGGAACGTAAAAGGTTTTATTAACCCTATATGGAGGTAAAAAAATATTTCCCACTTAGCTTCCTATATTCCTGATTTAGTTTTAACCGAAACAGAAGCTCTCAAACTCAAACGGTACTGGGTTGGTTTATTTCTAGTTCCTCCTATGAGTACAAAGAAGAATGGCGTTATTATTTTGTATCAGAAAAAGTTAAAATGCTCTGTTATTTCTCAAGACATTGATTTGGAGGGTAGATGGTTAGTGGTTAAGTCACTTTTTAATAAAGTGCTTTTAACTGTATTTAATGTCTATGGACCGACTCAAGCAGACTAGGCTTTCTGGCCTATGATTAAAAAAAGTGTATCCAACATAAAGATGAGTTTTGTGTCCTAGGAGGTGATTGAAACAAGGTAATGGACCCATTTATTGAACGCAAATCCCAAGTACTCTTCAGTCCCCCCAGGACCCATAAACAATTTTGCACTACAATCATGCAGACATACTTTATAGATGCTTGGAGACTATGCAACCCAGACCTAACAGAATTTTCCGTCTTCTCCCCTCCACATGGCTCCTGTCCCGCTTAGACTAAATTTCCTCCTCAATTGAGCCCATTGTGATTTCTGATCATGCCCCAGTGGTTGCTGATTTTGAATTGCTCCACTCGCAACCTAGGTCTTCTAGATGGAGGTTTAATAATTTCCTTCTACATGATCAGTTTTTTCCTCCTCCTTTATTTCCTTTGCTGAGGAAATTATTTCTCTAAATGAGGGCCCATCTGCTTTCCCTACTTTGATGTGGGATATTTTTGAGGCTACCGCTTGTGATTTCATTATAGATTTTGTATCTAAAAAAAAAAAGAAACAATCACTTAATCAACATAAAACATGTTAGCCAACAATAAATACTTAGAACACAAATGTTATACTTCTTCGTCGGCTTCCACTCTACAGAAGCTTGTCCCTACAAAGCTGGACTTTAATAAAGTATCTACTGATAATGCCTCCTCCATTCTTTTAAGAAGCAGCTCTCGTTATTATGGGGGGTGAAACAAGGTTAGTTCTCTTCTGGCCAATTATTTCTAATCTAGGAAATAACGTATGTTGATAGATTCTATCCAATCAGCAGATGGAAAGCATCTCTTTAAAGATGAGGACATTTTATGTTTAAAGTATTTTATTAAAAAGGTACAGCAGCATATTAAAACAAACATACAAATATGCAGTGTTCGCGGCAGGAGGCGTCCCAGGATTAAAGTTCTAGTGTCCCAGCCCCGAGAGGCTGCCTCGATATCCTGCGTTTTGCATGGAAATGTGCAAAAGAAACGAAGGAGCATCGCCCCAAAGTCCTGTACCCCTCCTTAAGTAAACAATACCCTCCAACAAACCCCCCCCCACCACTCTCCCTGTTGTCATCCCTGTCATCCTTCCCAAACCCTTTCTCGCCTGTGGGGCCATGCTCCCCCCCCCCTCAAAGGAACAGTGCTTCACAACGGAGGCGTGAGCCTCATCAGTCTCAGGTATCTTGGACATGTAATTTCCTTAAATTCTGTGGACAGTAGTGAGTGAAAGGGTTGCCATAGCTCCTCAAAGCAAGTCACATCCCCCGCTAGTGTGAGTGACAGCTTTTCCATCCCCAGAACATGCCACAACCTGTGTAGCCAACCTGTGTGGGAAGGAATGGTAGGCGTGCGCCAGTGTATCAGTATGTTCCGAACCGCTGAACCCAGCATAATAGCAATCTGCCGTCCCCTCCTAGATTTCAGCGGGTACATCAAGCCATTTGGGAGACCCAGCAGGGCATACGCTGGAAATCGGGGTAGTTCAATCTCAAAGCATGCGTCAATCTCATCTATCACCGCTGACCAGTAGGCTTGCAATACGGGGCAGTCCCAGAGGATGTGTTTAGTGTACCAATCTGCCCACACTCTCGCCAGCATTTGTCACTAATGAGCCTGTTCATCTCGTGTAATCGTTCCGGGTGTGATACCAATAGGTGGAAACCTTGGTAAAGGTTTCCGTGAGGCCTACGTGATAGGCTGAGTGTCTTGCCCTGTATGAAATATGTCCCCACTCCTTAAGGCTAAGTGTCCTCCCCAGTTCTCTGTTCCAGCGTTCCCGACCAGGAATGTGGAAGTGGGAAGATGGGAGCTGGAGCATCCTATATAAGTCAGTTATGAGTTTGGCGTCCGAGGTGCGGGTTATTAGCCACCTTTAATACGGTAGCAACTTCCTGTCCGCAGACTCTCTAACGCGCGGCTGTAAGGCCCAGTGTCGGACCTGCCAGTATCTCAAGCGGTCCGTCTCGGCCATCTGATAATTGTCTCTAAAGCTCTGGAAGGGGATAACCCCCTCTGCAGTATACATGTGGAAAAGTGCTCTGCAGCCCCTTTTCCTCCAGTGTGAGAAGGCCCCTGGCTCTGTCCCCGGTGTGAAGTCAGGATTGTCCACAATCGGTGTGAACGGCGAGGGGAATGTGGTGAGATCGAAATCGTGATAGGTAGCATCCCACACTCTCAGCGGCACCCGCGTTATGTAAGAAGCATAGAGATTTGGGGGGCGGTGTGACCTGCGAAGGAATGGTATTTCCTGTAAAGGGCGCCCGGCTACTGCTTGATCCTGGAAGAGCCAGTGTTTATCGGACTCCCACCTACTCCATTCCACCAAGTATCGCAATTGGGACGCTTGGAAGTATTTGCGGAGGTCAGGGACTCCCAGTCCCCCGGATTCCGGCGCCAGAGTCGTAAGGGCGCGGCGCATTCGGGGCTTACGGCCCTGCCACACAAAGCGGGACACTTCAGTTTGCATCTGCTGAATCCAGCCTTTGGGGGGCTGTAGAGGTAGCGCTCGGAATAAGTACAGAATTTGGGGTAAAACTGTCTTTTTGATCGCTGCCACCCTGCCAAGCCAGGAAATCGTCCCCTTGTTCCGTCTCCCAAGTTTTTCCCTCACCTTCCTACTCATCGCCTCATAGTTAATGGAAACCATGGCCTGCAACGTTGGGGCTAGCGCAATCCCCAGGTATTGCACCTGATCCCGCGACCAACGTAGGGGGAAGAGCCTCTGTAGGTCGCTTCTCGTTGCCGGAGTCAGGGATACGCCCAGGGCTGTGGACTTCTCCACATTCATTCGAAAGCCAGCTACACTCTCAAAAGCCTTAAGTTCAGCCATACATGCGGGCAGGGCCCGCCTCGGGTTCTCCAATGTGAAAATTACATCGTCCGCGTAAAGGCTTATTGCATGGGTGAAACCACCCATTCGTACCCCAGTCAGGTCCGTATTCCGCCGCACTCGTTGAGCAAAGGGCTCCATGTAGAGCGCGAAGAGGAGCGGGGAGAGGGGGCATCCCTGTCTCGTTCCGCGTTCGATATCGAACCGCCGGGAACCACAGCCGTTCACTCGCACAGTCGCAGAAGGGAATTTATAGTAGTTAAACACCATGTTCCGGAATTTCTCCCCCATTCCCAACCTTGCCATCACCCGTTCGAGGTAGGGCCAGTGCACCCGGTCAAACGCTTTCTCAGCGTCAACCGAAAGCAGCATCCTCTCCCCCGGAATACGTGAGGCCTTTTCTAAGATGTGTACTATCCTTTTAGTGTTGTCCACAGTTTGCCTGCCAGGCACGAAGCCAGACTGGTCCGGTTTAATCAAGCCGGGGAGGTACTGTGCTAATCTCGTCGCTAGGATCCCCGTGTAGATTTTCAGATCTACATTTAGTAAGGAGATCGGTCTATACGAGCCACATTGCTTCCTGTCTTTC
This sequence comes from Lissotriton vulgaris, assembly GCF_964263255.1. Lineage (NCBI taxonomy): Eukaryota > Metazoa > Chordata > Amphibia > Caudata > Salamandridae > Lissotriton > Lissotriton vulgaris. The sequence continues at coordinate 457,011,518 of NC_141699.1, forward strand.
CCTGGTTTGGGAATAACTGACACTGTCGCCTCCAGGAGGTCCGGAGTGATAGCCCCGGGGTCAGAGAAAGAGTTAAACAGCCTGGTCAAGATAGGGGCTAACGTCACGCTGAATGTTCTGTAGAAGAGGGTGGTATAACCGTCCGGGCCAGGGGCCCTCCCTAATTTAAGCCTAGAAATCGCTGCTATCACCTCTTCGGTTCTGATCTCTCTCTCTAGGTAAGCTGCCTGCTCCGGGGTGAGGGATGATAGGGGCACCGAATCAAGGTAATCATCCGGGTCCTCCATCCGCGCGGCTTCCGCTGCATACAGGTCAGCATAAAATCGGCGGAAGGCCTCGGCAATTTCTGCGTCGCCTAAAATCCCCTGTCCCGCGCTCCCTGCTAATTCTTTCACCTGACGACTCTGATGTGCCACTCTCAGTTTGGCCGCCAGTAGGCGGCCACATCGATCCCCTCCCGTGTAATAGGCGTGCTTTAGGCGCAGCGCAGCATATTCAGCCCTATCTAAATCTAGTGAGGACAAGAGTTTCCTAGCTGCCTTCAACTGCTTCCAAACTCTCAGAGCCCCAGTGCGACGGTGTACGTGTTCTAGCTCCATGACCTTCCGTGTGAGCTCGTCTCGCTTTATTTTCCTATCTCGTTTGCCCGCGGTTGAAATCGCAATGAACTCTCCCCGTATTACCGCCTTAAGAGCCCCCCATTGAGTCGACAGTGAAGTATCAGAGTTAGAGTTGTGCAGCTGAAAATCCTTCACCGAGTCTATGATACTCTGCACTACCGCTTTTTTATGTAGAAGCGTGTCTCGAATCCGCCAAACGCCCCGCTCGGCGGGAGAAGGAAGGTCCCCGAGACCGGTGCATGGTCCGAAAGAGAGATGACTCCCATTTCTGAAGCGGTAGCCAAGTCACGGACAGGTCCGGAGACCAGCAGATGATCCAGCCTGGCGTACGTCTTGTGTGCGTGTGAGTAATAGGAAAAGTCCCTATCGGTTGGGTGGAGCCCTCGCCAGAGGTCGTGCAGATCTAAATCAACCAACTGCGTCTTCACCGCTTGCGAGAGTTCCCCAGTTTGCGGGTGTCGCTGCGCTGATCTGTCTTTTGAGGAATCAAAGACCAAATTTATGTCCCCTCCTAATATTATGTGTCTGTCCGGTGATGCTGTGATATCCTCCAGTGCTTTGCGTAGGAATCTATCTTGCTGTTCGTTTGGGCCATAAACTGTGCCTACTGTAAACACCAGGGTTCCCAATTTAAGTCTGTAGGCCAGGAGTCTCCCTTTTTGTTCTACAAATTTGTGCAGCACCTCCCCCCTGAAGGATTTGGACAAAAGGATAGCCACCCCAGCCGCTTTGGTCGTGTTGGAGGAAAAGAACTGTGTAGGGAAATGGCGGGGCCGCCTCCTGTGACAATCACCGGCCAATAGGTGGGTTTCCTGGAGCAGACAGACGTCTGCCTGGGAGTTTTTCAATAATGACAGGACAGCCCTTCTCTTCGTGGGATTATTCAGTCCCTTAACATTCAGGGTAAGTATCTTCAACTCTGCCATGGACGGTCGGGACTACTTTGCCTATGTGTGCGATCTAGAGTGCGTGGCATCACGATGGCTTCCAAGTGAACGTGTGTGTCTAGACTAATACTCGCAGACCCCTTAGAAGCACTGGACAGGGCAACCCCCAACTTCCCCCCCTCAACTCCTCCCCTCCCCAACCCCCAACACTCCCCCCCCTTCCCCTCAACTCACACCACAACTTCCCCAACCCCCCCCCTCTTCAACTCAAACCCCAGCATCCCAACCCCTCCCCTCCGCCCCAAACTTCCCAAAACTTCCTGAAGTAGTCCCAGACAGGCCCAAGCGGACCAGTCCGTGGAATGTTACCTTAGTGGACGTCCAGCCACACGTGTTCAAACCATCGTCCCCCCCCCCCCCCACTCCAAGCCAGCAGTTGAAATATTGCCATGATTTACTCCCCCCGGAGCACGTTTAAGCGGTCAATGCAACCTCCCCCGAACCTCCAAGCTCCTCAGATGCTGTCCGAACAGCGTCCTCTCGTTCCGCTCTGATAGTCGGAGACCCCGGCCTCCGCAACACCCCCATTGTCCTTCTTGCAACTCGTTGCCAACCTCCGTCAGCTGTGCGTCGCCTTCTCGGTGTACGGGATTCCTCCTCCTCCGCGGTGATGCCCAGGATTTCGCAAGTGTCCTGTAGGGATCGCAATTGGTGTGTCTCTCCCTGCCACTTAAAAATAATAAGGAAGGGGTGACCCCAGGAGTAGGGCGTGTCGTGCTGCCTGAGGAAGTCCGTCACAATCTTAAATGCTTTACGCTTCTCAAGCGTGAGTGTAGACAGGTCTTGATATAGCGCCACAGGGTGGTCGTGGAAGGTGAGCGAGCGTGCTTTTCGTGCCTCCGCCATGATCCTTTCATTCAGCGGGAAGTCTGGGAGGAACGCTAGAATGTCTGGAGGGGGGCCATTAGCCCTTCTGGGGGGTCCCACCCTGTGTGCCCTGTCGATTCTAATGAGGAAATCGTCCCCCTCTCCCAGGACTGTGCGAAAGAGTTCCTGCAGGTACCTGACTATATCCGGGTTCTCCTCCGATGATGGCACACCCCGGACCCTAATGTTGTTCCTTCGTGACCTATTCTCCAAATCCCCGTTATGCGATTGGAGGTCTAAGTGCTGTTCCCGAAGAGTCAGCACTTCCTGCTGTAAAAAAGTGATCTCCTCATCTTGTCTGTGCGTGGAGCTCTCGACAGTGGCCGCCCTCTCACCTAAGCCGTCCACTTCCCTGCGGATTTCTCTCACCTCTCCTGCTACTTCCTGCTTCAGGGCCTGGAAGTCTTCCCTCAGCGTGCCAAATAGAGACTCCAAAAAGGATCTGATGACTGGAGGTTCCGCTGCCGCACCAGACTGCGAACTCCCAGCCGCTCCAGGCGAGGAGGAGTTCTTGTCCCCCTTGTTCTGCTGTCGGTTGAGCATCTCCGGCAGCGTGCGATCGTTGCGTTTACCCCCCCGTTGAGCAGCCATGATGCAGGCCCTTCCACCAGTCCGCGTGCCCGTCTCTGCCTTTCCTCACGCTGACTCCCACACCCCCAGGAGTCTGCCTCTAGTCCAGGGCGGGCGTTGGTCTGCGTCAACCCCAAAGACCACGGCCGATCAGGGTCAATCGCTACACCCCAGGCCGAAGCGGGGGAAGTTGCGCTTGTTGCCCCTAAGGTGTCCCCGGTGCCGTGCTTCTGGGGTGGACAGTGGCGCAGGGGCTCCAATGTTGTTTTTGATTTCCAGCCGGGACCCGGGGTCAAGGCACCCACCACACTAGCACGGTGTCCCGTAGTGCTCTGTGCCCACTCCTCCACAGCCCTCCAGTCGTGTCCTCGTACCTGCCTGGGCCAGATGCCAGTCGCGGTGTCCGCCGGTGAGGGCTGCCGCCCGGATCTTCGTCGTCTCCCCCCAGGTACTCCGAGGCGTCTGCGGGGGAGAGAACTGCATCAGGGTTGCATCCGCTGCCCCTCCGCCGGTATCGTCACGCTGGTTGCGCGGCCGGTTTGCTGTGGGCCTCGCTGGCGACACTGCGCACAAGTAAGCTGGTGCCGGGGGTTCGGGGGTGCCACAGGCTTGTTAGGTGCTCATGTCCTCTCGGCCTCAATCAGCGCTTGCTAGAGCCGTAACTCCGCTGCATGCCGCTCCTGGCCTCCCGCACTGCCCGGGTAGGCCTCCAAGCCGGGCACTTGCGTAGCTCCCACCCCGGTCAAGTCAGCACCTCGGGGTGGGGAGATCTTCAGGCTCTAGCCAGTGGGCCCGCTGCTTCAGGCACCCCGCCCGCTTCGTGGCCGAGGGCTCCCACCTGACAGCGGGGATCGACTGCTCCAGTCAGCGCACTCACTGTTCGGTCTTCGGGCCATCTGCAGGTCCGGGCGAAGATCCCCGGCCTCGGCTCATCACCATCTTGGAGCTCAGGGAGGATAGCGGAAGCTCCCCGGACACCGCACCGCGCTACACCTCTATGACTGGTTTCTCAGTCCGCCGCTGCCGACGAGCCCCGCACACTCCAGCCGGCCAGCTCCTTGCCCTCCTGCTGTCCCGTGGTCCGCTGTCCCGTCGGGACGGGAGTGCTGTGCCAGCCCCGGTCGGCACCGGTCAGCAACTCGGCACTTCGAACTCGGTGAGTTCGTGCTCTGCGGGGCTCAGGCGGCGGCGGTCGGTCGGTCACCTCTTCCCCTAATAGCTCAGCTGCACAGTGTGGCTCCGGGGGGGAGATTTAGCTTAAATCAGGGCTTGGGGCCTCGGATGGGGTCAGGAGCTCCGGCAGACACGTCCTTCTACCCCGCCATCTTGGCCACGCCCCCAGAGGTCGATGAGGACATTTTAGAGGAATTTACAAAGTTCTATAAACCGTTTTATACTCCAGAACCCCCTGCTTCTGTCTCTTTAATAGATACCTATCTTAGTTATGTTACCCCCTTTTCCTCTTCTGTGAGTATTGGTTTTGCCACTCTGGACTCTGATCATTCGATTCAGGAATTTTTTAGATTTTTAGGTCTCCTAAGGAAAAATAAATCCCCCTATCCTGATGGATTTGGAGTGGAATTCTGTCTATAATTTTCAAGTCTTCTGATTCCAAAGCTTTTCCAACTGTTTCAATATTTTTGTACTACTGGTAAGGCCAATGGTACCTTTTTAGAAGCCACTATATGTCTCATCCATAAGGTAGGCAAGGATCCAAAGCTTTGCAAGAACTATCTTCCCATATCCCTTATAAATTTCAACTATAAAACTTTGATGAATTTGATTGGGCCAGAACAATGTGTTTTTTTCAGGGCAGGTTAGCTTCTGATAATTCACGGTTACTATTTTATGTCTTGAATAATACTTCTTTTCTCTCTTGTCCTCTAGCTGAGGTGTCCATTGATGCGGAGTAGGCTTTTGATAGGATGGATGGTTCATTTTTATTTAAAGCTCTTCTCTGGCATGGCTTTGGTCCTAAATTCATTTAGCCTATTTCGTTATTTTACACATCACCAAGAGCTTCTATCATGGTCAATGGACTTATTTCCAAACTCCTTTCATTACAACATGGTGTCCATCAAGGATGCCACCTATCTCCTCACTTATTTATCTTAGCTCTTGAAACTTTTCTATCTCATATCCATCACATTGCTTTTATTTCTGGTTTTACTTATGGTGACCATCATTTGAAACTATGTACCTATACGGATGACATTTTACTCCAGAATTTTCTACTCCCCCTATATTACAAGAAATTTCAGATTTTTAAGTAGTTTCAGATTATAAAATCAACTCTGACAAGATGGAGATTCTTCCCATAACCAAATGTTGTTTCAAGAAACAGTTTGATTCCACTGGATTTCTTTGGAATATCTCTAGAATAAAATACTTAGGTATATGGGTCACTAATTCCCTATTGGATACGGTCAAAATAAATATGAAGGAAGGTCTTGATTGCATCTCCAAACTTCTTTCCTCCAGGAACACTCTTTTTCTTTCATGGTGGGGACATCTAGATTCTATTAAGATGATGATCACTTCCAATATGCTATAAATTTTTTCAATGATTCCAGTAAACATTCCTATATTTACTTTTAAAAAAATCTATTCTCTTCTCTCTAACTTTCATGACATAATAAGAAATGTAGAATCTTCCTATCACATCTTAGAAAGCCAAAATCGAGTGGCGGCGGGAATTTCCCAGATTTTTGGATTTATCACAAAGCCTTCTTAAACAACCTTCTCATTGGCTACTCACTGATATTTTTCATTACACTCCTTATGGGTCACTATTGAACACTGCTTACTTGCTCCTTTTTCTTTCAAAGAAGTTCTTGCCTCTGCTGCAAAGACTAATTTCACATCTATTCCACTATTTAAACATAATTGCTCATTATTAAGCGCTCTCTGTCAGTCACAGTTAATGACTAGAAATTCCTTTCTGCTATCTCCTCCCTAGTGCAATTCTCTCATTACTATTAATAATAGATCTCTCTATTGGAGTTCTTGGAGACTTAAGGGGACTGCTCGGGTTCAGGATTTGTTTGATAGAATGACTCCTTGTTCTTTTCCCCATTTTCAGGCTGCATTTAAGTGTCCTCACTCGTTTTGGTACAAATTTTCGAAACTTATGGAACTTTTTCTGGCCATTTTTCGATAATTTCCGTCGAGTGAATCCTTGTCCACACAGAATCCACTTCTACAAATATTAAAGGTTCTTCCAAAGGCTTCCCTAATTTACAAATTCTTTCAGTCTACTGGTCTTAAGTGTGCTAAATCTAAATTGGAACTTATTTGATTGGAGGATCCGGGTTGGGATTGGAGATCTGATTTCTGTAACAAGATTTGGGCTTGATCATTAAAAATCTCCTGATCTGCATCCACCACTCAATCTTTGTTCTTTCTATGTCATAGACTGTTCTTTACTCCTATTTCCATAGCTAACTTTGCACACACTAACAACAGGACTTGTTGGTCTTGTAACTGCCCTCTGGCTAATCTAATGTACCACCAGGCAGCCGAATGCCGCCTGTTTGTGCTTCTACGCCTGACTACAGCAGAGCAGGTGTTGTGCAACAGTGTGATGTGGATGAAGGTGAGTGATGAGATACAACTCTGGGAATCCTTGCCCAATATTTTATTCGTGGCGGCCCAGGGTGTTAGTTAAAATTAGTGATGCAGCTACCAGTAGAAAAATTGCGACTACTTAGTTGGCTAGGTGTTGGCGGTCTAGATGTTTCAGTCCCAGAGGAAAAATATGCGGGACTTTCGTCAGGATCAGGAAAAGGTGAGTGAGTGTCAAAAAGTAGTGCCACGTGTGAATCTCTCCTACACACGCGCTAAGGTGTGTGGAAAAAAGTGGAAGAAATTAAAAGAATTAAAAAGTGTGGCTGTGTTACTTACAGGCACTGCAGGTATGCGAGAAAAATCTTCGCTAAAGATTCCGTTCCAGTAGATCGGGGCGCATGGAGAGGCACTCCCGTGTACGTTTTGTATAGTTGGAGTCCTCTGTGGAAAACCTAGTCTGGAGCCGGGACGCCGTGGGCACCAGAGAGCTGTGTGAGCTGCAAATTGCTGGATAAAATCAAGGAAATATAATTCAGAGTTCCATCCGTCTAGGGCTGTTAAAGGCAGTGGCATTCTAAATGGGTAACACTATTAATTGTCTATTAAAATGTTCTCTGTAAAAGTGCAGAAGAATTAGCAGATTGTACTGCTTTGTGATAATAAGAAAGGAATGTCTTTGTATGGTAATCCATGCATATGTCCTTCCGAGCATGCACCTGACGTACCGACATGGCAGAATTAAAAGCAAATTGAAAAATTGTAAGATAATTGTTTCTGACTAGAGAGAGGAAGAGATTGGTAATTTAAAGAGGCTATGTATTGAGCTCAGTCATCCTGGGAGGCACGTTATTGATCCATGCAGTGTGAGGAAGTATTGGAGGGTTACCCAGAATGTCTGACAAAAGGTAAGCAGCTAATGCTTGTTTCCAAAGATGATGATGGGAGAACACCTTTTAGGCAGTGAAGTCTAGGGTGACAGAATGACAGACGGACAGACATACAATGCAATACACTAATTATAGGTCTGAAATAAAAAATGCACATGTTCTCTGCAAAACAGAAGGTAAGGGGCGATATTACAGCCAATAAGGGTGAAAAAACATTTTCTCTCGTTATTCTGCATTACTTAAAACCAATGATGTAATCAGATGCTAGTTGACTGATTGCCAGTAGTAATTTTATTGACACCCAGGTGACTTCATTTCTGTTATTACCTTGGTGACCCTAAACTCTACTGACTATATCTAAGAAATACGTTTTTAGGAGTGTGTCAATGGAGATCAAGCTGTTAGTTGCTTTCATGTATTTAAACAAAACATTTGAAAACAATTGTAATTTAACTACTTTGAGCAGACTCGCTGTATATTTTTGGAACACCCTAACAACAAATTCTGTTGTATCTTGAGTTTGTGGAACACTTAAAAAACACATAATAGCTGGCCTTTAATGAATTGATTTGTGCTAAGTGCTGTAGCTGATTAAATAACATGCTACTCAATTTAGTGGTATTCAATTGCATTTTTACAGTTTTATTAAAACACAATTCGGACATTCTGACCTTCAGCACAAGGATAACAAAGTTTGAGCCCCCCATGCAAACTACATGGAGGCCCCCCCTCAGGACTGTCAGGAGCTGTCACGCCAGGGTACTGTGCTAAGTGGCCCCCTGGAGCTCGGGCCCTCACAATGCAGGGGCCGCGGGCCTTTGTTACAACACTAAGGAGGAAGGAGAGGGAGAGCTTGGGATATGTAGTCCCAGGACGTGCCCCACCCAGGAATAGGTTGATTAAAAGAAAAATCTGACCCCACTATTGCTCTATACAAAGCAGTGTGAACAATTCTCCTTTTTTTTATTTTATATTATTTTATTGACAAATTAGTTAGGAAGACATGGCTGTGTACATATAATAAAAAAAGACAATTATTTACAAGATAAATATAGTTTGTTCCATAACAAAGATGTTTCATTTTCCACTTGGACCATATTTACAAGGTGAATCAATTATTTATATTGAGAGCAAAAAACAGTAAAAACATAGTTATCTACAGCAACAAAATAGATATCCAGCAGAAAGATAAAGTTAAATAACCAAAGAGTCTTCTAAAAAGAAAGTTACCCCAGATTTTCTCGATTTTTTTTTATGAGCAAACTCCTCTGAGTTTTGCGAGCCCTAACTCCATCGAATGGATTTCGTTGACTAGTGACCACCATTCCCATATGCTAGGGGATTCAGGACATATCCAGGCTCTAGCTAATGTGAGTTTGGCGCAGGAGATAAGGATAGTTATCAGGGCAGATTGAGGAAGGGAAACAGGATGGATGTCGAGTAAGATTATTGGTATTGTAAGAGAAGGTAAGAAGATTTTCTTGATTTCCAAAACTTTAAGTATTTCCCCCCCAAAATCTTTTAAAGTCAGACAGGAGAACAGCATGTGTCCTAAGACTGCTGCATAAGCAGAGCATTTAGGGCATTTGGTACGATCACCTTGAATGTTATTAAGGGACCACTTAGAGATCTTTTCCGGTGTATAGTATAGCATATATGTTGTTCGAAACTGCTGTAACCTTAAACTGGACGATCGTACAAGGTTATTAATATTAGATAAGGAGCATGATATTTGTTTGGGAGTTATGTTTAAGCCGATTTTACTACTCCATTTTTCCGCTAGTTTTTGACAATCGTCAGTTTTAATGGCACAGAGATGTTTGTAGGCCTCACTTATCAAATATTTGTTTTTGGTGGAACATAAACAGTTCCAGATATCACAGTCTAAAATGTTGTGGATTTGGTTCTTCCTTATTAGAAAGTCATGTATTTGTAAATATTTGAATCTCATTGTTTCCGTCAGATTATACAGAGTTTGAAGTGTATTATAGTCTGAAAACCCTTGCACGCCGTACAAATCTCCCAAAACCTTAATTCCATGAGCAGACCATCTAAGGGCCATGCCATCGTTGAAAATCCCCGGAAGGCCCGGATTGACCCATAACTGTTGTTTCGGATGATAAAAAGATGTATTGCAGTAAGATAGAATGTTAACCATTATCCTAAAAATATCTTTGGCGGTCTTGAATTTCACCCTCTTGTAGTAATTAGGGTAGTTTGCTCGCAGTAAAAACATTTTTGAGGGGGGGCGTGGCTAGCGGCCGAACATGGCGGCAGCATAGAGGACTAGCTCCGGCAGGGAAGCGGCCTCTCCAACTATCCGTACTCTAATCCGTGGCTGAATCACACCTCGGACGGAGGCACCAAACGACCGAGACCGGACGGAATTGGCGGCAAGCAACCAGACGAAAATCGGAGGCTGGATGGCGGAGTTATCGTCGAGTGCCGAGGCGATCGAAACATAGGCCTGACTCCGGGGGATCCAGTGGCGAGTGAAGCCGACCGGAAGTGTGTTTTACCCGGCTGCAGCAGACCGGAAGTGGTCGGGACTGGAGGAGCGCCCCGCGACACGACCAGCGAACAGGGTCTCTGTCCTGGGACAAGACGTGTGCCATAACTGAAAGCGGTGCGTAGAAGGAGGTGCCCGAAGACCGTCTGGAATACCGGGGAAATAGTATTTTGCCGGAAGACGCAGACCGTCTGCTACGACACGAACATCGTGGCATTCACCCCCATTTCTACAGGAGCTTCTCCTTGGATCGGACTGTGGGCCACGTTGTAGCGGCGACTGATCCTTTTGCTCCCCTTGCTCCGAAGGCCTGCGTAATTACCACGAAAACACTATGGCAGGGAAGGGTACCAAAGGTGGTACGACTCAGACGCGTATTGAACGATACACTAATGACAAAACCGCGTCCCCTCCAGCGGATGGGCGACACTCGTCCGCAAACACAGTGGACAATGTGGGAACTAAGAAGGCGACACTGGACGATGTCATGAGGGCCCTCACGCAGGTCCAGACAACAGTGGGCTCCATCTCGACCGAAATAACCCTCATCCGGGCGGATCTCCACAAAATGGCCGAGAAGGTAGGGTCACTGGAATTGGTTACGAAGTCGCTGGTTGAGGATGTGTCGGAGCTACAGACGGCCATGGTGGCGGTAATGGCGGAGAACAAAATCCTAAAGGACAAGCTGGACGACCAAGAAGGATGCTCCAGACGGAACAATGTACGTATTCTTGGTGTACCGGAATCGGAGGGCACGAGAGCAACGGACCTATACGTGGAGGATCTCATTAAAACGCACCTCCTACCTAAAGGGCTGTCGGCCTTCTTTTCGGTCGAGAGGGCGCACAGAGTCCCGGGCGGACAGCCTAAACCAGGGGCGTCCCCCAGACCGATCCTGGCGAGACTGTTTAATTTCCGTGATCGGGATGTCATCCTTCAAGCAGCACGGGTCTCCCCGCCTGTGAAAATTCTGAACTCTACATTGGTGTTTTTCCCGGACTACACGGCGGAGGTGGCCAGACGGTGGAAAACTTTTTTGGACGTTAAAAAGGAGCTCAGGAAACGAGAGATTCAATATTCCATGATCTTTCCGGCCAGGCTCCGGGTGGTGGCAGAGAACAGGACTTGGTTTTTTGATAACCCAGAAACTGCACGAGACTGGCTGGACGGCTGGCGTCCTGCCTCTCAATCTCGCCGCCCTGGTCAAACTAAAAATGGCCAACACTCGAAAGACCGGGACGACGTCGGAGATGCTGACATGAACAGTGGCAGAAGCTCGCCGATTAGAGACAATGTTGATGCAAACCAGGAGGTGGACATATGAACATTCAACAGGTACGAGACATTCTTGCTTGGGACCGTCGCCGGAACTGCCATGGACACTGGGCCGAGGGCCTCTGCAGAGGGTATGAGGGGTCGCTAATTCCGGAGTACTCCTCACCCCCAACGAGCAAGTAACTGTGTGTTTTTCTCGGGGTGGGTTTAAGCACTCTGCTAAATTGGGGTGGCGGGCAGTTTTGAGTCCGTGTGGCAGGGAAGCAGGGCGGGTGGGAGTTTGGGGCACGGGGGGTTTCAATGGTTTGTTAGTTTGTATTGTTTGGCTCTACTGATCATATTGACGTTTCTCTTTGTCACACTGTGCCGAATTTCATACACCGGGTGAACCACTACTGATCTGATAGCACTGCAATTGCTCCAACATGCGATTAGAAACGAATGTCTGACATAATATCGACAGACAAAATATCTACATACAAAAATATCGGGACAAAAATATCGAAATCAAAAATATCGAAGTCATATCTTCATAAAGGTAAGTACAAAAATATCGAAAAATTAATATCGTAGTACAAAAATATCGAAATTAAAAATATCGTTTTTTAAAATGTATTAATAATAATGTAAAAATAATTTTAAAATACATATAATTTTACAAATATTAAATAAAAATATTAAAACATAATTAAAAAATTAAAACTAATACATATACATTTAAAAAAAATTAAACACTTAATAATTTAATGTATTTTTTTTTTTTAATTTCATTTAATTGATTTAATTTAAATTTATTTTATTTTTACCCTCAACGCCTGTACCCCAAAAACCCAAAACTGACCCTGAACCCTAAAAATATCCCTGTACCCCAAAAACCCAAAACTGACCCTGAACCCTAAAAATACCCATTTACCCAAAAACCCAAAATTGACCCTGAACCCTAAAAATACCCCTTTACCCAAAAACTGAAAACTGACCCTGAACCCTAAAAATACCCCTTTACCCAAAAACTGAAAACTGACCCTGAACCCTAAAAATACCCCTTTACCCAAAAGCTGAAAACTGACCCTGAACCCTAAAAATACCCCTTTACCCAAGAACTGAAAACTGACCCTGAACCCTAAAAATACCCCTTTACCCAAGAACTGAAAACTGACCCTGAACCCAAAAAATACCCCTTTACCCCAAAAACTGAAAACTGACCCTGAACCCTAAAAATACTCCTTTACCCAAAATTAATTATTAATATTTAATTACCAATTAATTATTAATTAACAATAACAATAAAGTAACTATATTAGCACATTAGCTGTAATTAATTAAATTTAATAATTATTATTATTTTTTCCCAATTATTTAATTAAGAATACCAAAAATGTATATATATAAACAAATTACTCTAATTAATGTAATTAACTAATTAATATTAATTAATTACCAACTAATTAATAATTAAAAATATGTACAACATTATATTAATTAATTAACTAATTAATATTAATTAATTACCAATTAATTATTAATTAAAAATATTTACAAACATATATTAATTAATTAATTATTATTAAATTACTTCCCACCCTATTCCCCTATAAACCCATAACCCGCTACAGAACATATTTATCAATTAATCAATTAATTAAAAATAATTAAAAATTAATTCTCAATTAATTAATTAATAATTCCTACTAATTAATAATCAATTTAACATAGTTAAATTACTTCCCACCCTATTCCCCTATAAACCCACAACCCGCTACAGTACTAAAAGACAATATTTAATTAAATTACATTAAAAATAAATAATAAAACATAATAAATACAATATAATATACACAAAATTTATTTAAAATTGATATTAGTAACATCGAAATTATTTATTTCGATATTATTGACATCGATATTTAAAACTTCGATATTACTAATATCATACTAATATCGATATTAAGACTGTCGATATTACTTACCTTTTATATTATGTCCCATCGATATTTAAACTTCGATATAATTGTATATCGAAATTTAAAACTCGATATTTTGTCTGTGTACCATTAGAAACACATGGGGGGAGGGACCTCCATCGAACACAGTTTTGTCCTACCCCATGGATTCCCAGTCTACGTGCACGGTCTCACAATGGCAGAACATCCACGACCAAGTAACATAACAGCTGATCCCGAGGTGGGGCCTGTGCCGCCGATACAGATAATGTCATGGAATGTTAGGGGGTTGGGGGACAAAGTGAAGAGAGGGCTGGTTCTCCAGTGTATCAGAAGGTTAAACTGCGACCTTGTTCTGCTTCAGGAAACACATTTAGTGGGTGCAGCTAGCAGAGCTTTAGATAGACGAGGTTACCGCATGGTCACACACTCAGATTTCACTTCAGGGTCCCGTGGGACGGGTATTTGGGTGAAAAAGACGTCCCGATTCATACAACAGTCTACCAAAACGCCATCACCAACCATAAACGCACGCAGAAACAGGAACTACTAGCGTTAGAACTGAAGCTGGAACAGGCGAATGCGGCCTATATGGCACTACCGTCGGATGACACTCGCCACTCACTACACCTCTGCCAACAGCAGCATGACGACCTTCTTAGGCGAAGGGCGTTAGAGAATATAGAGGCGACAGCGCATAGGGTCTATGATATAGGCGATAAAGCCAACAAATTGTTGGCCTGGCTGGACAGGAAAAAAGACGGCAGTAAGCACATTCTACAATTGCAGGACCCGGAAGGGACATGTCACACGCGCCCCTCTGAAATCGTCGACCTCTTAGCGAACCACTTTCAGGCAGTCTACACCCCGAGGGAGGTGGTCACGGCCGAAGCGGCAGTGTTGGCGCTCCAAGGGGTAGAGGTAGAGACGTTATCACCGGAGGCAGTGTCTGAATTGGAAGAAGACCTCACGGTGGAGGAGCTCCGTATGGCGATAGGTGCGCTACATACGGGTAAGGCACTGGGCCCTAACGGGATACCGATTGAGTGGTTTCAAGCAATGTCGGATACCCTGTGCTCACCGCTGTTAGCCATGTTCGAAGACCGTCGAGAAACTGGGGCTCTGCTATTGGACCAGCGCTTAGCGACTATAGTGGCCATCCCGAAGCCGGGCAAACCGCCCGCAGATTTTGCATCGTATCGCCCAATCTCGCTCCTCAACGCAGAGGCGAAGATTCTGGCGAAACTGATCGCAAATAGACTGACCCCGCACCTACAACACTTGATTCACCCGGACCAGTCAGGCTTCATGCCACATAGGAGCACGGCGCCAAATCTCCGACGTGTGCATGGAGCATTGGCTCGCGCACATTTGCTGAAGGGGCCGGCTGCCATTTTGTCACTGGATGCCAGAATGGCTTTCGATATGTTAGAGTGGCAATACCTATTCGCAGTCCTAGCCCGGATGGGCTTTGGTCCAAAATTTTTATCCTGGATTAGACTGCTATACACGGACCCGGTTGCCCATGTGGCGGCCAATGGCCACATCTCTCGAGCGATCCCTCTGGCACGAGGGAAACGTCAGGGCTATACCTTATCCCCACTACTATTTGCGCTGGTATTAGAACCGCTCGCTATTGTTATTAGGAACACGCCGCTGCTGAAGGGTATAACGTGGGGTGACGCCTGGGAAGACAGAGTATCCCTATATGCTGATGATATGCTGGTTTACCTGTCTGACCCTGAGTCGAGTGTCCCAGTATTGTTCGCACTTTGTGATAAACATGGATTGACCTCCGGATATACAATTAATTGGACAAAGTCAGTCCTTTACGTACTGAAAGGTCCTGTACCGATCCTTCCTGAACAGTGCCCGTTGGTGGTGACCGATACCTCCTTTAAATACTTAGGCATACACGTCTCCGGTGACCCGGGCGTATTCTACGATCGGAATCTGGCGCCCCCACTCCTTCGCCTGAAGGCGGATGTCCGTCACTGGACAGCCCTGCCTCTCACGCTGCTGGGGCGTGCCGCCTTATTTAAAATGATGGCACTCCCGCGCCTCTTGTATGTTCTGGAAAACACCCCAGATGTGATCCCGCCCTCTTACTTTCGAAAAGTGACTGCAGTAGTGACCAACCTGCTGTGGGGTGACCAGCCACCGAGGATAGCCCACGTTAAACTTAATCGCGGGTGGTATGATGGAGGAATAGCATTACCAAATGTGCAACTTTATTATTGGGCATCCCAGCTCAAAGTAATTAATCAGTGGATCCCCGCCCCACACGACGACCCGGCATATCTGGCGGATAGGACCCAACTGGGAACGCATAGTCTGTTGGCCCCGCTATATAATCCAAGTCTCCTTAAGGGACTACTCAGCCCAACCAAGCACACAGTTACATTGTGGTACAAGGTGCTCACGCGGTTAAAATGGAAAGGGGTCATTACAAAGCTGACTTCACTTTGGGACACTAAAAAGTTAGGCTGCCTCAGGTCCAGTAAGGGGTTTACCCAATGGGACAATATTGGAATTTCAACGGTGGGGGATCTCTGGACCTCTGCAGGGGTACTCCCTTTCTCGCAACTGCAACAACAATATGCACTAGGCCCCACTGAAACTTATAGGTACATCCAGATAAGGTACACACTGCTGGCAATACTTGAACCAGGGCCCCCTGTCCCGGAATCATCACCCTTAGAAGACCGGCATCTTACAGACTTCATGCAAACACGTGCCACCTGACTCACATACCGCAAACTGCTAAACAACCTCCCGGACCCCTTACAACGTTTGAGAGAGAAGTGGGAAACTGAATTGGGAGCTATGGACGAGACAGATTGGAATGCTGCACTGGCGTCGCCAAGGGAGGCGGGGGTCTCGGCCCGGTTTAGACTCATACAGCTAAAAATACTACATAGAGTGTACTATACAAGGACCACTCTTCATAAAATGCACAGGGCTGAAACCCCATACTGTCTTAGGGGGTGTGGGGAGGAAGGAACACTATTGCATACATTGTGGGACTGCCCGTCCATAAGGAGTTACTGGCAACAGGTCATGCGCACCATTTCCCAGACCCTTGACACTTCTCTAACACCAGAACCACGCATGTGTCTGTTGAATATTTGGGAAGGGACCGATTTGAATCTCAGGCAGCAGCAATGGGTCACTATCGGGACAATGGTAGCCAAACGCGACACAGCGCAGAGGTGGGGGGTGCCAGAGGTGCCTACGTTAGCATTGTGGTGCAGGACAATGGACAAACTGATGTTAACTGAACGCACAGTGTATAAAATGAGAGCTAACCCTAAAAAATGGAACAAGGTGTGGGAGGCATGGAATAGGTACAGGGGAGATATATGTGAACCACTGCCAGAGGATGAGGAAGACGATTCGGAAGATGAGGAGGAGATGGCCGAATGAATCGGAAGGGAAATATGGGGATGGGTGAAGGGGCACTAATTATCTGACAGGGATTTCAAATTTGTTCCGTGCTTGGAGAGGGAAGGGTATTTACCTGGGAAATTGGGATCGGCAATTTCCACTGCAATTGTCTTATACTTTGTGACTATATCTCAAAGATGAGCCATCTAATTTTGTTCTGTTAACTTTCTACAAAAATAACATAAAAAAGTAAGATTTAATTTCTTCAATCATTATATCCTTATTGCATTTCGCATCATGTCAAGTATTCGCTGCCGGACCGGAAGGTTATCGGCTGAATAGCTGTGTAACAGTACAAGCCGTTGCGTTATTGTGTAACATTTACGAATGACAAGATGTACTGATGTTGTTTTGATGGCAATTTTCAATAAAAATCTTACACCAAAAAAAAAAAAAAAAAACATTTTTGAGTTTGATTTTAACATAAAAGAATGGAAAAAGAAAGTGTCCTCAGTTTGTAGTAGAGACCGGAGGCGCCTAAAAAATGAGGACCAAAAGTACAGTTTAACATCAGGGAAGTTTAGGCCTCCCTTATCTATACTGTTTTTTAAGAGTTTAAGAGTTTCAACGATCTTCTGGCTTTTTTGTATCCCCAAATGAAGCTGCTAAATATTTAGTCTAGTTGCTTAAAAAAAGAGTTGTTTAATGCTAATGGAATAGAGCGAAAGAGGTATAAAAATGTAGGTAGTACCTTCATTTTGATAAGGTTAATTCTGCCAATTAAGTTCAAAGGCAATCTGTGCCATTTTTTAAGCAATATGGTAGTAGATTTGATTAGTTCGTTATAATTAAGATTGTTTATTTCTCGTATGTTAGATGTCATTCTGACTCCTAGGTAGGTGGCAGTTTTACAGATCTCGGGAATTTTTACAGCTGGCGTGTGATTGGCTATGATATGTGTTTTGTTTGTGTTTAACTTATAGCCGGATACTTTGCCAAATTTACAAGCCTCGATGTTAATCCCTTGTAGTGCCTTAATAATATAATAGATGGCGATATCGTCGGCGTATGCCGTGATTTTCAGTGTTTGTTCGTTAGATTTGAAGGGCGCGATTCTATGTTGTGCTTGAAGAGAGTATAAAAATGGTTTGAGTGAAAGGGCAAATAAGAAGGGTGATAGGGGGCAACCTTGGCGAGTACCTCGAGAGATCTTAAAGTCTGTGGAGGTCTGCCCCCGTAGCTAACATGGGCTAAGGGGTTATTGTATGATGCCTTTGTCCACTTTAAAAAGTGTCCACTGAACCCCATTTTAGTCATAACGTGCCAGAGATAATCCCACCCCACTCGGTCAAAGGCCTTTTCGGCATCCAGCAAAATCATGCCGAGTGGGGTGGAATCAGTCTCAGCGACGTCGAACGCTGTTATAGCCATGTTAACATGGGTGGTAGTATCTCTCCCGGTGACAAATCCGTGTTGCTGCGGATTAACAATTTTGGGCATGTGAGGAGCTAGCATAGTAGCTAAGATTTTTGCAAATATTTTTGCGTCGGTGTTAATCAAAGAGATGGGTCTGTATGACCCCCTCTCTTCCTTTGGTTTGTCCTTTTTAAGGAAAAAGATTATTTTAGCTCTGTTCCATGACTTGGGGGCCCTCCCAGTCACCCCAGTGGATTGTATGACCTGCAGTAGAGAGGGTAAAAGTTCCTCTAAACATATTGTGTATATTTCCAGATGGATGGTATCTTCCCCTGCGGCTTTTCCTATCGGTAAAGTGGCAATAGCTTGATGTATATCTTGCCCTGTAATATTTTCAGACAGCGAATCTATTTCCGTAGGATTGAGTATGGCTGTTAAAGTCTCATCTAAGTAATTCTGTATGATAGTTTTGTTTGGAATAGATTCGGGGGTGTATAAAGTCCTATAAAAATCCACAAATTGTTCCAGTATATCATGTGGTTGGTCGTATATCTTATTGTCAGAGCTTCAGATGTTTGTAATTATGGTGCTAGCTCTATCTTCAGCCACTTTGTATGCCAGGATTTTGCCAATTTTGTCCCCACCCTCGTATTGCGCGATCTTAAATTTATATATGTTAGCGATATTTTTTTTAATACATTTTGTTTTAGTTTCAGATTTTAGTTGACGTAGTTTAAGGCCTATCTCTATTACCGTAGGTGAGTTTAACCGAAGTGCTATGGCTAGTTGTACTTCTTGAGCAGAGATGTTGGAGATCAAGGATTCACTAAGTTTACGGCGCTCAGAATTTTGTTTAAACATGTATCCCTGCGTGAATCCTCGAATGCTTGCCTTACAGGTGTCCCAAAATGTATTACATGAGGCAGAATTCTAATTAATTTTTATAAATTCAGTAAGATGATATTTTAATTGTGAATTGTAGACAGAGTCTGATATTAAGTATCTGGGAAAAGAAAATGGTCTATGACATGTACGAGTATGTGGAGTATCAAAAGTCAGCAATATAGAGTTGTGATCTGAGGAAATCCGAGGACATACTTCCATTGCGCTAATGTTCAATAGTTTGACATTAGCTAGAGCCATGTCTAGTCGAGAACAAAGTTTATGAGGTGCGGAATAATATGTGTAGCCAGGGGTGTGTGGATATAAGTATTTCCAAGCGTCTTTAATATTATGTGTATGGCATAGGTCTAGAATTGAGGCTCTAGTTTTGCGCATCCGCTGGAAGCTCCTAGGCCTGGTAGTATCTTGTTGGTAATCCATGATGCAGTTAAAATCCCCCATTATAATGAGCTCCCCATCCCAATCTAAAAGTTTTAAATTTAAATCATCAAAGAATCTGGGTTCGTCTTGGTTTGAACCATACACCGCGCAGACTATATACTTATGATTTTCAATGTTCAGTTGGGTGATGACCCATCTACCGTCTTTATCATGAGCGGTTCGTAAGGTTTCTGCTTTGAATCATTTATCTTTAAGAATTGCCACCCCTCTAATTGAAGCTCCAAAAGTGGAGCAGCAAACAATATCATAACCTAGTTGGGAAAATAATTTGTTATCCTTGCCGGCTATGTGTGTTTCAGTTAACAGTATGGTGGTCGTACAGCCTCAACTCTTCCGACACAAGACGTCTTTTATTTTTACTGTTAAGCCCCGCGACGTTCCAAGCAAGACATTTTATTTTATACACTTAAGAGAAAAAAAAAGAAACCCTCATAATGAAACACCAAGTGGAAATTTTCCATGAGCCACGCAAAAAATATACATTTACTTTTTTCTTCAGTAGCATGTCTCCCCCTCAAATTGTAATCACTTTTTTCTAGTTTTTTACCCCCCCAACCCCCTACCCTGCGGAGAACAGAGAACCCCCTCCCCCCGCCCCCCTGTCACCCACCCACAATGGGAAGGGACCACCCTTCATCTTCTGCTGCCGTTGAAGGGGCAGCATCTGCAGCAGGCTGACTGAGAGACCCCCACCATCCCCACCTCTGAAGTGTGATTTTTTTTATCCTCCCCCCCCCCCTTTCCCGCCCTTTAGATTTTTTCTTTTTCTTTCTGTCCACCCCCCCCCTCCCCCCCTTTTTCTAGATAGTGTCACTTAAGAATATCTTTTCCTAAGGACCATATGTAAAAAAAAAGAAAGCCCATCACCCGCTGAGACTTGTTTTCAATAGCTGAGGTATCGATAAAGTCAAAAGTCTTACAACATATATAATAGATAAGGTCTAGCTTTTACTTAAGCCAGATAGAAATTGCTCAGCTTCTCTGGTATCATTAAAGAAGTGTGTGTGTCCGCCTTTGATGACTTTTAGACGTGCAGGCTCCTGGAGAAAAACTTGCCCCCCCATAGATTTAATTGGGTCAATCAGTTTGCGTAGTTCTCAGCGTCTGCCCATAGTGGCTTTACTAAGGTCTGATCGAACAAACAGTGTCAGATTCTCTATAGTTATTGGGGCGTTAGATCGTGCTTTCTGCCAAACAGCCTGTCTCAATAGAATGTTACCAAAATACAGAAGAAAAGGACGTGGAAATTTACTCTCTTTGTTCTTTTGAACTAAAGGTAAGCGGTGTGTCCGCTGGATTTGAGAGTCCCAGTCCCGACAAGAAAGGCTCTAGGATCTGAGCCTTCTGACCAATGTTCCCTCTAATTTTTTTCCTCTGTGTGCGGCAGTGTAAGGTCTCTGTGCGCTGCAACCAAGACTATGTGCGCCAGGAACCAGACCTCGCGTGGAGGTGCAGCGCCAAATATCACTCCAAACTTTTGCTTAAAAAAGTGAAAAGACAGTGCATTTCCACACATGCAGCACCACATGAATGGTCTTAAAGCAGGTTTTCAATGTAGATACACATGCCAAGACATGAATTGGTTACACAGGCAAGTACAATCAGGTTCAGAAAAGCACAGGACTCCAATGGTGGTACCGTAATACGGTTTTACTAAAGATCCTCAACTCAAGCACTGTTCATAGGGTGGGGAAATGTTAGGAGCCTATACAAGATCGCACATATACATAATTAAATAACATATTTATATTTGATGAGCAAGCTACAGAGTAATGTGTGGATATTCCGTCAGATAGTTTGTGAAATATGTGACATCCAGGAAAACATGTAGTGTGGAAGAGTGCCATTCACACAAGTCAAGTGCCATCACTGTTAATAGGAGCATGGCTGCGGGGCAGGTTGTGAGCCTTTTTGAAAGTATTTATGCTATTTGCTGCAGCAGTTATGCATGTACAAGGTGCTGCACATGAATACTTTGGAAAGGCACACAATCAGCCCAGCAGCCGCGTTCTAAAAAGAAATGCAGAGTCTCAAACACGACGTGTGCTTTCAATAGAGAAAGAGACAGATAAAGACATATAGAGATAGAGACATATAGAGATAGAGACAGATAGAGGCAGAGACAGATAGAGGCAGAGACAGATAGAGGCAGAGACAGATAGAGGCAGAGACAGGGGCAGAAAGAGCTAGATAGGGTCAGAGAGAGAGACAGAGAGAGACAGAGATAGAGACAGGGACAGATTGAGACAGAGGCAGAGACAGATTGAGACAGAGACAGACAGAGGCAGAGACAGACAGAGGCAGAGACAGACAGAGATAGAGACAGACAGAGGCAGAGACAGACAGAGATAGAGACAAAGGGAGATAGAGGTAGAGACAGACAGAGACACGGACAGACCAAGCCAGATAGAGGCAGAGATGGGCAGAGACAGAGAGATGGAGAGGGAGATAGAGGGAGGGAGACAGAGACAGGGGCAGACAGAGACAGGGACAGGAACAGACAGATAGAGGCAGAGTGACAGGGAGAGGTAGACAGGGTGAGGGAGACAGAGGCAGGGAGACAGTAGTAGTAAAACCTAAACAAAGAGTTAAATCTAGGCAGTGCCATAAAATCCTGCCCAGGTAAGCCTGCAGATACATTAAAAACAGGGCAGTAAGACAAGAAGGGTGTATAGCACGTGACCATTGTCGAATTGGCCCACAGGGGAACCAAAAGCAGCCCTGGGAAAAAGCTTAAACCAGCCCTACTCTTTTTGTCTCCTCTTGCAACCTTTCTCTTTCCATCCTTTAACTCTCCTTCTCTCAGGGCCGTAGCAGAGCTAACCCACATTTTTATCTGGCACCACTAAAACTGATGGTCACTCAGTAGAATGTTTCGTTCTGCCAAAGTATTGTCATCTTCATGGAGGGTGTGGTATGAAGGCGTATCCAAGCCCTTTGTTTGCGGCTACTCAAGGTAGAGCTTTCAAGTTCCTCAGGCCCATACAAGATTAGGTCATCCATTCCAGGTTTATTCATTGCATTCTGGGACTTGCAGTTCTGTTTTAATAATGGGATAAACAGGACTACAGACCCCAGATTAAACAGCAAAAATCTGAACTGGGTGAGCTATTCATGCAATGCCCTAGGAAACTTGAAACCTCTGCGAAAGAGAAGTGCTGGCACTGAAGACCTTCGATTACACTGCTGGGGCCACTGTTGTGTAGCATCTGCCCCTGCAGTATAGAGTGGAATTGTTGAGTATAGCCTCTTTATCACCTTCGTGTGGCAAACCTATGTGAGCACTGATCTCACTGATGTGATCTAGTGGCTTGTTTTACATGCATGGGACCCAGAGACCAGTATGTTAATTTTGGCTTTCCCAGGTGCATAAACTGTATGATCCTGGATTAATCATTTTACTCTTATGCACTTCAAATAATGTCTCTCCCTAATTGGGGAGCATTTAAAATTAGGATTAGCAGACCAATGTAGTGTTATATTGAAAGTGGACCTTGAAGTTTGCATATACTCATGCACACACACAGATATTTTCCCCTACAAACCCTTTGTGCAAAGACCAGACATGCGAGCATGCCCTTGAACACTCACACACATTTTTTTAAATAGATTTTTATCTAACGGGTATTTCTAAACCATTTATTTGTAAAGTGCACGTTCACCCCTGGCCGTGGATATCTTGGCGCTGTACAACAGATATTTATTGTTACCCAACTTAATGGTACTCACTCTATCGACCTCAGAAGGATGAACGTGAGTGGACCCGCCGGGGTTTGAACTTGTGACCTTCAGGTCAAACACGGCCCTACAGCCACACATTAGTCTACTTTGCCACCAGACCCAGCTCTGTTGGAGCCAACATTTCTGTTTAAATCTGCTAATGATGTAGCAGATGGTAGACTATGCATCAAAATCGCGATAATAATATAGTATGTGGAATTTTTCATGTTAGCAGAATCACATAATTCCCGTGCCAATCATCATAGGCCGTGGTTGAGGACGGCCCGGGACCAGGGTTCGATTCCCGGCGCGGCAGGTTTCTGGACCAGGGTCAGCGGACTCGATAATTCTTTTGCCTCGGTGCCCACTCTGATCAGCGATCACACTCGGCAACTCTGGGCATTAGCTTGCCGCATCTTCACTAACGGCCCCACCAGACCGCCGGGGATGCCTGGTCTCACCCTGGAGATACCCATTAAGGGACCATCTCTCAGGGAAGCCAGGAAGGGTTTCGCAGCGGTCGAAGCGCCTTGGGACCATCCGGGTAAGTAGTGCGCTATATAAATGCCTATACATTTACATTTACATTTACAGTGCAGGGGTGAAGGGTACGGTCGCGCAGCAGATTAGCAAAGTTTGAGTATATATACGTAACACATCACAATGAGACTTGTTAAGTAATGATGAAAAAGAGGAGAGAGGCAGGGCTATTTTGGGCAGGGAAATAATGTTAATGCAATATCTCAAGTTTAATATTCCAAAACTCGCAAGAACAGTACAAAATGGCAAAATGTAAGTACAGTTAATAGGATAGCAAGTACACATTTGGAACAGTAGTGGATGCAAAGGAGGAGAAAGTAATATATTATCCAAAGCAGAAAAGAACATTTTACATGTAAGTGTATGTAGCTTCTCCTAAGAGTGACAAAGACCGATTCGTCACCCTTTACTTCCTTAGTCTCGGGATGGCATCAAGAAGCATGGACGGCTATCATCTTTTTTTCACTCCACTCCGGCTTGTCTTTTCTTTAGTTAAAGCTGCGGGGCTGATTGTGACCCTTTGAGGTAGTATTCAAGGTTATTTCAGTGTACAGGGGCGCCGAAATTAGCATGAATACTAACACAAAGGGTCACAATCGGCCCCCGTAGCTGTGCACAATTAAGATAAGAAAAAACAGAGTCTCCAACACAGCGTGTGCTAATGCGCACGTCGTTTTGGAGACACTGTTTTTCTTTTCATTAGTGCAAGCTGCGGGGCTGATTATGACCCTTTGAGGTCGTTTTCATGTTAATTGTAGCGCACACGGGCGCCGCAATTAACATGAATATGGTCCTGCAGGATTAGATGTTGTTGTGTGCGCGCTAAATTCAGCACACTGCGCGCTTCAGGTAATTTATGTGCGCGCGCGCCAACACGCGCGGCTTATTGGGAACTGTGCTTCTGACCCTTCTGGTACCCCAAAAAGTCTCAGATTAGATCTTCTCTGTCGATTTTCCAAATCTTCGACTTTGAGTTGGAGGGTCTTTATCTGAGTGTCGTTTTGGCTTACTGCTATATTCATATGAGATGTTACTTCCTCTACACCTACTACTCGGTGCTGCAGTTCTTCAATGTCTTGTGATACCCCGCTAAGGTTAGAGGTCAGTTCCGATAAGGAGGTTTGCAGTTTGTTATTATCCTCCTGTAGTTGTAAGTAGTGTTCTTGTGCCTCTTTGCGTTGGTTGGTTAATATTTGAAGTATAGTGTCCAATTGGGAGGAATTCGGCTCTTGTTTATCTTCTTCTTCTGGGTCTCGAGTTGGAGTACTTTTGTTGGTCGTTCCATCTATGGCTGGTGTATTTGAGTTAGTGGACCCCTGCGAATCACAAATTGGTGGAGTTACTGATTTGAGTTGTACCAGAGGCATAGGTGTCATGTCTTGCTCAGGTGCTGCGTTTGATGTTGCATTGAGGGGTTCGCATGGAGCATAGTTCTCCGGGGAAGCAGAACAGTCTAGAAGGCCCGAGGTAGGGTCAGGGTCCGTAGGGCTTGTCCCGGATAGCCTAAATGTCATGCTCTTTATGAGCCCCTTTGCCTCTATCCATTTCCTGAGAGGCCATTTATCAATAAAGATTTTCTTGGTAGCCGAGGTATTATATGTAATCAGTTGATTTAGAGTGGTGTTAGCTTTGCCCCCTCTTTTAGTCTTGGGCTTGGTTTTCGGTTTGCGCTTTCTAATCACTAGGGATCTTGTTGAAGTTACAGACGGATCTGCTGTCTCTTCTTCCGTCTCTGCTTGCTATTCATCTTGAGAGTCCAGGTGTCCATTAGCTTCTTCCAACTCCTCAGAAGCACTACCGACCTCTTTATTTGACGGTCCAGTACCGTTAGTGACTGTGTCCTCAATTGTAGCCGTGTTGCTTGTTTGTTCGTTTGCCATTGGCTTTTCTGTTATGCCCCCTGATACACTGTTGATAATCAGCTCATTTGAGTCTCCGCTAGTAACTGCGTTTAAGTCGCCATCATTCATTGAGTTCTTTTCTGCTATAATTACTACTTCAGTAGTTGGTTCCGTAGATAGCGATAGGTTAGAGTTTAAGTCTGACTTTGTACGAGGCAGTGTTTGAGTTGGGGTTGAAGCTTTGTTATCGGCTTGGGATTTTGCTTCAGTTCCTGTGTCTTCAGCTATGCCTGCTGTGGATACAGTAGCTAAGCTTGCTGGGAGAGTTAGACAGTCAATTGCATCGCCTCCCTCACCTCCCTCGCCTCCATTCACGGTTCCAGTTAGGCCACTGGGCTTTACTTTTGTTTTAGCAGTGTTTTTAGTGGTTTTCTTAGATGAAGTGTTAGAGACAGGTAGCGTTGGGGGGCGTAATAGTGGCTTACCGATGTTTCCTGCAGTTCCAGTGTCTTTGTGCGCACCTTTGGCTCCTGGTGCTATCGCTGCAGAGGGGCTGTTCTTGCCACCATCTGCTACCCCAGAGGGCTCCGAAGTTGAAGCTGTAGCTGTAGAGGTCACAGTGTTGGGGAACGGCGCTTCTGTTTTTGTTGCACCTGACGAGGAGGGGAGGGCTGCTGAAGCCGTAGTCGTTGCGTCCGTCGAGGAAAGGGAGGCAGCAGCAACAATAGGCTTTGTGTTTTGGGTGGTACGAGGCGGGTTCTTAGGAGACATCTTGAATGTCCACCTTGCGCGGATCGTGGGGCGAAGACCAAACCAGCCAAGCTCCGAGTTGGCGAGCAGGCTGCAGATCGCTTGCCCGATCGATTCCCTAGCGGTCCATGAGAAGTCCAACAGCTAAAGCATCGGTGAGCGTCGGTAAGCGGTATGCTTTAGTTCGAAAGTTTTGGGTGTCTCCTTATGCTTGCAGCTCGGGGGGTTACGGAGGTTGCGGGGGTAATACCAGTGTCAGTGCATGTATCCGTTAATTCGCCTCAGAGGGGAAGAGGAGCTCCCGGTCAGCCGCTCGTCTGCGTCCTCACTCCGCCATCTTGGACCGCAGCCTCCCCATCTTGGACCGCAGCCTCCAACAGTGTGAACAATTCTCCATCTGCTACTGGGTAAATAATGACAGTGCACTTGCAGCAAATGATAAGGGAATGTCGGGTGTGTAATTGGTGGAAAGAGAAAGTAATGCAGGGCACGTTATTGCAAGAATAGGCAATGGTAATTGAGAGATTAGGTAAACAAGCAAATTGAAAGGGCAATGCTGGGCACATAATTGATAGAATGAGAAAGTCATGCCTGGAACATTATTGTGGGAACAGGCCAAGAGTAGCAATGGCAATGGAAGGATTAGGTTAACAAGCACAGAGAGAGTGCTGTGTAGGGAAGACATTAAAAGTGAGCACAAGAATTGGAATTGAATCTGAAAATGTTTTAAACTTTTTAACTCTTCTAAACTGTTTGAATACTTGTTCCTCTCGACCTCTCTAATCTTACATTGTATGGAGATTGCGGTTACCCGTCTGTCAGAGCAGGCCGTCAGGGCCAGTTAGCATTCTAGTTGTTCTCTACTCACTTACAATATATAGTGCAATGCTTCGACTGTACAGCTTGTGATGTGTGGCTGCTTTCATCGTGGCGCGTAATCGCTGCCTGTTGCTGCTATTTCACTTATTTGTACTTTGCACTTCTTCCCTTTTAAAAACTGAATAGAATTGCATCTGAAAATGGTTTTAACTTTTTAATCATTCTAAACGGTTTAAATACTTGTTCTTCTGGACCTCCCTAATCTTGCATTGTATAGTGATTGCGGTTACCCGTCTGTCAGAGCGGGGCCGTCAGGGCCAGTTAGCATTCTTGTTGTTCTCTCCTCACTTACAATAAATTGTGTAATGCTTCGACCGCACAGCTTGCGACTTTTGGCTGCTTTCATTGCGGCGCGTAATTGCTGCCTGTTGCTGCTATTCCACTTATTTGTACTTAGCACTACTTCCCTTTTAAAAACTGAATAGAATTGCAATTAAATCCGAAAATGTTTTTAACTTTTTAATCCTTCTAAACTGTTTGAATACTTGTTCCTCTCGGCCTCCCTAATTTAGCATTCTATAATGATTGCGGTTACCCATCTGTCAGAGCGGGGCTGTCAGGGCGCCAGCGTGCCAAAGGCAAGCCCGTCTGCGCCCGTCTGCATCCCGGAGGTGGGCTGCACTGGCCATGCTGCAAATAAGATCACTGCTCTTAGTCCTTGCCTATGCTATAGTAGTAATAGGTTCTGGGAATTGAGTGAGGGCATGCGCTGTTGCTCCCCCAAGACTTTTTCACATTGGCTTGTCCCGGGTGTAGCTAACCGGCCTCAATGGCTGAAAAAGGTCTCTCATGCAATCACAGGGCCCCGGGTAGTTCTGGCCCTTGTAAAGTTGGGCGGTCTCATGAGCCGGGCAAACTACGAGGCCTGTTCCTTAACACCCGGATTACGAGGAAACACACCCTCGATATCTATGATTTGTTAGAGGACATAAGTCAGAACTTATGTTTTTAACTGCGACATGGCTTAACGATGCCTCTAACCCGACTATTACTATGGCTATCCCTTATGGTTGTCAGCTCATCAGAAAAGACGGCCCCAGCAGTACGGGCGGGGGCAAAGCTATCATTTTTAAAAATCATTATTCATGCACTTTTGTCCCTCGCGAAGATGGCGCGTTAGCTGAAACTTTCGGGTACCATCTGGTGGTATCTCCCAACCAATCGCTGGTGAGTACTCTAGTATATAGACCCTCTGGCCTAACCGGTTTGTTCCATGAGTCTATTAGCAATGCAGTCTCCCCCTTGGCAATGAAAAACAAACACTGTCTAGTGTTAGGTGACTTCAATATCCATTTTGATAAACCTGATGATCAGGATGCTATTAGACAAAGGGAATATTTGGATATTTTCAAGTTGACTCCTTTTATCCAGTCCCCTACACACGAGATGGGTCATATCTTAAACCAGATTTTTTCCACAGTTAACATTGTAAATAGCCCCGCACTCCCGCGTGTGTGATCAGATCATTTCCTCCTTGAGTTTACAATTAAATGAGAGTCCATTCATCCTAATTCCCACGAGAAGCCCCGCACGGGCAATTTTAGATCCTTCTACCTCATTACTCCAGAGGCTCAGAGTGCGGCTCTCCAAAAATATTCTATTACCCTGAATGGCAATGTCAAGGATGACGTTGCTTGCTTGGACAACTGGCTCCAGCTCCAAGCAGTAGAGTATACCCCTCCTTCCTCCCATTCAGTTAAGTCTGCATGTGACTCTGCTCCTTGGTTTCCGTTTGCCCTGAAGAAAAGTACGAGTGCCTGCAAGCGGCAAGAGAGAGCGTGGCATAAAAAGTTTAACATCAATGATAAATTAGCTTACAAACAAGCTCTGAATTCCCATCATAAACATATTGTTGAGAAGAAAGAACTTTTTTTCTCCTCGAAAATTGAGGCAGCAGATAACAAAAGTAAGGAGATTTTTAAAATAGTGAGAGAATTCTCCTGCTTCAGAGCGGCGGCTAGGACTTCCACCCCCTCTGAGATATGGGCGGGAAATATGGTCTTGTTCTTTTGTGATTAAATCAAAAAGATTCAGGACACCTTCTTCCCCCACCTCCCGCTCTAGTACCAGTCATTAAGCCCACCTCCCCTCTCCCTCAGACCAGGATCCTATACTTTACCGAGTTTCCCCACTTCCCCTTGGCTACATCATCGGAAATTATGAAAACTCTGTAGTCAGGGGCTTCCTCTGACCCTTGCCCAGCTACCACCCTAGCATCAATAGCTAAGACTATCAACCCAGTGGTAAATTGGATTTTGAATGTCTCTCTGCAGCTCGGGCTGGTCCCTGCTAGGTGGAAGAAGGTGCTAATACTCCCCCTCCTGAAAAAAAACACTTTGGACCCCGGAGATACCCTCAAGCTATAGACCCATATCACTTCTACCATTTCTCTCCAAAACATTAGAAAAACATGTCAATGCACTCACCACCTTTGTGGAAACTAACCACATACTGCATCGGAGCCAATCCGTGTTCAGGTCAACTTTCAGTACTGAAACAGTGCTCCTAGAAATCTTGGAGGCCATTAAGGACATCCTTGACTGGGGTGGAAAAATCGTATAGATAATATTGGATTTATCGGCAGCCTTTGATACCGTCCCTCACGACCGACTACTGTTGAGGCTCCAGAAATCCGGTTTTGGGGGACAGTACTCAAGTTGTTTGCCTCTTTCTTGACTGACCATCAACAAACAGTCTGGGCTCTGCCTTTCTTGGCTTCCATTCCCCCCTTAAATGTGGGAGTCCCACAGGGCTCTATTCTCAGCCCCATATTGTTTAATATTTACATGTCTCCACTAGCAAATCTGGCTGAGTCCCATTGAGCAAAAATAGTATTGTATGCTGACGACACACAGCTGCTCTTTACCTGCAATAAGGACACGGATTTCAGAGGAGAAGTGATCAACTCTTGTTTATCTGAGGTGGCTCCAGCGAAATCAACTGAAATGCAATTCCGAAAAATCTGAAATTATATTTTTTAGTCTGCCCCTCAACAATTTGTTCAGAAAAGGGGGTGGTGATGGACAGAGTATCTGAATTAAACAGAACACTTGTACCCAGTCAACAGATCAGGGCTTGATCCATCACCGTTTTTTTGGCTCACTGCACCATCCCAGCTCAGAACCTGGCTACATGCAAATTAGTCTGTCCCTGGCCCAGTGCATCATGGGAACAGGGCAGACCAAACTACCCAGCCAATTCTTTTACTGGAAAGGAAACAAGCTTCCGGGGACCTGTTTCTGGCATTACAGCCGTCTTCGGCCCGGCTTGCTTGAATCCTGATGGTGCAGTGAGCAAGGGACTCACATCTGAGCATACCCTTCCACGCTTGTGGTGGACAAAACGATTCAGAAAAGGGGGTTGTGATTGTGATGGACAGAGTATCTGAATTAAACAGAACACTTGTACCCAGTCAACAGATCAGGGCTTGATCCATCACTGTTTTTTAGCTCACTGACCATCCCAGCTCAGAACCTGGCTACATGCAAATTAGTCTGTCCCTGGCCCAGTGCATCATGGGAACAGGGCAGACCAAACTACCAAGCCAATTCTTTCACTGGAAAGGAAACAAGCTTCCGGGGACCGGTTTCTGGCATTACAGCCGCCTTCGGCCCGGCTTGCTTGAATCCTGATGGGGCAGTGAGCAAGGGACTCACATCTGAGCATACCCTTCCACGCTTGTGGTGGACAAAACGATTCCGAAAAGGGGGTGGTGATGGACTGAGTATCTGAACTAAACAGAACACTCATACCCAGTCAACAGATCAGGGCTTAATCCATCACCGTTTTTTAGCTCACTGCACCATCCCAGCTCAGAACCTGGCTACTTTCAAATTAGTCTGTCCCTGGCCCGGTGCATCATGGGAACAGGGCAGACCAAACTACCAAGCCAATTCTTTTACTGGAAAGGAAACAAGCTTCCGGGGACCGGTTTCTGGCTTTACAGCCGTCTTCAACCTCGGTAAGGTCAGTTAAAAACTTGGGGGTGAAAATGTACAACACCCTAAATATGAAACCACAGATTCGAGCGTTAGAGGGACAATGCTTCAGTCTTCTGAAAATGTTAAAACAGTTTTTACCCCTTTTTCCAGTCTCCTACAGGTCACCAGTGGCCCAGGCCCTGATCTGGTCCAGGTTGGACTATGTAAACATCCTGTATACCTACGACTACAGGAATAATTACCTACCCACCTACAGGTGGTCCAAAACGCTGCAGCCAGGGCGATACTCTTACTCGGCCCGAGGACGTGGATGTCTCCCCACCTGAAATCTATTCACTGGCTCCCGATCCGCAAGAGGATTCATTTCAAATCTCGTGTCTTGGCCTTTAAGGCCCTGCATGACACTGCAACCCTTTATCTTAGAAAAATAGTCCAGTTCTACCATCCTCTCTGCACCCTGCGCTCCTCGTCGCTGTCAGGTGCTCCCATGTTCCTCCGCTCCCAAATAGGAGGTCGATCTTTTCAGGCAGGGACGGCTCTAGGGCGGTACGATCGGTGCCACTTCACCGGGCGCTGACTTAGGATGGGGGCGTCATTTTCTTAGTTTTAAAAGCACCTAATGACGCGTACATTGTCCGAGCAATTTTCAGGCATCAATAATAAATGACAACTTCGGTGATTAATGTTCTTTCTGAAGAGAGACTGGAGCCTTGTCTAGTGAACAGATTGATGTATCATAGCACAGAGGGTAAATATACCTGCGGCAAAGAACTCATCCCATTCACAATTTTTTGGCGGGCAGCCGTGGTTCCTGCGCACTCATAAGTGGGGTGGAGGGTGGAATCAAGCTTTCCTGTGCAGAAGTCTGCCATCATTTTTGTTGCTTTATTTTTTTATGAACGTTAAGTAATAATTTCATATTTACATGATTCAATGTGTATCAATTGGTAGCCCTGACATGATACAAAACGATGCCCCCGTCCGCACAAATGTGTTGAGGTCCCCTAAAACACAAATATTCATAGCCTTCGGGCTGAATGGGGGCCCAGGGAAGGGTGGGCCCCTTTTTTCACCACAGGGATGCAGGGGTCTGCTTTGCACCCCTGCTTTGTAGCGGCACTACGATTAGGTCCGTTTTGTAGCTGCACTACACTTAGGTCCTGTCAATTTGCAGACATTTGAAAACTTTTATAGTGCCACAAAGACAAGTACCATTTAAACAGCTCAACAAATTAGGTTCAGAGAAGGCAAAGGTTGGGTAAATTAACATAATTTATTATTTATTTATTCATTTTATTTGCGGGTTTGTATCGCGCTAGATTCGACTCCCGATGGAGTATATCTGCGCTTTGGCAACCATAACAACAAGATGGAGGAAAATCAGCTAGAATGAATGCTAGATTTGGAACAGAAAGGTTTTAAGTTGTTTCCTAAATGATAGATGTTCTGTGCATTGTCTGAGAGCTCTGGGGAGACTGTTCCATAATGAAGGTCCAGCCATAGACAGAGCCCTGCCACAGTGTCTAGCCTTCTTTGTACGGGGGACACATAGTAAACCTTATAATTTACAGTTATATTGAGTCATTAATATCCTCGTCTGATTTTATCACTCAAAAATTAAAAGATTGAAATGTAGGCCTAACTATGCATTCAGTCACATCATTACATGCTTTACTACTAGTCAGAATTCTCAGGATAAGAAGGGGATGGGTATGTGAGCATGTAACACTTAGTGCTAAGAGACCACAATGACTAGACTGTGGCAAATGGTGCACATTTGATAGTTACATTATATATACGTTATATATAATATAAATAGGTCAATGGGTTACTGTATTTTGTTAGAGATACTAATGTTACTTGCAGTTTATAAGTTAAAATCTTAATATAGAGCAGTGAGATATTAACTGCCATCAAAGAGCTGCATGCAAACTCCACAGAACATATTAGAGCTCCATATATTTTGCCCAGTTTTTCGTTGGGTAGATATCAATTCTTATTATTATTAAAGAAAACCCCTAACAATGGTGTCACATTTGAATTTCTATATTTGTAGGCCTCTGTCTTAAGTAACATCTCCTTCAAACTGATTTACACACGTATGATTGTCTTTGTGCAATGCGTGTGAAATGTAAAGTGTTCTGACATCTTAAATTGGTATGAGTGGAACTATAAAACTAAATTAATCTAAGAGACAGTGGTTTTGGAGACTTTGGGGTCACTGTCAAATGGTGGTGTTCGTTGGGGGGGGGGGGCGCCAACAAACCTTGTCGCACAGGGCGCCACCAGTGCTAACGCCGGCCCTATTTTCAGGTGCAAGTTGCCAAATTCTGGAACTGTATGCATCCAACTCTAAGACAGATGCACGATCTTCTCTCCTTCCGGTAGTCCCTAAAAACTTGGTTGTTCCAGCAATAGCCTCAAAGTTGTCTTACTTAACCAGCTCTGCCACACTCACTTATAGCCGGGACACTCTTCTGAGTAGCTGCGCGCTCTACAAATACCTAGGTAACATAACATAACGTAAGAGGAACAACACAAGGAAAAAGGAAACAGTGTGCTGTAACCATTAGAACTGGAGGAAAAGTAAGAGCCAAACACAGGAGCCATGGAAAAGCAATGAAAGCAAGGGGGTAGGATGTAAACCCCTTTTAAGATATATCTAAAACAAAGGATTTCACAAACACCGTGCAACCACTTTGCAGGTGAAACCTAAAAAGGTAATCCATATTCTGTCCACAAACACCAACTTTTACGTTTCAGTAATTAAACTCATCCTTAGACACACATGAAGTATTCTGTTTGTTCTTCCTGTGTGTTACATTTGTGGAACACCGCTCTAACACACTGCACACTAGTTTTAATATCACTTAGTGGGTTAAGAACTCACTGGTGTGACTTGTGCGTGCCGTGCAGGTTACAGGTTCAAACCCTAGCTTGGTTAACTAAGTCATTCTACCATAAAAGTGCCCTGAAGTAAGGTCCAGTAAACAATGAGTATCAATTACCTTAAACAAAGTTCCACGTTAAGCAATTAACCTAAAATCATTTTATAATTGACACTTTTTTTTATCATAATAAATGAATGAGACATTACCTGATCTTTGATGCCTGTTTTCTGCCAGTATTTGAGGCCCAGTCAAATTACAATAAAACGCCTCTCTTCTCCCACATCAGAAATGGCAGGTGAGGGATCTCCAAAATAAGCTGCTGCAGGGAAGTGTATAAATATGTAAAATAATGCCATGTATCCTGTGAAATGCCATAAAAGAACAGCTTGCGATTCCTACCCATCATGTTGTGTCCATTCTAGAGACCCTAAAAGTAGCATAACACTTAGAAGCAGCTCTTCCCTGTCTAGAAG
Source organism: Lissotriton vulgaris (assembly GCF_964263255.1). Classification (NCBI taxonomy): domain Eukaryota; kingdom Metazoa; phylum Chordata; class Amphibia; order Caudata; family Salamandridae; genus Lissotriton; species Lissotriton vulgaris. The sequence goes on from NC_141699.1 coordinate 457,045,882, forward strand.
AGCTATTTGTATTCTGGTAATAAAATATAGAAACATGTTATTTCATGATGCAGTTGTCAGAGTTTCTTCTGGGTAGCCTTTCTCTGCATTGTCCAAAGAGCTTCCCAAGCAAAAGGACTTGTGGGAAATTGGGTTAAAGTTGTGCAGGATTTGAGGCCTGCGCAAGTAATTTCACCTTCTTGGGAACCAAGCACCCCATTTTAATTGTAATAGCATTTGTAGTGCTCACTACCTGTGACGAAGGTACAGAAGCACTTTATGCTGAGCAGCATGCTACTCCAGATCCCAAGGTTAGTGGTTCATGTCCAGTTCAATTGGTAATTGTTAGTTATTGGAATTAGACATGTGCACTCAGCAAACCATTCAATGCACTCATTCTAGTTTCTTAGTGCCTACATTACTATAACTTAGGTGCTGACTTAACCAATCTCATATTTAGAAGGACCATTGAGGCACTGTTTAGATTTGCCACTAAAATTTGTGACAAACCTGTACGCCAGATGTTACAGTTGTATAAGAGTATGTGTATTTCAACTGACACATATGGGGCAGTCCTGTGGGGCATGGCGGGGTCCCAAACCATGCAAAAATAAGAGAAGTATTTTCTATGAAGACTTCTTGCAGTTCCCACTCAGTATCATCTTATACTGTCTATAGAGAATTTGATACTACTTTCTTTGAGGACACGGTAGACCTTTGTTCTTTAGCCGGGTAGTATAACATTTGGAGTAAGGTTCGAACAAAATTCACAAGAGATTTGATGAATGGCATGCTTGCCCTGTGTTATTATGAAAATAATCCCTGGCCGACATATGCTAGAAGCTTACTCAAGGAAACTGATGAGAACGTATCCATTGAATGTCCAGCCAGCATTCTTCAGTATATTAAAATAACATTTTAAATGTTTTGTATTGAAACCTAGAGAGAGGAACAAAAGAGGTGGATAAAACTACTGTATATCGATACCTAGAGGGATCCACATATCAAGGTCTACAATTATACCTGATAAAGGTGACTGATGTACAGAAGACATTTTACCTCACTAGATTTAGGATGGGTATTTTGCACCAACTTTTTGCAATTCCAAAAAAGAGTTGAGTAGTCTAACAATTTACCAAAGTCCCCATGTTTTGGGAAATCAAATGAATCTACAATGCATTTTATTCTTTTTTGAAAATGTTATTCTAATGTAAGATTGTTTTTTATTTGACCGCTGTTCTTAGCAGAGAGTTTTTTTTATCAGGAGGCTTTTAATTTCTTGTGTAACCTCGAGACAGCTGGCATCTGCTGTGCTGTATCAGCTTTTGTTATCTGTGTCATCATTAAAATAAAATCACTTGCGCTATATGACAGCATGGTATATGAACAAGACTAAGTAAGTCTGCATGCTAATTTGTTTATTGTTTTTAGTAACTTGATATAGTTTTGTGGTCTTTGCACATTCATATCCTTCTAAATTATTTCTTTACAAATTTTAAAGTGCATTTATTTATGAGTTTTATCTTACTGAGAACTATAGTGTGTACCATCACCTCGAATAACACCCTGTGTTTCTAGAAATGGTTTATGGTTAGTGTCCATCTATATTGGTTCCATTTATAACAGTATATATGTTTCATTCATCATTACCACAAATGTATTTGCATTTTTCCAGTGTCTTTTTAACAACTATCTTTTATGGATTATAATAATCCGAAAAAAGATTTATTGGATTGATTGATTGACCTAGGTGTGATCATTAGTAGAGGATTATGTGTGTTCATTCACATCTTTGGTAGGGTTAGGAGATGCGTTTGAAGAGGTTAAGAGTTTGTATGTTGCAGGTGTATGACTTTCAATTAAGGAGAGGTTGTGATCTATCCAATTAATTGTAGGCAGTTTTCAGAAATAAAATCATAAAGATTGAGGCAAGTATGCATGTGACTTTGAGGAGGGCGTGCACAGAGAGGAGGCATGCAGAGGAAGGAAGACAAGCAGAGGGCTTTTGAAAGAGAAGAGGGGAAGTGACAATCAGAAATTTTAGACAAAGATCAGATTTCAAGCCGGCTTTAGAAATTTTGATGTGGATTTTGAGACAGCATCAATTTGCGAATGCAAGACTGGAAAAAGTACCAGAATAAATTGTAGTAATTTGTAATGTAGTTCTGATTGACTCTAGAATTAGGCTAACATTCTGCCTACTGCCTCTAGACCACCACTACAGCAAAGTCAGCTGATCAGTGCAAGGGTTGCAAAGCATTATGTAATGGCTGGTCGCATATGCTAGGAAACATCAAGAGCTTTAGGCTGTACTTGAAGGAATCTGTACCCACTTGATCATAGAAATGTGAGAAATGACATGGGTAATTAGTGCTAAAATTGGAAAGGAGATTCTGCAAATGCTGGAGTGGGTGTCTGATTATGTTTATCCTCAAGTGCGGCTCATTGTATGAGAAGAAGCAAAGGAGGATCCCATCAGATGCCCTCTGGTTTTAGCATAGACAACTTCCCCAGACAGGGGAAGTGCATAACCTTTATTTCTGATGCTGGAGGGTGGAGATCTAGGCTAGGACATTTTGTCTGGGTTTCCTTTAAATTAAATGAAGACGTTGTTAGGAAGGGGCGGATTAAACTTCCTGAAGCACTGCCCCTTAGTGAAGGGTGCAGGATGGACTTTAGACTCTTTTGTACTGGATGAAAGGTGTGTCTTTAGGTGAGACCCAGCTTCTTGTCTTTTTTGATCACAGGCAAATACAAATAAATTTCAGCTCTTTGTGCATGAGCAAGGCTGGAGACTACCCTGCTTTGAGGGGCATCGCTAGACAAAGCCTATGTCTGGAGAACAGCCATGAAGGACATGGACATTCTTTATGACTGCAAATATACAAACCTGAGGCATTGGTATTTTTGCCTAATGGTATCACATACTCACCTTGTCACGTGGGAGAAATAACGACACACTGACAGAATTTCAACTCCACAAAAATAGCTGAATGAAGTCCAACCCTTTTTTTAATTTTTCACCCAAGAGTTAATGACCAGCTGCATATTCCAGACGCAAGTATGCAAAGTTTGTAAGAAATTATTTTGGGTTCTATTTGAAGCATGCATGCTCATTCATTATTATAGAAATGCAAGACTATGGTGTTAGAATTGCTGTTGCATTGCTGTAGTGCATACACAATATTTTTGCACAGGCAGAATGAAGGACACCTCGCTCCCCTTGGAGTACAAAAATCATCTGCATTAAAAATTCTAGGCAATAGTACATATTCGTTTTTTATAGGTTTGGGGAGATTATGTGATTTGCTCAGAACTACAAAATGCTGAGCCAATGCCGAAATTCGAACCTGGTTCCCCAGTCAGCAGCTCTGGCTGTAATTCCACATCCCCTCCCACTCTCATTCATAGTGATGGTAACGTTATCCCATTATAAATATTAAATCTTATATCAGTAAAACAATGACAGGTGCTGTTGTCATCTTTCAGTTTTGTGCTGCAGTTTCTATGGGAAAAAATTCTGTGGTATGTTCTTGACGAAAAGGAATTCCAGGAGGAGTCAAGGTGCATTTGACAAGATCAATTGTTGATTCTCCAGCATTGTCAAGAGATCTTCCTGGTCTGGATATCTGTTGAGCTTCAAAGTGGGCTTTGAACCAGACGTTCACCAGACACTGTTGCCTTGACTATGAAGTAAACCAAAATGCTGTCTGGTCCCTATTTCAATTTCTTTGGTGTAGTTGTGGTCACCTCCTCAGAACCACCCTCTTGTTGGTCCTGCAAAATTAGGAATTTCCAAGTACAAGTATTGTAGCACTTGACTCTCTTAGGGAAGTGAAGCAGAGCAGTCCAAGGTCTGAGGTGGTGCGGACTAGTAATCACTAGTCATTGGCACACAACAATAACACTCAATAAATGATTTTCCAGTCAGTGCTTTGTCTTTAGAAAAAGAAAATGATTTATTACATACACACTTCTAAATATGACAAATTAATTTACAAATATATACATAATGCAGATAGAAAATGCCTTAGGTGACATTCTGAAGTTAAATTAGACCCCTGAATGGTCATGACCCTCAGAATCACAGTACCCCCTCACCTATACCAGGTAGCACATAACAATAGAGGAGCCTACCACTTTAAATAAAACAGTTTCATTAGCTTTGTCAAGGGGCTTCACATTAGACAAATAATCCACATCTTAAAACCTTCAATTCATGTAATCAATAATAACCCAGGATAAATGTAGTAAACACTCTCAACACCCACTGCCAGCAGAAACGGTGAATAAAGTATTGAAAATAAACATAACATGTCTCTGCATCTTTTTTAGACACTTTCAGCACATATAAGATACATTCATAACATAAGCCTTTAGAGAATGCTGCATTCCCAGTTGTAGAACAAAACCTCCAGACTTGGGAATGTTTATAATGTTGCTGAAAAGCCAATGGGTGATATTTTCCTTGACCCAGTGAACATAGGGTTACTGTCTTTTTTCAGAAACCACTGGGAGGCTGCTGTGCCTCGTGCAGTCCCCCAAAACGTCAATAGTGGTGTTCCTGCCGAATTGGTGACTACCATGAAGCACCAGTTTAAGTCAAAAACAAACCACACAGGGTATTTTGGGGTACTCCCTCGAAGAAGTGTGAATAATAATAAGCAGAACTGGCTGCATTTCTTTACTGTTGTGCAGCCTGGAGCGATGTGGTATCCTTCTGCTTTTACTTTTTGTCAAGAGTCCTCGGTCTGACCTGGGCACCCCCCATGGTCTTTTTTTCTTGGGGGCAGCTTAAGGAAGTCGGGAACCAAACCCTTGTCTGCCATGGCTGGCTTCCACCAAGTCAGCATCTTGGATTGCTGATGTGCAAGCTGGCAGCTTGCTTCTCCCCTTCCGCATCCATGCGGGAAGGGTGGATTCCTGATGGTGGCCACCCTATTCCTCCCAGACATGGGCCTAAGGTCCAAGTGACAAGAGAAGGTGGAGGTGCTCCCCCTTGTTTCGGTTGTTGGAGAACCAAAGATCGGGTCCTGGACCTCTCTTCTCCTGATAGAGGAGGCACAACAGCCCGAATCACTGACAGAATTTCGACTTCAAAAATATCGACCTACAAGAATATCGAGTCAACAATATCGAGGGCAAAAATATCGACATCCTATCTACAACATGGTAAGTACAAAAATATCGAGAAAAAAAATATCGATGTTAAAAATATCGATGTTAAATATATCGTTTTTTTTTTTTAATATATAAATGTAAAATTAAGTCTATAAGACTAATAAATAAAAGAAACATATTTAAAAGTATCTAATAATATTTAAAAGTAATAAATAATACATATATTAAGAATACATTAATTAAATATATACAGTAAATATGTAATATATATACACTGAACAATAAGTATTAATAATTATTTTACGAATTTATAAATTAATGAAATATATTCTAATTTACTAACACATTTACAAACATAAAAAAGTAACATAAATAAAATGTAAGTAATATAAAAAATAAAATAAATATTTGATATATTAACAATTAATTAAATAAAACGTTGCATAGCGTAAGGGTAAAAATTTCTATTCCTACTCCAGAGAGTACAACAGTAGGGACAACTGACCCTGAACTCAAAAAACACCCCTTTACCCAAGAACTGAAACTGACCCTGAACCCTAAAAATACCCCTTTACCCAAAAACTGAAAACTGACCCTGAACTCAAAAAATACCCCTTTACCCAAGAACTGAAAACTGACCCTGAACCCAAAAAATACCCCTTTACCCAAGAACTGAAAACTGACCCTGAACCCAAAAAATACCCCTTTACCCACGAACTGAAAACTGACACTGAACCAAAAAATACCCCCTTACCCAAAAACTTAAAACTGACCCTGAACCCTAAAAATACCCCTTTACCCAAGAACTGAAAACTGACCCTGAACCCAAAAAATACCCCTTTACCCACGAACTGAAAACTGACACTGAACCAAAAAAGACCCCCTTAACCATAAACTGAAAACTGACCCTGAACCCTAAAAATACCCCTTTACCCATAAACTGAAAACTGACCCTGAACCCTAAAAATACCCCTTTACCCAAGAACTGAAAACTGACCCTGAACCCAAAAAATACCCCTTTACCCACGAACTGAAAACTGACACTGAATCAAAAAATACCCCCTTACCCATAAACTGAAAACTGACCCTGAACCCTAAAAATACCCCTTTACCCATAAACTGAAAACTGACCCTGAAACCAAAAAATACCCCTTTACCCAAGAACAGAAAACTGACCCTGAACTAAAAAATACCCCCTTACCCAAAAACTGAAAACTGACCCTAAACACTAAAAATACTCCTTTACCCAAAAATAATTATTATTATTTAATTAGCAATTAATTAATAATGAACAATAAGAAATAAAGTAAATATATTATCACATTAGCTGTAATTATTATAATTTAATAATTAATATTATTTGTTCCCAATTAATTAATTAACAGTAATAAAAAATTATATATCAATTAATAACTCTAATTAATGTAACTTATTAATATTATTTAATTACCAATTAATTAATAATGTAAAATATGTACAAAATAATAATAATTAATTAACTAATTAATATTAATTATTTTCCAATAAATTAAATATAAATTTATAGAAACATATATTAATTAATTAATTATTATTAATATACTCCCCACCCCATTCCCCTATAAACCCACATCCCGCTACAGAAAACATATATCAATTAATCAATTAATTTTTTTCCCAATTAATCAATATTAATTAGCAATTAATTATAATTAATTAATTAATCCTACTAATTAATAATCAACTTACCATAAATAAATTACTTCCCACCCTATTCCCCTATAAACCCACAACCCGCTACAGAACATATATATCAATTAATAAATTAATTAAAATTATTTTCCTATTATTTTCACATAATTACCAATTAATTATAATTTATTAATAAATCCTACTAATTACTAAACAATTTACCATAATTAAATTACTTCCCACCCTATTCCCCTATAAACCCACAACCCGCTCCGGTACAAAAACATAAAAGTTACTTATAAAATTATTTATTATTAAATAAAATGTATACACATATAATAGTAATTATTTTAAATAGTTAAATTAAACATATAACACATACATAATAAAAAACTATACAATAATACAAATATCGATATTAGTGTCATCGAAATTAGTAACATCGATATATATGCTATCGATATTACTTACTTCGATATTACTTACATCGATATTAAGTATTTCGATATTACTTACCTTGGGTCGATATTCTGTCCTACGATATTCTTGCCTTCGATATTATGCACCTTCGATATTTCAGACTCGATATTATGGTAGGTCGATATTTACAACTCGATATTTTGACTGTGTACCCAACAGCCCCCTCTTCCAGTGTGCTTACTATTCACTTACAGTGTCGGCCCCTGGGGAAATAGGAGCCCTAAGGGCGTGAATGAACATGGGGTGGGGGCACCATGCAGGCCCCATATCTGGGGCCAAAATGGCAAAATACTCCTTAAAGGACTCCAGGCCCTGACGCACCTCAGGGTAATTTATCAATGCTGCTGCAGAGCCCCATGCACTCGCTCCGGTGAAAGGGCATCAACCTTCAAAAAGGCCCTAATTTGAACAGCCTGGGCTCATTTTACTTCTGGTGTCTCCTTGATGAGAAAGGGCACATTCTTGCAGTGAGCTCTTTATACTGGCTCCATGCACTAGCTTCTCTCTTGGTCTATGTTCTCTCGTGCTCCTCTCCTCTGCTTGGGAGCAGGGGTCCAAATCTTTCCAACTGGTCCTCAGTGGGCTGTAACAGGGCCAGTCTCTGGGGGTTTGTCCTTCTATTTGTCCATGTCTGCTGCCACCATCACAGTTGCCGTGTTCAGAATCCCTGTCCAGTGCGCCTGGGCTGTCCCCAGCCCTAGTACAGTATGACAGATAATTAACAGATGCAGATTTTCATCCCCACCACTTCCTCTTCAGGAGCTGGGGGAACCACTGCTAATTACTCCTTTTGTATCAGGAATTATTTGGTCCTTCTGCTGGGATTCAGAGGAATTAACTCCACCCAGCAGGGTGACAAAAGGCTTCAGCTCTGATATTGAGCCAGGGAAATATACAAATTTTGGATGTCCCATGAAGTGCACATATATGATCTTAGCACCTGCGTATTTTAAATGAGTATATATTCCACCCGATTTACATACCTCATGGGACTTTGTAGGCCTAAGGAAAGCAAAGCTATGCTCTAAGGCAAATCCCTCTATGTGTACAAGCAATTGTCACTACATACAAAACAGTAAACCATGCTGACTTTACCTATGAGTGCCCAATAATATTAAAAGGCCTACCACAGGTCACTGCTTAACCCTGCAGAGTTCCCTCCGCACCAGGCTCCCTATGTGAAGAGTTTGGGCTGTGCACAATAGTAGTCCAACACGAACACCCCACACATGTGTGCACACATGTGTGCACATGTGTTCATGTGTAACCATTCAAGTGCCCCTTACCCTAGATGCGTTGCAGTAGCCTTAACTTAAAAAGCGGACAATGGTGGTAAGCATCCGTAAACTATTTACCAGGTGATTACCGTCGGTGAAATACACGTAGTGAGACTCACCAACAGTAAAAAGTCCAAAACTGGGTGATCCAAAGTAAAAACCCAAAAATCTGGACAGACTAATTGGGCAGAACCCATTTACAACAGGACCGCTATACCTTCAAGATAGATTCTGACTAAACAAACCAAACAGAACATTGTGCTCTAGGCTTGCACCACTTATTATTGTGCCACCTTACCATAAGAAATCCGTATGATACACTGCTTTCTCAGTCCAAGCCAGTATTGGAAGCATCCATGACAACATACACTTTAGATGACATTTGAAAACCTGACAGTTTCATAGGTAACTGCATCACCAGCATCCCAGCAGCAGAACCAAAAAAAAAAATAGCCATACCCTGAACCCCAATCCTCAGCTTACAACCCACGAATGTCAAACAACTCAACTTGCAAACTGGTTTCAAGGGTGTGCAGGTAAGCAAAAAGGGCTGATCTATGGTTCACAGTGGCATTATATATAGATTTATGTACGTCCATAAATAAGAGTTAGGCCCACAATAATGCTAAACCATATTACGCAGCAATCAGCAACAAAATGTAACTTGCACCTATTAAATTCACATAAGACATAGCTAACATGACGGTTGTCCATCACCAGCACTCTACAGCCAAGCATCACCAAATGAACGGGCATGGAATAACTGAAGCGATGTGTCACACGTTATTTGACAATTTGTAGGACTTTAATTTAGTCCATGTTATTAAATTATTTATTAAGCACACTAACACTGATTCGTTTCTTGGCGCTGAGTTTGACAGTAACACAACAGAGGTAAAAAAAATAGGATTTAAAAAGCTTGTCTGAAAAGCCAAGTCTTCAGTGCTTTCCGAAAAGGTAGAAGATCTTGACAGAGCCGAATTTCTAGTGGCAAGGTATTCCATAGGCGGGGGGCAAGTGCTGCAAACCTACGTCCACCAGAACGTTTGAGCTTGAACGGGGGGATCTGAAGAAGGTCCAGATGGAGTGAGCGAAGGTTGCGGGGGGGAACATATCTGGTGATTATTTGATTAATGAACTTGGGGCTTTTGCCATGCAGTGATTTAAAAATCATGCAGCCTGCCTTGAAAGCACAGCGTTGTGTGATCGGAAGCCAGTGCAGTTTAGTAAGAAGGGGGGTCGCTGCTTGCCACCTTGGTTGCTTCAGTATCATCCTGGCAGCATAGTTCTGTACCATCTGGAGACGCTTGAGTAGAAAGATTGGGAAACCCAAATAGATGGCGTTCGCATAATCCAGATGGGACATAACAGTGGCGATCACAACCTGGGTAGTGGCCTCTAGTGTTAATAGTCGCCGAACCTTCCTGATTTTTTTAAGCTGATAGAAACACTTTGAAACCACCTGGCCCACTTGTACCTTTAATGAAAGGTCACTGTCCACGATGACTCCCAGCGTTTTAGCCGATGGTGATGGTTGTGGAGCTTGACCCAGGTCTAAGGGCCAGTATTGAGGGCCCCAGTGCTTAGCGCTGTCCCCAGTCAATACCAGTTCTGTTTTCCCTGGGTTCAATTTCAATTGATTTTGGTCCATCCAGGATTTAATGAACCTCATGGTTGACTGGAAGTGACTGACGGATTTTTCAGAGTTATCAATGGTGAAGAGTAATTGCAGATCATCTGCGTTGTTAAAAACTCTCACCTGTTTGTCCCTCAACGTTTGTATCAGGGGGAGTATATATATATTGAAGAGGTGAGGTGACAAGGAAGAACCCTGTGGCACTCCGCATGAGGTAAGCTGTTTAGCGCCAGTTAGGTCCCCCAGGCGTACCGCTTGTGAACGGTCCTCCAAGAAGGATCTCAACCAGCAGGCCGCTGTGCCCTGTATGCCGGCCTGTCCGACACGGTCGATCAAGATGTTGTGGTCGACCGTGTCGAACGCGGCCGACAGATCCAGGAGCACCAGTGCCTAGGGAGAGCGTCTGTCTGCGCAATCTTGGAGAGTGTCCAACACCGCAGTGACTACTGCCTCCGTAGAGTGCGCAGGGCAAAATCCAGTCTGATGGGAGTCAAAGCAGGAGGACTCCTCCAAAAAAGTTGGAGAGGATTTTCGCCACGTGTGCCTCTAAGATTTTTGCCAGGTAAGGCAACAACGAGATGGGCCTGTAGTTTGCTTTACATGCCGGGTCAGCCCCAGGTTTTTTCAATAGGGGTATGACCGTTGCTTCTTTGAAAGCAGACGGGACTATGCCCGACAATAGGGAGTCATTAAGGAGGGCAAGAACAGGAGTAGGGTAGGCGGAGAAGCATTATTTCAGGATGCGAGGGGGGCAAATATCCAATGGGGAGCCAGATTTAACTCTCGTCAGTAGCTCCGAAAGCTGGTCCTGAGTTATGGGTAAAAAGTTGGTGAGAGTAGCAGAACCGGTCTTGATTGCCATGCCAGTCGTGATTGGAGTTTTTGATTGGGGAATGCTAGCTTTAATATCTTTGATTTTGTCACTGAAGTAAGTGTTGAGTGAATCACACAAACACTGGTTAGGAGTTACTCTAGGGCGAACATTCTCCAAATTGGTCAATTCATTAAAAACCGAAAAGATATCTTTAGACTTGTTTGTTGATTCTAGGATACGAGAAGAGAAATACTCTGTCTTCGCTGCAGAGATGGCATTCATGTATTCCTTCCTTGCCCTAGTATATTTATTTTCCCCTCGGTGTCATAATCACGGCGCCACTGGCGTTCAAGATGCCGAAGGGCCAGTTTCCTGCTTTTCAAGTCGGCTGAGAACCATCTGTTGGCGTCCGTACGGCGTGCTAGTCTGATTGTTTTATAAGGAGCATGAAGGTTACTGGCCTCTTGTAGCCAGTTGGTTAGCGTGGCAACTGACAGATTTATGTCATTATCCAAGGAAGGGACATCCTTGGCTAGTGACTGTAGGAAAGCATCCTGATCCATAGCATTCCAGTTTCTGGCTAGTTTGCCGGTGATTGGCACCGTGGTTCTAATATACTCAACACAGATCTTAGATCTGAGAATGCGATGATCTGACCATAGGCAAGGCAAGGCTAAAGGAGATGACACACACGTAGTATTAGACCACACTTGGTCTAAAATGTGTCCTTTAACGTGAGTGGGGGAAAGCACCAGCTGCTTAAAATTGAGGTTAGAAAGAAGGTCAGTCAGTTCTGCCGATTGAGAGCCCTCTGCTGGGTCTTTATACCAGTAGTTGAAATCGCCAACTAATATGACCCTGGTATGGTCCAAAGCCAGATTGGCAACTTGCTCACTCAGAGACATAGGAAACAGTGGCATTGAGGTGGGTGGTCTATATAGTAGAACACATGCTATAGACATGTGAGGAGTAGCAATCTTTAATACCAGATTGTCTGTATTGAGTAGCGTCAAGCAGTTGAGAGTGGTGACATTCAAGCTTGAGTGGATAATTGCCGCAACTCCACCTCCTCCTTTCACTGCAGATCTCAAATATCTATACAATGTGACCGCTTTTATACATCTTACATAGACATTCATAGATGGTATGATAATAAAACCATAACAGCTCAAGACCACATCTAAATACACAATCTCAGATTGGACAATCCAGAGCAATACCACATAAGCACATTGTATCATATGAAATACCATAAAGGGACCTGCAGAGCTGTTCAATGCTAACATCGTGGTTACTGAAAACCATAAAACTGTGCATCTGTCTCCTACAGTAAAACATCCAACACACTGCTACATGCTGCATCCTGAAACAGAATAACCTCACATTAGTAGTCGTAAGCACAACATGGACACATTTGCCACATAAGATCCAAATTAAAACATCCTCTTTCCAACCACACACTCTACATGTTATAGTGTGGTACCCATCTAGGCAAGCTCTTCAGTGCTATATAAATGCTGCAATATTATACAATACAATACCATATTGCTTGCATACCTCATCTGTTGATTCTGGATCTTGATAAAAAGGATGGAGGATTTTTGTATCTAATGTCCTCATGTTTAATAGACACAAACAATCCTTCTGGGCATGCAGGGTTTAAATTCTACGACAGTGGCCAGCTTCAGGGCAATGCTTCTGTGATTCCTGGAGGTCTTTTCCTTCGTTTTTGATGGCAAAGAGCGCTGGAGATTTCAGCGGGGCAAACCTGGATTTCAGGCCAAATTGCAGTTCGACATTGCCGGTTTGACTCTCGTAGTCGGAGTCTGTGAATTTACGAAGATTTTAAGCCGGCAATGTCGAACTACGATTTGACCTGAAATCCAGGTATGCCTTGCTGAAATCTCCAGCATTCTTCGCCGTCGACAGCGAACGCAAAGCCCTCCAAGAATCACTGAGGCATCGCCCTGAAGCAGGTCATTGTCTTCGAATTGCAACTCGGAATGCCTAGGAAGATCGATCAACATCGAGGGAAAAAGACCCAAAAAAATTACCAAGTCAGAAAGTTAAAAGTTGACCTGCCCCTCCTGCTTATCATATCTGATTAATTCTCCATCACTGTCGGCCTGAAGCAAACCACCTTTTTTCCAGAAGGTCTTCCTTGTGTCTTTGAGGGTCTACAACACAAACCAAGGGCCCTGTAGCTCTGAGGTACTTGAAAGTCCAGGTGGAACTGGTTAGCTGGACTTGTCTTGGTGGAGTTGTTGCAGGTGACTTCTTGTAGCTCTTTTCCACCGGTCGCTATCAGAGAGTCCACTCCTTATTCTTCTGCAAAAAGGTGAAAGTCCTCTTTTGTGAAGCCCAGCGTGTGCAGCAGGTGCAGTCCTTGTCGTGCAGTCCTCTCTTTGTGCAGACAAGGGGTTCATCATGGCAGTCCTTCTTCTCTTGATGTTTCCAGTCAGGAATCTGAGGTGCAGTGTAGTGCAACCCTAAGCAATGGGGTTCAAGTTGCTATCCTCTGTGATCACCACTTCCATAGAAGTGTAGCATTTGTTTGTCCCAGAAAGAGCTTCTCAGGAAAAATAAAAATGGGGAAATTCTATTTTTGGAGTTCAGGTCTGGTGCCCAACCTAAAGATGTGGCTAACATTCCCTTACACTCCCCTTCCAGCCCATCTCCTAATTCAATTACAATAGTTCTCATCTGACTGGGCATGCAGGAAGTGTGGTTGGGCCTGGTTTCTGTCCTAACTGTCTTTCTCCCTTTGAAGACAAGTTTGGCTGCCCAGCCCCCTTCCTGTCCAAGCCTCTGCAGCAGCAAATTTCCTCCCACCAGATGGTCTCTTTGTTTCAGCGCAGGCCACTTTATCCCTCCTCAGAGCAGCTGGGCTCAGCCTATCAAAGGCTGGTCAAATAAAAGAGGCTGCTACACGGCTGCTTTAGGTAACCTCAGGAAAGCAAGTTCTGTAACTTGTTTCCAGTAATAGTTATAATAGATCTAACCATGGCAAGTTGTTGAATGCATTGAAGGTATTATTTTGATACTTTGAATTAATGTTCTAGCTCCCTCATGTTAAAAGTTAGACTTTATTAATGTTTATTAAAGCCTTCTAATGTTAGCCTCTGGAGCTTGCACACGACAATGGGGAACAACAACATTGTCAGTATTTCCATCAACAGGGCAAATTATGCATCTTTTATAATGTCACTGCTCATTATTACAATGCACCCTACCCTTGGGGTTCCTAGGGCAGACTTCAAGGATGACTTATATGTGATAATAAGGAGTTTTTAGACTTTGGAAGTACTTTAAATTACAAAGTGGAATTTAGACATACATTTATTTTAAAAGCAACCTGCAAAGCAGGACTACCTTTAACGTGACAGAAAACACCACAGCTGTGCACACTAAAGAACATTAAGTCCACGGGGGTCTCTAACCCTATGTGTCCTTACCATATACTAGGGACTTACATGTAGGCCGTCAGAACCAATTGTAATTACAACCAATTTCCATACCTTTTATAAACAGAGCGTTGGCCCCGAGCCTGGTTAGCCGAGCCCAGGGCACACTCAAAGTCAGAAAACCAGCATCTAGTAGTCCATATGAGGGAAAAAGTGTAGTAGGGGCATCTGCAAAAGCCCTGTTTTCTCACACCATGGTACAATGTATAAAATGGATTGCTTTTATATTTAGACATGATCATCCACAAAAAGTCAGTGTCTGTCCTCAAAATGAAATGGGCAGCCACATAGAAAATGAGAGAATGGGGGTCACTCAAACAAGACAATGGCTGAAGAGGGATGTTTTTAATACAATATCTGCTTTGGTTTGTGTATGTCGATGTTGTGTATTGTGTGCAGAGTTGAGTCTTTCCAGATAGCTAAAGCTGCCTGTAGTAAGGCCGAATATTTAGGCCAGTCAGATGAGTGAACACATTCTGAAACATTGCTAATAAGCAGCCCACCAGTTTGCCAAATTCTCTATAAAAATATTTTCTTCCTCTGGTATGTGGGAAGGGGGTATATGTTGAGTGAATAGGGTGGATGCAATATGCACTCCTGTACGGCCCTGAATATGAGCTCTGCGGTGTACTCAGATTACTGTGGAAGGAGGAGCTGGATCAAAAATCAGACCTCCTACTTTTGTGATCTTTATTGTACCTCTCCAAAGATCTAACATGCCAAGACATATGGTGGCAAAGTTGAGGGGGAAAGGCAAAACAGGCAGAATTCAGTGTGCTGAACATCCTGTAAATGTCTTATGTTGCAGTTATTTACTGTGTGCTATAAATATTGAATCTCCATTGCTCCACTTGTAATCAGGCCCTACGTGTCACTAGAATTGATAGCTGTGTTAATTGCTAATTCTATTTTTCTGCTAAGGAAAATAAAATAAACTGCAAGTAGTTAAAAGATATCACTTAGCTATAAAAATGCTAAATCTATAATTTTCACTTTAGCACATATGTTGTCAGATTGTGAGATTTTAATATATCCATGTGATTTGCCCCCTTACAAATAACAAGCATGGGCAATGCTAATAGGTCTTGTTTATGAATGAAAGTGTCTTTTGTGTCATGGATGGGTTTACACACACATGGAGTAATCATCTATGCAGTCTGGCACTCATCTATCTGCATACATTCATCATTTACTCTTACTAAATTCCCTTGCACCAGACATCATAATTCCCATAGATGGTTTTCTGACGACCTTAAGCAGCACAAGCTTAGGGTGCGTCAGCAAGAACGGTCTTGGAGACGCGATTACTCTGACTCAGCTAGATTGTTATATATTGCAGCACGCAGAGAATATAAAACTGATATTTCCTTAGCTAAGTCGGACCATTTTTCTCACAGACTGTCGTCAGCGGACAATAAATCTAAGGAGGTTTTTAAAATTATGAATGAATTGACTACAGACGACAGAACCCCTCCAGCTCAGACACCTACTCAAGAGACCTGCGACGCCCACAATCTCTTTTTTATTGAAAAAATTTACGAAAATCAAGGACTCGATACTCCCCTCCCCTCAGACTCAACCCCTGGACACCTCCCCCAACAACCCACTATCCTTTAATCAATTCCCCACTCTTAATTCCAAAACGTTAGCGGAACTCACGACCCGGGTCAAATTGGGCTCCCCGAGAGACTGTTGCCCCCCTCGGTCTTGCGGAACATCTGTCTCAATCTACCAGATTGTATCTTACCCCTGCTGAATGGCTCCCTCAGCAGTGGTATTGTCCCTAGATC
Organism: Lissotriton vulgaris; assembly: GCF_964263255.1. Taxonomy (NCBI): domain Eukaryota; kingdom Metazoa; phylum Chordata; class Amphibia; order Caudata; family Salamandridae; genus Lissotriton; species Lissotriton vulgaris. The sequence goes on from NC_141699.1 coordinate 457,062,114, forward strand.
TTTTAAGGAGGCTATCCTATTGCCCCTCCTCAAGAAACCTGGCGCGGATCCCCTGGCACCCTCCAACTATCGCCCCATCTCCCTTTTACCCTATTTTTCCCAGTTAATATAAGCCCATGTCACCCGATGTCTCTCAAATTTCATCGAGACCTCCTGCCATCTCGAGCCTAATAAGGCCGGCTTCCGGCCGGGTCATTCTACCGAGGCTGTCATCTTAGCGGTTTTGGAAACACTGAGGAGGAACGCTGATGCAGGGATTCCTCAAGCCCTTGTACTGCTGGATTTGTCGGCCGCGTTCGACTCGGTGGACCATAAGATCCTGATCCACCGTGTCAAACAGGCCGGCATCCAGGGGTCTGCCCTTAAATGGACAGAGTCCTTCCTGACTGAAAGAACACAGGCTGTCCGCCTTGGTCCTTACACTGCGGACAAAACCCCCACGTCTTGTGGAGTCCCCCAAGGTTCCTCCCTCTCGCCTCTACTGTTTAACCTTTACCTCCGGCCCTTGATCCACTCTCTTCAGTCAAGGAACATCACAGTGTACAATTACGCTGATGATTTGCAGATTGTTTTTCCACTTAACCCCCCGAATGCCGTCAGTAACTTTCATACCGTCATGATCCACATTCAACAGTGGATGAATTACAACCAACTCAAATTAAATCCAGGGAAAACAGAGCTTCTTCTCCCTGGATCTAGCCCTACCTATTGGGGCCTGCAATTTTGGCCTGTGGAGTTGGGATCCCCCCCAGTCCAGGCCAAATCTGTAAAAAGCTTGGGTGTGATTATTGATAGCGAGCTCTCCCTCTAAGTCCAAGTAGGTGCTGTGACCTCCTCCTGTATGCACCAACTCCGGAAAATTCGTAAACTCCGCCGTCTACTGCCTCATGCTGCACTGGTTCAGGTCATCCTCTCCCTGGTACTATCCCGATTGGATTTTTCCAATTCCTTGTACTATGGACTTTCATCGTCGCCTCCAGGTAGTACAGAACCAGGCGGCCCGCCTCATTTATAAAACTCCTAAGTGGCAATCGGCAAAGCCAATGCTCTACAGACTTTATTGGCTGCCTACGGAACTAAGGGTGGCCTTCAAATTGGGTTGTCTCACCTTTAAAGCCCTTCATTGCACTAGTCCCGTTTTTCTGAATACACTTATCACCCCACACCGACCTACGCGCAACCTTCGATCTGCTCATCTTCATCTGCTAGCCGCCCCCAAAATCAAAACCAAGAAATTTGGCGGCCGTCGCTTTGCCCATCTAGCCCCCACTAACTGGAACTCCCTCCCTCTCTCCATTAAGTCTAGCCTTACTCTTCTTCAATTCAGGAAATTGCTCAAAACCCACCTCTTCCCCTCCTCAGGTTAATTCTACCTCTTTTTGACCTTACACTCACTTACTCTGTCTTTCAGAGCCAGGAAACCTCAGGTGTCAGTGCGCTTTACAAGTGTCACAATAACATTTACTGACTCAGTATTGATTAAACCCTCTGACACAATTGCAATAGAACTCACAGACAAACTCAAGAAGAAATAAAACATGCTTCTGTCAAAACATGGGGGATATGCTGGCAATACCAAAATTAAACAAACCAGTGGGTGTCCATCTTACAATGTACGGCAAATAGTCCATAATTGTTTATAAAGTTCAAGCATGGCTGGCATGTGTTGGCCACCGTGCAATAGTGAAACAGTGATACTCTATGGACAACAGCATTCCATTATGGTCCGTTGGTGTTAGAAATTGGGTTGTAGTTAGCAGAGTTATGCACCCTGTCCAAGTCGGGGGCCACAATTCTAGTTAGGGTACGTCACAACACAATCTTAAATTAGCTTGTGCTCACTCTTTGGTAGCTTGTCACAGAGCAAGCAATGTATAAAGTATCTGTGCAATAGCTCATTCAGCAACACAGTAAATAAACCACACAATGACTCTACACTAGATTAGAACAATGTAATATATCCTGAACAAAACAAGACCAAAATGAACAAAATCCATCAAGTAGAAGTCCAGATATTGAATTTTGAAGAAATAAATGCAATACAGTGTTTAGAAGCAGGTAGCACTAAAAAGGTTACTTTAGGTCACACTAGACCGGGGCAAATTCAGAGTTCGGGCCGACTGCGATTGAGTTTCTGGCCAGCTATAAGACCCACACAGGCCCCAGTGAATAAAGTACCTTTCCTAGTTGCAGGTATTGAGATGCATTGATCCTCCCCATGCAGTGAAGAAAGTGAGTCGTTTCTGAATCACGGTATCGATGTGTCGAAGTCGAGACTTGTAGTCAGGACCTCAGATTGGTCGAGTCTCGCAGTTGGGTCCTGCATTGTCATTGAGCTGCACAGGGAAGTCTCCAGATCAGCACTGCATCGGTGTCGAAGAGCACTGCAATGGTTCCAATCGGCACAATGGAGACGGTGTGTCGATTCTGTAGCAAAACAGTTGCAGAACCCAGTTCTAATGCCAAGAACTGGAGATGGCACCTCAGGCAAGGGTAGGACTTACAGATATCAGAGTCCAACAGCACCAGCTGAATGGCAGGAAGTCTTTTGCATCCATGCGACTTCGGAAAACAGGAGGAAAGCCAGCAAACCCTTGGAGATCACTAGGAGGGAATGCAGATTTCCATTCTCCTTCAGCAGAGTCAGAGAGCAGCAGGCATCATGGCAGCAAGCAGAATAGCATCCTTCAAGAAATGTGGTCCAGTTGAGTTCTTTTAGCAGCACAGCAGTTCTTCTGACAGAAGCTCAGTTTAAAATCCAGAAGAGACCCAGCACTTATACTTAAATGTGCCTTTGAAGTGGAGGAAACTTCAAACAGTGGTTTTGAAGTACACAGGTATCCGTTTCAACCCAATCCTGTCAGCCAGGTTAACCATGGGGGTAATCAGTCCTTTGTGTGGAGTCAGGTCACTTCCCTTCCCGCCAGCCCAGGAAGGGCCATCAGAATGCAGATGTAGGTAGATGGGTACTCAGCCACATATAGCCTTCCTGTGTTTGTCACTGTCCGGAGGGAATGCACAGAGAGAAACTGTCACCCAGCCCAGATGTGTATTTAAAACAGCCTGCAAGGCACACAAAGAAGTTAGAGCAGAGGAATGTCCACTTTCTAAAATTCTCAAAAACAAAACAAGTGCCAACACTGATCTGTTATTCTGCTTTCCGAAATGGAACATTGAAAACAACAATGTAGCCACTGAAAATACATTTCATCTGAATTAATCAAAATGTATTTTTCTATCATTAAAAAAATACATACAAAATACACTATTACATCCTTTAAAACCTTTTGTAAAGATAACTCATCCTCATCTCACACATATACCATTCTTTTTATATTACATTCCGACAAATTTGAAATTCACATCATGTTCAACACCCATTAAACCCACTTATACCACACCAATTGAGCATTATTCTCAGTCACACTTCCCTGACATACAACCCAAAACCCTAGCCAAATTCCCAAAACAGTTTTTCAAAAAAAGTTTCCAAAATTCAACTACAAGATCAATCAAAAAATAAGGGCCAACATATTTGAAACTATTCAAAGCTTTTTGATTCTTCGAATGACATGCACAAAACAATTGGCCACAAAACAAAGGTTGACGTGTTTCAAACCCTTCTGACTATAGAGTTCTCTTCAGGACCAGAAATCTGTAAAAACAAAAACAAATGACACATTTTTTTAATCTCGAAGTCATCGCATAACTCCCCTCTTCCTCTATGCCTCACTCTCAATGGGTGTACCTCTTAGATTGCATTATTGTCACTGCTAGATCAGCCGATCCATGCCTTGAACATACAACGTTAAATGCCTATAGCAACAATGTAAATTCCTAAGGACCAACCTCATAGTCTTAAATGTGTACTCACTACAATTGTAAGAAGGGCTGGATGCTTACAGATCATTTTTACGATGAGGAAACTCAATTTTCACATTCTCCCACAACTTCTTCTTTGGTTTCGCACAGCTGAAGGTAGATCAGAAAATGTACATGCAAATGAGGATGTGTTCGATATCGAACAGAACTAATGTTGCAAGCCAACACGCTGAAGAATCATACCTTATTTATTTTGTGATGCCTGACTGCTCCGAGCTTGTTTCTGAGCCGTCTCTGCCACTTCTCATTTTCCTAAACAGAAGAGCAAGTGTTGACTTAATAAGTGATTGGGCATGGTTCTGTCTATAATTCGGGTCAGGCTCCGAAATGCTATAATTGCGGCCCCCCCACTTTGTGTACCTATAACATGTCTCCTATTTCAAAACATACCTTGAGAAGGCGGTTGAGACCCAGACAAGGGCCTGGCTGTTTTGTTTTACTCGTCAGCCGTCTCAGCGCTTTTTGGGGCATATTACCAACAACTAGCGATAATTTTTGTCTCTAACTTGTTTAGAGACAAAAATTATCGCCGCACATCGGCGATTTTTATCGCAGATAAACCTTGCTATTAACAAGGTTTATCGCAAATGCGATAAAAAACGGCCAAAATGCATGAATATCGCTGAAAAGTCAGCGATATTCATGCATTATCGAGCAAATGCTCTTAGCCATGTTATCCACCTCCCATTGGATAACATGGCTAAGAACTGCTCAGGGCAGGTGTTAGCTTTTGGAGATATTCGCGCTTAGCGCGAATATCTCCAAAAGTTGGTAATAGGAGATAGCGATGTTAGGGACTGTTTCCAGTCGCTAACATCTTGGCACGCCCACTTTGCATGTCATTAGTGATAAATATCACTGACATGCAAAGCAAGGCCCAAGATGGTCGCTATCTCCTATTAGCTGTCACTAACTGGTGTTAGCGACAGCTTGGTAATAGGGAGATAATTTTATCTCCGCTTTCTTGGCTTTTAAAGCCAAAAAAGTGGAGATAAACCCCCTTGATAATATGCCCCTTTGTTCCTACGAAGGAAAACGGAATTTGCCTTCGTGTGCAGACGGATTGAGTTCTTCTTAAATTCTCCGAACTCCTAACAAGCATAGGCACGGGACCCCGCTCCTATATTGAAATTGCGTCTCCTGTTAGCAGCGTAACTGAAAGCAGTTAGCTCTCTGTGCAACTAACAGGATTGTCCACTCCTGCTTGGGAGCCCGCCCTGCAGAGTCAGAGGCCCCAGTAAAGTGGAGTTCTTCATGTGTTTATTTTCACGGAGGGGGCATGACACGCTCAAAACCACACCAATAAAGGATAAAGGGTTGTTTTCACGCTGCCGTACCACAGTGACCAATAAAGCATCAGTTTGGAAGGATGTCGTAGCACTCGCAGGGGGTTAAATCCTCATCTGTATTTATTTGCACTTGTCACAAACCCGCTTCAGCTGTTCGCTTTCCTCAGTATTGGCAGCTGTCACATCTGCACCTCATTTATTTACAATACATCATCACTTTCAATTACAGGTCAGGAAGTTATGGTCGCGCTATCTTGGAGTGGTGAGACCTTCCAGCAAAGTGCATCAATTTTGCGGCTGCCACATTATTTGAAGAATTACATAATTTCCTCGCTAAAAACAACAGTCATAATTTATATACATTATCTACTTTCTGCAATTGATGCAATTCTCAACTGATTGTATTTGCATTGCTGTAATTGCTTTTATATTACTCAGCGCTGTGAAAACAGAATTACATTGTGTACAGAAATCACCTACTGTAATGATTAATTACCCAGGATTCAGCAACTGTTGCGATGAAACACCTTATAGCTACAGTATCCGCCTTCAATTAGTTATCCAAAACTGAGCCCTGGATGGGAAATGTCATTCTCAACCGATTAATCTCTCAGTCATTATTTATAAATACACAGATTTAATTCATCATACGATACACCTTATTGTCTGCCTCCGCCCTACGTATAAGTGCACCCCTAGTTCCTCCCCAATGTTCAGTCCTAATGGCGACTTAGGGGCTCATTAGGATTGCGGTTGATCCGCATCCTCCAGGCCGGCGGAAGCAACCGCCGGCCCGGAGGATGTGGTTTAACCGCTGTGGACAGAAAAAAGACCCCCCACCAGATTAGGATGGCTGGGGGATATTTTTTCCGTCTGCCGCTTTTCCGCCGCTGTCGCCTTCCGACCGCGGCGGAAAAGCTCTAACATGGCTGGCGGTGTCTATCAGACACCACCAGCCATATTAGGATGGCGGCGGTCCTATGCCTTTCCACGGCGGCATTTCCACCATGGAAAGGCATACAAACTTTTCTTTGGGGGCCCGTTGTGGGACCCCAGGTGTGAAAGGGGGTGGAGGGTCCTGTAGTGTAGTTCCTATATTCCCAATAGGCTCTGCGCATTGGAATAACATAAACAGCAGTGTAGACGTAGGACTGAGGTCATCTATGTCTCTACTGACTATGTTAGACCTAACTAGTTTTGCCAGGTAGCTCAGAGGTCACTAGAAGCTTTCTCGAATGTTTAGCAAAGGGTTAACCATCCTGATTTAGACAAGAAGGGATTAGTTTCTGACAACCGCATAAACATGACAACTTTGCTCCCTCAGAATATAGAGTGTATCTCTAGAGTCCTGTGAAAACAATAGACGGCTATTTCACTCAGTCAATCGAGCATGCTTAGTTTCACCAGAGTGCAGAGAAATAGAGAGACAGGCGTTTTCAATAAAAAGGTGTTATTTTATTGAGCAGTCTTCTTTCTCATGCAAGAGAAATGAATTGCCACAATTGCAATACTTATCATAAAGTAAAGTGCGTACAGTAAAAGTAGTATTATGAAATAATACTATAAAAGCATTGATATGGTTTCTTAGCCATATGATACTTTAAAATATATAAAATATATACATACATAAAAACATTGACTAAACAAACTCAACTGGTGCTTCTAAGATACGCCTACCCCAGTGTACCTGACCTAAGCCTAATACGTGGGAAGGAGTAAGTAAGTAGCAGTTTTAAGTTAAAGTTAGGTTTTTGCCAAGGATAGAAATCAAGAATTCTCACTAAGGTTTTAATCAGCTCCGTACCTTGGTTATAGAATGAAGGAGGTCTTGTATCTCGTTTCTCAGGACTCGATCTCCCAGCAACCCGCGAGGGTAGCTCGGGAACACCAGAGATGGATTTCTCGGCTTGAGAAGAGGCAGCTTCTCCAGTGCGTCAAAAAGGGAGGGGCGGCTTACTTCCGCTCTGGCAACAGCTGGGCTCTCGGACAAGTAGAACGTCGCTCTGCTCCCCACCACCGTGTGGTTGCTTAAGGCAATGTTGGTATATTTACACCTGAAAGGGTTCGGGTTTGACGTAAGGTTGGACATAAGATGTCATTGAGAACTAACAGTTCTTGCTGGACTCTAGGAGTTCTTGTGCAAATCAAAACAAAAGCAGGAGGGGGATTCCCTGGGCTGCTGGACGCTTGATTTGTTTAAAGAACGCGTTGTGCTTTCTAGGAGTCTAAGGGAGTAGCCTTGCCTTGCTTTGGACTTCATGGGCTATTACTAAATATGGATCTGATTCTTATACCTTTATAAGGGTACTATTTTTTAAAACCACATAAGGGCATGAATCGGGAATATCGAATTAGGGTCCTAGATAGAAATACAACACCCACTCCACGGATTAAAGTCCATCATTACTAAAAAATAAGCAATAGTAAACATACGATGCATGTCTGTTTTCCAACCCACCCCAAAATACAGAATTGCGTTTGAAATGGTGTACGGTTTATACATGAAAATGAGTATTGGTACTGTACGTTTTCAAGCAAGGTTATCATTCAGTTAAGTTCCTATATATCAGCTGTATGAATTGCGAAAATTATAAATGAAATTACACGTGAAATGGCTCTGTATACAGAAGAGAAGGTTGAGACCATTTAATCACATACTTATACGATATTGTACATGTGCTAGAGGCTGAGGTAAAATATTGGCTCTAATGTTTCTAAAAATAGAAGCTCTGTTCTCTAAGAATAGTTCTACTTTAAGCAAAGTATCATGTGCCGGGAAAAATGGAAAAATATTTTGATTTGAAAGAAAAAATAATTTCGTTTTCAGAGGAAAAATAGCTCCAAATGTTTTCAATTGCTTTGTTTAACAGAACTGAAGGCCAAATTCAGAGTTCAGGGAACGCGTTGCGCTTGTTCTTCTAAAAAGTTATTCCCTTTGTTCAGGGGAAAACATCATATCAGACAGACTCGCAAAAAATTGGTCTACCACATCAGGTGAAAGTTCGACCAAGTTTGAAAATACTGAAATTGTGCAGTTCTCTTCGTGATTGCTACCATCGATGTTTGGATCAGCAATGCTCACAGAAAGTTGTACCTGTTTGGTGCTGCTTTCCTCTCGTACTTCACTGCCACCTACTCGTAGTGGTGAAGTCTCAACGAATGCCGTCATCAGAATAGGTAGCCACTGGGAACAACACGTTGCATGAGTCGTTACTGGACCTAGCAAAGTATTGATATCCATTGGTACTGCTGAAGGTAGTGTAAGACAGACGTCTAACACGCATTCTTCTCTGCATAGCAGACATCGAAGCACAGGTAAGATGCAATCCTGCCAGATCGGTCTGAATGAAAGAAACCAAATTGTACTCAGATCTCTTAGCCGGGCCAATCCGAGGACCTGAGTGATACGGTCTCGGTATCGTATTGCTAGGATTGTTTCTTCCATCGTTGCTGGAGTCTTGTCTGTGGATTGGCTTGCCATATCGGAGCAGAAGGAGCAAAAATAAAATTCCTGCTACGAGTCCCAAAATTAAAGGTAGGCCACCAAAGACAGAATGGACAAAATTCGGGAAGATGCCCAGAACTGTTTCAAATGGTGTTAAGAGTCCCGAAAAAATGGTCTTAAATACATGTGCAATGCCACTGGTATCAGACATGTTTAAAATTTGGCTTAACATTTCTACGAAATGCATGGGGCAGTTTGTCGATAAAAGGGTATGTGTCTTTGCAGCTGTCCTTGCAACTTGCAGGTCATGAATTTCTTTGGATGATGTCAAAGGCACAGTTGTCTGTAAAAGAATAGACTTCATTCTGCTTAAAGTATCAATTTGAATAGAAGAGATATTCACATAAGGCCATATTGCCGCCTCCATGTCTGGATTGCTGTTTGGATACAATACTTGCATACAGCAAACGACCCTGGAAGTACCAATTACGAGATAACATTCTCCTGGCACCAATCCACAACAGCTGTGGTCAGTTATTATAACGTAGCTACCATTGGAGAGTTGTCTAAAGAATGGTACTATCTGTGTTGCAGGAGTGCCTGGCAGGTGACACGAAAGGTTATTTGAAGGCCCTTCTCAGGCTCCATGCAGGTTAATACCTTGACACAGAAGTGTACCGCTTAGTGATTTTTTACAATTATCACCACTAAGGAATACCTCCTTTTTTCCTTCACTATAACATTTGTGTGTGTAAGGTAAATCCCAGGTTGATTTGATGTAGCCTTTACCCAACCTTTCATACTGGCCTGCTGGTATATATTCTTGGCAATATTTAAACTGGAAAGTTGTTATCGGAATTGTAATTGTTCCGTGTATTATCCATTCAATGACAGGTCTCTCTGAAATTGTCACTGGTAATCTCTCAAGTTTTTCAATGCTCAGAATCGTATAATCTGCTCCTTTTTGTGACAAACTGCTTTGTTTATCAGTAAGGTTAAAGATAGAAAATAATGACGTTATGTTGATTAGACGCCATGGCACGTAGCCTGAACGTAGGTTTTGCAATGTCCAGCCAAGCTGTACAATAGAACGCAATTGAGACTGACCATGTTGTAACATTAGCAAGTCCTGCTCTATTATATCAAAGGTAGATGATACAATACTGTCCAATAAATAAATTCTGGAAGACAGAGTCGTTAACGAATTGTCCATAAGAGAAAGTGATTTCTCCAAATTTATACGATCAATTTCTCATATTTTTTCTGCTATTTCAATTTGCATTACTTTCCAAGCTTCATTGTATGCAGCGTATATACCGGCCGCTATGGAACGTTTTTGACGCTGTTTGCGAGGTCCCATTATGAAATCAAGCAAGTCAGCACCTTCTTTAAGTAAAGTCAAGTGTTGCTTAATTTCAGCCAGTGTGGATGTTTGTAGCCACTCAAGGCATAGTTTCCCTACACTGTATGTTGTAACTATCCCTGGATGTTGTCTCTGGGAATATCTTGGGTCTGGCCTGGTCATTTTGAACCCCTGTCTTTTATTCAGGAATCTATCTTGACAGTTGTTAGTTTCTATGGGCCAGACCAACCATTTTTCCAATCAGGATTTGTTCTGTTTTGGTGAAAAATATGGGATACGTCTATTTCCATATCAGTAGTACTGTTGTAATCAGGTATGGGCTTCGGAATAGACGGTTTGTTTAAGTCTTTTATCTTAGCTAAACCAAGACAAGTAGTTTGTTGAATGGTATCATTCAGGAATATTATTTGTTCTGGGATCATGCAGGCTCTAAATAATGATTCTAGACCTTGTACCTGACAGTCTTTTGTTCCCCAGATGGTTTTTGTTTCAATGTTGTTTTTCCAAAATTCAAAACCAAATGTTGACATTTTGTCATACAATTTTTCAGAATAAATCAATTTAGTATTTGTCAGCATGGTTTTCATTCCCGTCCTATTTAACATTTTAAAATAAAACGTTTCTTGATCACTGTTGTTGAACCCTGAGAAGTATGGACATTTCTCAAAAAATGTTTTCTAACTTCCTTTTGGTGGTGTTGGACAATGTTCCCATTGATTATAAGTAAACACATTTCTAGGTTGTTCAGATTTATGCAAATAGTGATGACCATAGTTATTGTAACAGTATAATTCTTCATAATTTGATGAACCCCGTAAATAATCATGTTCTGTAAATGTGGCTGACATTACTAAATCTGACATCATATTATTAATATTTTCAAAATCCCAATCATCAGAAAAGGAACCAGGTTTCACAAAATCACTTAAGGAAATCTTGAACTGGTGTGGATACTTCAAGAGTTCAATCGGGCCATATATATCATAGTCAGTTTTGTCCCATGCAATACCCCCAGGTATTGGATTGGCTGTGATGTTCACTGATGATAGTTCTCTTTTCTCGATGTGAGAGGATCTGTGAGACTTTAGGACCAAGTTGATGTTCTGACTTGCTGTGTCCATTGTACTATATTTTCCATCAATGAATCTACCCAAACATAAAACCATGATGAGCCAAAGCAGGAGGAAAAGTACACCTAATACAGTCCAAAATTCAATCCATGGAGAGATCAGATATGTCTCTTTCAGTTGGTGAAACAGCTCGTTATTTTCTCTTTGAAAGTTTTTGTTGCTGGCTTGTCTCCATGTTCACTTGGATCATCGGAAAAGTCATCAAAGTTGATAAAATAGCCAGATGCTGTTCTGTCAATTGGTGGGATCGCTTCCAGATTTCCATTGATCTTTGCATTTTTTTTATTACGTTTGTACATTCTGAAGCTACATCGTTGTAGATTGGTGTACCTTCATGAATTGTTGCAATTTGGGTTTCAAGAGGCACAAGTTCCATGGCTTTGTTTCTTAGTCCTTTTTTATTTATTGTTGGTTTATCGAATGTGATTAGTCTCTCAGTTTGAACCTCTTGGATTGTAGCAAAGTTTGGTCTTCTGCTATTTCTTGGGAGTCCACTGGGCCTGCTATGTATTATCGGGCACATGTTTGTGGTTTCACCAGGTCGATTGAAACAATTCTGTTTTCTTTTTTACAAGCAAGTGTTGGTAGTACTACTGATCTTGTTCCGCTGATAGCTAAGACCGGTACTGCTTTTCTGTAAGAAGGCCCAAATTCCTTCTGCACTGCGATCTTTTCTCTGACCAGATCCCCAATCTTTGGAATCCAGACAGGTCTTGCTGGGACAGGTGGTTCTTCAGTGGTTGTTGGCTTATTCTTTATGTTACTTAGACTCTTTCTTGTTTCATTCAAGTCCTGTAAAACAGCCAAACGATCTTTGATATCAAAAGATTTTTCTTCTACCACTGAAGTCTGACAATCCAAATCCTGGATAATCATTCTAGTTCCAAACAAAAGTTCATACAGACTGGAACCTTTTAGAGAATCTCTTGGCATGTTATTAAGACTATGTTGGACACTTATTAAATGTTTGACCCACCCATCACCCGAACCTAATACCCTCGCCGTTATAGATTGCTTTATGTCACGTTTTTTTCTTTCCACTACCGCATTTCCCTCAGGATGGAAGGGAGAAGAGTACCGCACTGGAATGCCCATGCTGGTCATGGCCTCTTTGTAAGCTCGAGAGCTAAACGCAGGACCCTGATCAGAGTGTAGCATGCCAATTGCGAATGTGCCGATAAAGACTCGCAAATCTTTTATAACAGTTCTCGCTTCAGCTGAACGCTGGGGTCTACATTTTTCGTGAATCAAGTCTTAATAATTATTAGGACGCATTTCTCCGGCTGGATTTCTGCGCTATAGATCGCCTGATGCTCTCTAATAGTGGTATCTGGGCTGTTGTCTGGTCAGGTTCACAACTGCGATCTCTGTTGCAGTCCTCACAATTTCTTGCAAAATTGTAGATATCTACGCTCATTCCCGCCAGTAATTGATTGTAATTCTATCTGAGATTTCAGGATCTCTTGGTGCCTCAGACCCAATCCCATGTGTGGGTCTTCAATCAAGAAAACTCTCTGGTTCGTGTTTGGAATTACTCTATCCCCCACTCCAGGGATTTGAGCAAAAGGAACGGAGTTTGCATCAATTATGTATGTATTACTGAGTGGATAGTTGAGAAGTAATGCTGCATAATCGCCTTTTAATGACGCTTTTACCGCCAGCATGGTTTCTCCATCTATTTGTTTTTCTGAATGCTTTTTAGTGATAACAGAAGCCGGTTAAACCTCTTCCGCTGTGGCTGTGTTAGCCAATGAATTCCCTGCAACGTGAACGCCATCACGTCGATGGGTCAGTGCGTGTATCACGTGAGTCTTTTGTAGTTCTTTCTGTAAAAGAACTACTTGTTCCCAAAGCTTTTTATGCTTTATTGTGGCACCTGTGTCATCTTTGTAACCGTTTTTTCTCCATGTCTGCATGTCATTGTTGTATGACTTGACGGAGTAATGCGAATCGCACACTATCAGTGTGGGGAATTCGTGATCGGCATTTTCAAGCGCTATCTTCAAAGATCTCATTTCAGCTCATTCAGCTGAACAGTTTCTGAGTGATTCAGTTTTGGTAATCATAGGTCTGAATTTACCAGAGCGCCAGCGACCTTCGACAATCTTGCATGCTGCATTGTAGGATTTTTTATCTACATCGTAGTGTTGTGCGAATCTGTCCAAATAGATTACGCAGGTATATTGTTCGAGAGGAAGAATTTCAATTGGCAGAGGATATTCTGGTTCATATTCTAGATCATCTAGTTTTTTCAATTTCGGGTCAAAATAGTATTTCACGTCTTCTGTAGCAAGATAATTTTCCCATTGTATCCATCTTGGATCTAATAAGTCACTGTATTCAGATTACGTGGACTTGTTAATGCCTCAAGGGCTGATTCTGCTGTATAAACAGTTATTATTTTGCCTTGGGCTCGGGCTCTTTCTTTTGCTACAGCAGTTTGAACCGCTGTCAGAATTTTTTCTGTAGAGCTGAATTTCATTTCAGCTTGAGTGTACAACTGTGATTTGTAAGCTATAGGTACCGTTTCTCCCTCATTGGAGGTGAGGTATGTGAATCCGCATTTTCCTGGAATTACTCGGATTACAAGGTTGCGTATGTTGTCACGAGTTTTGCAATTTTGCTTTAGTTAACATGTCTGTCTGTAATGATCTCAAAATGTCTTTGTGTTTTTGAGTACATGTATTGGTTTGAAATCAGGATATATTAATTCATAGAGAGGTTTAACCCTCTCTGCATAATTTAGAATGTATGTTCTTCCGAAATTCAGGAAGCCTAGTATTGATTGTAAATTTCTCAGTGTTTTCGGTGCTTGGAGTACTGCACACTTCTCTAAGAAGTTTTCTGCCAGGCTTTTGCCTTCACTTGATAATTCATATCCTAAAAATAGGACTGTTAGATGGGCAATTCTTGACTTTTTAAAGATGAAATTGTGACCCTCTGATGCGAACCCAAGAATGATGGTGTTCACTCTTTTTAAGTGAGTCTCCAGGTCATCGTCTGTAAGATAGATGTCATTGACATAGGATAATGCCTCATCATCATATATTTGTAGTAACTCTGTTACCCTTGCTGAGAATAATCCTGGGCTATTCTTGAATCCCTGTGGGAGTCGGCAAAATTGTTTTTGCGACCCCATTATTGAGAAAGCGGTCAAGTACCTGCTTTCAGGTGCTATGTTTTGACAGAAGAATCCATTAGAGATATCTAATGTTGTTTTACATTTTTTGCCCACGATGTTGTTCATTAGTGCTGCACTGTGTGAATTTTATACTGCAAATGTTTTACAGCAGGAGTTTAAATGTATGTAGTCCACAACTAGACAATATGAATCGTCTGGCTTGGAGACAGGAAACAAAGGATTGTTCATTTGTGAGGTGCATGTTTCAATCACCCCTTGGTATTCAAGTTGATCTAAGATCTCCATGACTTGCTTTTTAGCTTCTTGTTTAACTGGGTACTGCCTTTGTGCAGTAGGTTGATTTTTTAACTGGATTTTGTGGTGAGGAGAGTCCTCATCCCATCTTACATGATTTTTATATAATGCAGGGGCTTGAGCCACTGCCCATTTTCTTGCAGATGTGTACTTTTTATGAATTGGGATATAATTTGAGAAGGCAGGCATAATCGTTTCTTCGCCATGAGGGCACTCCCTGACAAACTCTGGTGGCCAGTCTTTTTCAGCTAACAGGATGTCATAGCCTTTAGAAAGTTTCTCCCAAAACAGACCTTTAATTTTCCTAGTTTTATCTCCTTCTATACGCAATATTATTTCATATAGTTATGGGGCACGCTCCCTCGTGTGTCTGCAGTTTCCACCTGAATGTATTCATTCCTGTCCACTGTCTTCAGAAGTTTCATCAGGATCTTGCGAGCTATGGTCACTTCTGCTGCGCTGTCTAGCATTGTCTGGGCCCACTCTCTGTTTTCCAGTTGTGTCCTCAGAATCCTTGGCATGTTTAATTTTAATACTTGCTACCTTCTTTCTGGGAAATTGTGTTTTCTTACTTTGATGAGCAGGTTCTTTGTCTTTGGACTTGACGTGCTCTTCCTTGTGTTCTGACCGTCCTCTTCTTTCCGATTTCTGTGAGGAAGATCGAGAAAGATTGAGTGAGAAGGTTCGAGAGAGACATGTGTCAATATCTTGATATCTATCAGGTTTTCTCAATGTATCCCTATCTCTAAGATTATATCTTTTTTCAGATGGTTCCCTTTGGGGAGACTTGTGATTTATTCCTCCGTTGGGGGGACCTTCCTGTGGACTGGAATTGTTTTTCTCTGGGAGTAGATTGTTTATTACCATCCCAGCTCTTTTTTGGAGTATTTAGATTATTTTTAATATAGGTTTTTTCAGGATTTTCAATTAGTTGGGGTTTTACCAGTTTACCACCCAAACTATCTCTTCCTAGTTCTTCATAGGATTTTTCTATGATTCTGGCGAGTTCAAATGGTTGGTCTGTTATATCTGTCTCCTTCAATTTCTGGAGGTGCTTTATATCGTCCCTTGCCAATTGAACTAATTCTCTGTATGCTTTTGTTAATTCATTTAGTTTAACTAGGAGTTCTTGGCTTGACATTTTTTCAATGTCTGGGTGTGGTATGTAGCTGGCTAGAACCGGCCACGTTGCTCCTGGTCTACCAAGTGGACCATGCCTGGTGATGGGATTTTAATGTTTTTGGGCGCCAAAAAACCAGAGTAGGTGCTCTTAGTATGTTAGTGGGATTTTAACGTCCTCGAAAGGAGTGTATATTTCCGGAGGTTCCTCTATTTTGTAATAGTGGAAAACTTTTGTCACAGCGTGTGCTGCTGGAAAATGTATCCATGAATAGAATACCTCTGTCTGTCGACATTCATGTGCCTCTATCACAAATATGACTGTACCACCTCTTGGTGATAGTCCATTTTCTATAAGTTTAGGAGTTATAGTTCTTCTTATATTGACCGGAATGAGTATAGTATTCGGGTCATTTTCTTGGATGGTTGTGTCATCCGCTATGAGTTGAGCTGTTATTCTAGCTTGCTCTCTTTCGTCTTCACTTTCTCCCATTTTACTGACAGAAAACTTTGTTGTAGATCAAATTTCAAGGAAACAAAAGATTAGGAGCACAATATTTTGGAACACTGTATCCTTCAACGTTGACTAAACCAAGAACTAATACATAGGATTCTCATCCTACTAAGTTCCGGCGGATATTAACCTTTAACCCACTTCAGAGGTCTGTGTGAAAAGCACGACTAAGTTACTCTAGTGTCTTGCGTTAGAATATCGCCTTACCAAACGTTGGGCGCCATGTAGTGTAGTTCCTATATTCCCAATAGGCTCTGCGCATTGGAATAACATAAACAGCAGCGTAGACATAGGACCGAGGTCATCTAGGTCTCTACTGACTATGTTAGACTTAATTAGTTTTGCCAGCCAGCTCAGAGGTCACTAGAAGCTTTCTCGAATGTTCAGGAAAGGTTACCTGTCCTGATTTAGACAAGAAGGGATTAGTTTCTGACCACCGCATAAACATGACAACTTTGCTCCCTCAGAATAAAGAGTGTATCTCTAGAGTCGTGTGAAAACAATAGACGGCTATTTCACTCAGTCAATCGTGCATGCTTAGTTTCACCAGAGTGCAGAGAAATAGAGAGACGGGCGTTTTCAATAAAAAGGTGTTATTTTATTGAGCAGTCTTCTTTCTCATGCAAGTGAAATGAATTGCCACAATTGCAATACTTATCATAAAGTAAAGTGCGTACAGTAAAAGTAGCATTATGAAATAATACTGTAAAAGCATTGATATGCTTTCTTAGCCATATGATACTTTAAAATATATAAAATACATACATACATAAAAACATTGACTAAACAAACTCAACTGGTGCTTCTAAGATACGCCTACCCCAGTGTACCTGACCTAAGCCTAATACGTGGGAAGGAGTAAGTAAGTAGCAGTTTTAAGTTAAAGTTAGGTTTTTGCCAAGGATAGAAATCAAGAATTCTCACTAAGGTTTTAATCAGCTCCGTACCTTGGTTATAGAATGAAGGAGGTCTTGTATCTCGCTTCTCAGGACTCGGTCTCCCATCAAACCGCGAGGGTAGCTCAAGAACACCGGAGCTGGATTTCTCGGCGTGAGAAGAGGCAGCTTCTCCAGTGCGTCAAAAAGGGAGGAGCGGCTTCCTTCAGCTCTGGCAACAGCTGGGCTCTCGGACAAGTAGAACGTCGCTCTGCTCCCCACCATCGTGTGTTTGCTTAAGGCAATGATGGTATATTTATACCTGAAAGGTGTCAGGTTTGACGTAAGGTTGGACATAAGACGTCATTGAGAACTAACAGTTCTTTCTGGACTCTAGGAGTTCTTGTGCAAATCAAAACAAAAGCAGGAGGGGGATTTCTGGGCTGCTGGAGGCTTGGTTTGTTTAAAGAACGCGTTGTGCTTTCTAGGAGTCTATGGGAGTAGCCTTGCCGTGCTTTGGGCTGCATGGGCTATTACTAAATATGGATCTGATTCTTATTCCTTTATAAGGGTACTATTTATTAAAACCACATAAGGGCATGAATGGGGAATATCGAATTTCGGTCCTAGACAGAAATACAACAGTGCACATGTGGGGTACCTATGGTACCCCTCTGCCTTTGCGTGCAGGCACCACGCTGTGCTTGCAGCTTCGTGCACGCAAAGGAAAACATGGTTTATTTAACATTGCGGCGTGTGCTGCTTCAAGCAGCACCCGCCACAATGTTAAATATACAGGATGTGACCGCCAGGTGCCCCTGCGGATGGTCCCTCCTACTCTGGGGTGGCGGACGGACGCAGGTCCGTTCACCATCCTAATGAGCCCCTAAGTTATAATATCTAAAATATATCATGATTCCAATCTTCACAACTTTTTCTGTCACTTCCTCTTAAGTCTTGTGGTACATGATCAATGCAAAAATATTTAAGTAGATTTCTGTTACTTTGATGTTGAGTCTGATAGTACCTTGTGACAGGATAGCTTGGGTCCTTATTCTGAATTGCTCTCTTATGCTCTCTTATGCTGTAGAATGCTTGATTTGCTGGAAGAATCATGCTGCCTACATATTGTAAGCCACATGGGCAGGTTAGGCAATAAACTACAAAGGATGTATTACAGTTCATGAACTTCGCAATACGAACTGGGTCTTTTAGACCTTGTGTTTTGTACATGGTCACCTTATTGCTATTCGTGCATGCCTTATACCTACCACAGGGATAGAAGCTTGATATTTCCTGTAAGCTTCCCTGCACTCTTACTGTTGGTATAAACCCCTCTACCAACTGATCTTTTATGGAGCATGTCTTCCCAGAAGTCAGTAAAGGGTGGGATGGCAAGTCCTATCCTAGCACTGAGTCCGACTTAAGTATGCTCCAGTTAGTCTGCATTATTTTCCTCACACTACTGGCAGCACTCGAGAATTTTGTGATCAGCCTGAAGTTAGCCTTCATATTGGTCTTCTTTGGTTTGTGCTCCTCTCTCAATAAGTCTGTCCAATTCTTCTCTTGAACTCTCTTCATTGCTTTCTTTAAAACTCCCCTTTGGTACCCCATTACTTAAAATCTTCGTATGCTCTCCTGTGCATCTTTCGAAAATCTTCATCCCTTGTGGTGTTCCATTTTATTTGCAATAATTCACCATAAAGCCCAATTCCTGAGGAAACCCTACGTTTTATTTCAAAATACAAAACATGCAGCATACTCCGTTTCCTCACGCGTTTCAACTATCTAATTTTAGCCTTGTTCACAGGTAAGTCAGTTCACAGTACAATGTCACATGCTTTTAAATCAAGGCTTGCATGTGAATTAGTGGCACAAATAGTCATACAGTTACTATAATGCACCTGAAAAGTAATCAGTAATTTCTCTGAGATGCAATGTATTTTTCAAGTATTGCTCAAATAGCGTCCATTCACTGCACTCACAAGTGCAGGTAGGAAGTCTCTCCAAAATAACGTGGCCATGTGCATACAAATAAGCCCAATTAATCTCTCTTGATAATCATAAGAACCACACTCATCTTTGATGCTGCCATAATCAATGAAATGTCCAAAATTCCAGATAGGATATAAGAAGGGGCATAAAGGAAAAGGAACATAATACACTTGAGAG
Organism: Lissotriton vulgaris; assembly: GCF_964263255.1. Taxonomy (NCBI): domain Eukaryota; kingdom Metazoa; phylum Chordata; class Amphibia; order Caudata; family Salamandridae; genus Lissotriton; species Lissotriton vulgaris. The sequence continues at coordinate 457,081,339 of NC_141699.1, forward strand.
ATGGACTATTTACAGTTAGTAGCATATTACATATGATATTATACTTGCCATATTATGTTCTGTCTGAGCAACTGTCTCATCCAACTGTGTGTGACTACAGGGTGGTGTTCCCACGACGGCCCCGGGTTCAGAGATTAGTTAACAAAACTCGGGTAAGATAACTGATTTTTGCCTTACGAAAAAGGCACTTGCATTTTAAACTTTCAGTGAGCTTGTGATTAGAGAGTCTCAGTCCTCACTTTGTGATGGTTGTATGGTGGGCTGACAAGGAAGATTCTACGGTGGTGGAATAACATGTCTTCCTTTCTTTTAAACACACAGTAGTGTTTTCAAGTCTACTTTGAATTATTTTGGAACGGTAATAGGGGTTTAGCAGGAATTTCTTATGGTCTTTATTATTTCTCTTACATATGTGATTGGCGAATGTGTTACGAAGAGCAAGTAAGGTTAATTTAACCCCCTTATCGGTCAGACTTGGGGTCAAAGACCAGTCTCAAGAGGGATTCTTAGCCTGAAGAAGGCCACTGACTGAGTAGGGCAATAAAAAATGGCTGAAAGATGTTGGTAATGGCAGATGGGTAAAGGAGTGGCAACTCCTCCTGTACACCCTTCGTTCAATTTTTAATCCTGTCAAGAGGGACCAATAATAAAGTAGCACAGATGGTACCTCCTTAGGCAGTTCTATCTCACTTTCCTTCTGCACTAGTGATTTTTCACCAGGGAAACTTTTCCTTCCTTTTCTTTTTTTCTTCTTTTTTCACCTCACAAAGAATCAGTGCTCAACTCTGTGTGTTGGTCTGCACCTAGGCATTGACTGCGGCCCTGTGATGAAGCATACAGTATTAAAGAATCTGTTGATTTTCCCTTCTATCCCTCTTCTTCAACCATTTCGTCCTATCGACTCATTCCATAGTCTTACACAGAGACTCCCCTGATTTAAGTCCAGCAACACACCTCCATCAATGGAAGCCTCCAACCCTGCAGGGCAGCTTCAACTGACGGGGCGGAGCATCTAATTTGCAGTATATAAAAGAAAAGATTGCCAAAGCCAAGTTCCTGAGAAACCATGTGTTTTATTTCCAAATAAAGCATGCTTCATTTCCTGACACATTACATCATCTCATTTTAGCCTTGATAAATTGTGAGTCCGATCACAGTACAATGTCACATGCTTTTAAATCAAGGCTTCACAAAGAGTCCTACAGTTACCGGAATGAGCCTTAAAAGAAATCACACATTTCTCTGAAATGCAGTGTTTTTTTAAGTAATGCTCAAATAGCGTCCATTTACTGCACTTATTATTTCAATATTATTATTCAAGTGCATGTTTGAAGTCTCTCCAAAATAACATGCCCAAGTGCATACAAATAAACTCAATGAATCTCTCTTGATAACTGTAAGAACCACACTAATCTTTGATGCTGCCATAATCAAGTAAGTGTCTTTGAAAATGTGAGGAATGAGGAATTGCAGAGAGGAAGCAAATTACCCCTCTCTTCTCTCTTTCTCTTCTCCATGTTCAAAAATCCCAGCTTCAAGCCGTAGTCTTACACAGAGGCAAGAAAGTCATGTTCCCCTAATTTAAGCTTATTGCTGACCATATCATGAGTGATGTAATATGTGTGGTCATAACCAGTGCATCACTGCAGCGTAAAATATAGTTAGCTCAGGTAACAACAGCTGCTAAATTTCACTTGTTTTGTACAAGCAAAATCTGAGCCTAACTATAACGTCCCTGTAACCTTTGGTTTTTCAGTGAATTTCTAAGATTTTTTTAAATTCTATTTCCTACCTATAACATCCTTGTAACCTTTGTTTTTTTAAGTAAAGTTCTATGGTTTTAAAAATGCTATTTCCTAACTATAACGCCACTTTAACCCTTGTTTAAGTGAATTTCTAAGGTTTTTTAATTTTATTTCCTAACTGTAACCTGTAACCTTTGAGGGTGAGTATGTGACTGAGTGCATTAGTGTCTCTGTGGGTGTGTGAGTGAGTGTCTCAATGTGTGTGAGTGGGTGTCTGAGTGTCTTAACAGTCCTGAGAGGGGCTGCATATGTGTCTCACTTGGTCTGTGAGTGAGTTCATGAATCTTTGAGTGGGTCTGTGAGTGAGGTTGTGAGTGCCTCAGTGGGCTCCCGTGGTTGTTTAGGAAAAATCCCTCAGGAGGGCTAGGACACAGGTGCATGTCCATTTATTTTTAAATTAAAAGAAGGGGTTCACAGCCCCCGTCATGGACACATGTATGCCCAGGGCCCACCCCCTGACCATGGCTTATATTTATATGAATGAGGGGAGGCCATGCAAACCCCTAGGACCAGGGGACCACCTCCTCCCAGGGCTTTTATTTTAAAAATTCTGAGGGGGCCACACAGATCCCCAGGCCCCAAGGACCACTACCTTCCTAGGGACAAATAGGTTTTATAAAGTGGGAGGGGACATGGATCCCCCCTCCCTGTCCACATACAGCCCCAAGGTTCCCATTCCCTGGGCCCTGCCATAACTCTATGGGGATGGGTCCTGTACAGCCCCCCCTTCCGGAATTATTTAGGCCCAAGGGACCCCTCCTCTCAGAGTCTGGCCATGAAAGAATGGGAGAGAGAGGCCCTGCTTCCCCTTCCCCTGGTGGATTTCAGCCCCAGGGGTCCCATCTCCACGGGGCTCAGCCTTTTAAAATACCTATTTTTAATAGGGTAGGGAGGCCCCCTTATTTTCATTAAACTGTCTGGTCCCCAGGGCTGCACGATGGTCTTCGTGGGTCCCCCTGTTTTCTTTTATAATACTTTGCATTGCATACATATTTTAAAGTGCCCAGGGGAGGTGTCAGTCCTCTGGGCTTTGGGGGTGGGGGGGGGCATGTAGGACTCCCTGCATTTATTTGAACAGATTTGTGCCAGGGAGGTGGTGGTCCCTGGGGCTGCGGGGGGACCAATTGGGTCCCACTCACATTCCTTTAAACATATATGTACCAGGGAATTGGCAGTCCCCAGGACTTTCATAAGCCCTAGAGGGAGGTTCCTTGCACCCCCTCTTATATATAGCATGCCCCTGGGGCCTGCTGGATATTGCACTTTAATTTTTTTTAATTTTACACTGGATTTGAGACCCCATTGCACATTTGCGACAAAAAATTAATTTTGGCCCCGGTGAGATCCCTCTGGATCCCCCCCCCCAAGAAGTCTAAGGAGTCAGGTTATTCCTACACTGCTCCTTCTCTTTTTTTTAACAATTTTTGTGGAACTCTGCAGAATCCAAGTCCCAAGATGGATGGCAACACTTTCTGGCTGAAGTGGTGGCAGACAATCAAATCTCAGCACAAGATCAAGAGGGTTCTCAAAGGCTTCAAGCCTCAAGATATACAAATCTGGATTTTGCTTAATATTTCCAAAACTACTGAATGGATTTACACCAAATAACAAAAATTTGTCTTTCTGGACCAAGAACAATCTTTCTACCAAGTTTAATGTCCTGTTCAAAATTCCCTGTAGAAATTAAAATTGGAAAAACACTTTTTTTGCCCCTCACCCTTTTTCCCAGGCCCTGCTTAATGGATCGCCCTGAAACTTTCCATGCGCAAAAAGAATCACCAGCACACTTTTTGTAGAAGATTTTGTAAAACGGCACCAAAGAAATAAGCAAGTCAAAAAATGCTTTCCCTATGGAAACATGGTCCTAACTATAAATACCTACTGGAGAGCACCAGTAGGTAATACATATGTGAATGAATGTCCTTGCCTACTAAGGCATGTAGAAAGTACCATAAGTGAACTAAAAAAAAACACTTGAACATGTGAGAGCGACCATACACAAAGACAGAAGCAACGTGGTTGCCAAACATATGGAAACGAACCACAAGAGTGACTGGAAATTGCTAAAGCTTCCCCACTTGGGCATAACCAACATAGATTTTGTTTTGCAATAATGAATGGTCAAAGGCTGTGCCAATTATGATGAACAAACATATGGTGTAACAACTAGGCCTGGGCGGTAAATTCCGTTCCGCTCGCGGAATTTGGGTAATTTCTCCTACTGCAGAGAACTCCGAATTGCCAAAAGTTCCACGAACTGCGGCTTCGCGTAATTTTTTGCTTGTTTGCTCTTTCAGAATGCGTGTTCGCAAGATATTTCTCCCCGAGCATGCAAACAGCATTTGAGAACAGGAAAAAAGAATTGCGAAAGGGCGGAACAAGCAATCCTGCGTGTTTGCAGAACTTTTGCATGCTCGCAGAGATTTTCTACCATTTTGAGAAGCTTTGCATAGCGCAACTACGCAAATTCCGCCCACCCCTAGTAACAACATCTCATGCGCTGCTGCATCTACATGTGGTGGATTCTAGTTATTGTTCATGTCAGTACTTACACAATAATGAAAAGTGTCTTTGACTTAGCGGTTTAGTTTATCAATGTGACGTCTTCTACTATTTATGATGATGTTATGAATGATAACTAAATGTGTTTTAAATATCCATCGCTTGGAGGATTTTGTCAGTACATACATAATTCAGCTACATTTTGAATAGCTAATATCAATATTTGGTTAATGGATACAATGTGGATTTATCCCCAGTATCTGTAAAAAACGACAGGTCTGTTGTCTATGTTCATTTGCTTGTAGTTTCAGTTTTGAAATTGGTTCCGGTTAAAAGATTTCCGGTAATGAAACCTCGCCATTAATGAGTAAGGCTGGGATATGCTGAAACTCTTCAGATGGCGGCATGACCAATCAAAGATAGTTTAAATCTCACATGGCGTCGTCTTCCTTGTCTAAGGAATGTTGCAATTTTTGAACACTATAAGGTGCCCCCCCCAAAAAATATATATATAGCTCAAATTAATGAAACAATATATATTATTAGTAAAGAAGTTTAATCAATCAAAGAAAGCTTTATTTGATTGTGAACAATCATACAAGCATAATGACAACATTTCATAAATAAAAGTTCATAAAAAAATTTCATTTATACAAGTTAATTGAAATTCAGTGAAAAGATAAAACATTATTAAACTCAGCAAGCTTTCCTAGAATTAAGAAACAGTTAAAAGAAAAGCATTTATTTTCTTTGACACAGAACTTTTTTCAAAAAAATTACCATCATAAAAACACTGTGCACATTGTCTAGTTGTTGTAGTGCCAAAAGGGCAGGTCGACATTGACAAAGCCCAAACCATTTTAACACAAGGACTATACTCATTTTCCTGGCATAAGAACCCAATCTGGATAGAAGAATAACATGAATCGGAGTTTGCTCAGAGATGTTATCACAGGGGCACAACTAGAGGCCTTGAGACCAGTCATTCAATTTTGGGAAAGTGGCAAATCTAGGAAAAAACCCCAATCGAAATTGAGTTAGTAGGAACCAGTCCTATTGACTCAGCACAAAGGTGAGGTAGGGTTGAATATTAAAAGTAATTAAAATCAGCTGATTGTGTAGGACAGAAGGTTTTACAATTTCAAATGATAGTCTGGCAGTGACAAGCCCTTTGTTGTTAGTTCCTTCCTGGTTATTTCCCTGATGACACTGGGATTAGTAAAGTACTCTAAGTGATCAAGATCTTGTAAGAATTCACAAACATAGCTTATCCATGGAATCCTCAGGGCCCCATCCAATTTCAAAACATTCAAAATAATGTCTCTGTTTAATTGTGTCTCTTCTTTTGTCCAGAGTCTGTGCCATAACAGCAAAGGCTCAAGCTTTATTAGATCTGAAATAAAGGAGAGGCCCAATTCGGCATGACAGATACATGCGGAAGTGCCTTTCGGGACAGATAAAATATATTTTAAGAAAGAGTTTTCTACTCTTTGAGCAAGACAACTGGTCCCCAAACCCCAGTCCCATACACTGCCGCTGAGACCCATTTTGCTTTATATATTTTGATAAGCTCCTCAGGTGGTCTTTTACCTAGTTTTTTAGCAAAAGCACTAAGGGTGGATGTAGTGCGCAGTAATGCTAGTTTTTTCGCGGACACTGCCTGTGACCAGCAGTCATTGAGGGTAAAAAGATTGCCGAAATATGAACATTTCTTAGTGACCGCAATCTTTTGTCCTGCCACAAACATATCTTTTGATTTATTTATGCCAGTACCGCAATGCATAATAAAGGTCTTAGAGGAATTAACTGTTAGGCCTAGCTCATTCATAAAATTAGTAAAACTATACAGTACCCTATGAAGTCCTACTTGAGCGCGGGACATCAACACTGCGTCATCTGCGTACAAGAGGGCTAGAATAGGTCGTCCCGCCACATCATAGTTATCGTTTAAAAGAGCCTCCGCCAAACCGTTTATATACAGATTAAAAAGAAACGGTGCCAGGACGCAACCTTGCCTGACTCAACTTCTGATCGGGAAGGGAGCCGAGCATTCACCCTGCAGACCGCAGTGTACACGTGTATTGTCATCACTATAAAATCATTTAAGAAAATAAATAATTTGTGTATCGACCCCCATCACTTCTAAAATTGACCAAAGTTTGGCATGGATCATGCAATCAAATGCGGCTGTAAGGTCAACAAAGGCTAAAAATAGGTTCCCCACCTTAACCCTTATGCATTTACCTACTACGAGAGACAGGTTCATACCCTGCTCTATGGTCCCTACACCGGCTCGAAGGGCATATTGCAGGTCTGACAGAACCGAGTTCTCCTCCGGCCAGTCCTGGAGGCGTTCCAATATTATTCTATCCACTACTTTAGTTATGGCATCCAGTAGTGAAATGGGCCCGTAATATGACAGATCTTGTCACTCCCCCTTTTTGAAAATGGGGACAATGGTTGATTCCAACCAAGTGGGTGGGAAGACTGCGCTGCAGATAGCATTTAAGACCTGTGTCAAAAGAGATTCCCACAAAATAGTATTTGACCTAAACAAATCTACTGGCACCCCGTCTGGTCCAGGAGCCTTAGCACCCTTATTGACAGACAAGACCCACTCTACCTCATCCAAGGTAAACAATAGTGCGTTAGCTTGGGGGAAGAAATTCAAATTACAAACATCCTGGGCAGGACTGTCTATCATAGCAGGGTTTCCCTCGCCCTGATATACTTTGGTGAAATGCTTAATCCAATGCTCTTCAGTTATTGCTCTTTCAAGTGATGGGCCATCCTCTCTAAACAAGAAAGGGGACCTAATAACTTTCCAAAAAGCTGCGCTATCGTTAAGCACTGAAGCGGCAAGTCGTGCATCCCAGACCTCCTTCTTTATAGTGGCTTTCCTATCCCTAATTGCTTGTTTGTAAGCACATCTGGCCACCTTTATATCAATCTTATTTATCAGAATTATATGTCACTTTTTTTTTAGATGAGAATAAGCTTGAGTGCACCTAGAGTCAAACCAGCTATGGGGCCCTTGATGCTTTTACGTTTAGTGAGAGACTATCTAACAGCATTAGAAATAACATGAAATGAAACCAATATATCTTCTGAAGTGGCTATTTCACTCAGGCATTTCTCTATTGATGGTTTACTTTTACCCACCACTGTTTTGGCCAGTGCAGCTTGGTCCACCATAGTCCAAAGCAGGGAATACCCATTTGAACTCTCTATAGCTAGATTTCCCAGCAGATGATTATTCTTTTTGATCTTGAAGTTATGTTATGTTATGTTATGTTATCGTAGGTTTTATTAGGCGCTCAGCTACTCTAGCAGAGTGTCCCGGCGCTAACAGACCAGACACAGCATAACTCTTCCATCAAAGGGGAAATTAGAGGCAGAACAGCCACGTTTTAAGGTCTTTCCTGAAAGATGCCAAATTCTTGCTCTTTTTCAGAGCTAGAGGCAGATCATTCCAGGCCTGTGACGCTAGATGTTGAAAGAATCGGCTCCCAGTCCGTGCACGCCTGATTACAGGGATCCTCGCCAGTGACATGGCAGCCGATCGTAAGGCTCTGGTTGGATGGTTGAAGACAACTCTCTTCTGCAAATAAAGAGCCCCAATGCTATGAAGGGCTTTAAACGCCATGGTAAGGGATTTGAACTTAATGCGTTTCCTAATTGGAAGCCAGTGAAGGGACTCCAGAAGGCCAGTGGCATGAGAACCGCGACCAAGGCCAAAAATGGCCCGAGCCGCTGCGTTCTGCACTACCTGTAACCGTGACAAAAGATATTCAGGCAGGCCGAGGTAGAGTACGTTCACGTAGTCCAACCTCAATCCAATCAGGGCTTGCACCGTTAATTTCCTATGGGCGATAGAGAGAAGGGGGAGGAATTTCCTCAACATTTTGAGTATTCCAAACCACTCCCCCACCAGGCCAAGAATCTGAGATTTCAATGAAAGGCAGTTGTCCATCTTGATTCTCAGGTTCTTAGCTACCTGGGAGTCAGTAGCAGGGGGAAGCATTCCTGCAGTCCACCAGGTCTTCCATCCGGGATCAGGGGGGCAGCCGAAGAAGAGGAGCTTGGACTTGTCGGAGTTGCATTTCATTTTGTATAGTTGAAACCAAGTAAATATTGCGCCCAAGCAGTTCCTAATGCTCTCCCCATCAAAGTCCATGTTCTTACCACAGATGAAGAGAAGCTGGGTATCGTCGGCATACGATATAATCTGGGCGCCAAAATGCTCTGCCAGTGCCGCGAGGGGGGACATATATATATTAAAAAGAGTGGGGCTCAAAATCGACCCCCGAGGAACTCCCACCTCCAGAGGCGGCACTGTAGCAGAGTACAGAGGAGCCCAGACTGTCTGTTGTCGGTTGGAAAAAACGACTCAAACCATCTGAACACCGTTCCCCGAACCCCGATCTCCAAGAGTCTCGCCAGGAGCTGGTCATGGGGAACGGTGTCAAACACCGCCGAAATATCTAATAATACCAACACTGCTTTCCCCCCATTATCTAGGACTTCCTTGATGGCTTCTGATACCTCCAACAGTGCATATTAGCCCTGAACCGGACTTGGTGTAGTGCAAGATCTCATTTGACTCTACAAAGTCGGCCAGGACTGAGTGCACATGCTTTTCAGTCACCTTGGCCAGGGCAGAGCAGCGAAATAGGCCTATAATTGGCATGGTTACTGGGGTCCAGGGACGGCTTCTTTAAGAGAGGGAGAACCATCGCCTGTTTCCATGCTTGCGGTACAGTTCCGGTTTCCAATGACCTATTTAGGATCAGATTGACAGTCGGATTGATGACATGTGCAATTTTAGCTAAGAACTTAGCGTGGCATGGATCAAGCGGGGAGCCAGATCTCAATTTAGACAGAATTTCCAAAGAAGATTGCAACTCAATGGAAGGAAACGTCATCAAAGTGGGCTGTCCAGCGATCACCTTAGGAGAGCCCAGTGCTGGGTCAAGCGGATCCACTCCTGCCGCAGCAGTAAAAGAATACTGAATGCTAATGATCTTATTAGAGAAGAAGCTAGCCAGTTGGACCACCCAAGGTTCCCAAAAGGAGCATTTAGGTGTGATGGCGGCCGGGGAAGTATATTCCTTCACTACCAGGAAAACCTCTTTACTGGTGTTACTGGCCTCCTCAATCCTTCTGGCAAAATAGGCTTTTTTCTCTAAATAGATTTCCCTGTGGTAAGCCTTGATCCTGCTCTTATACGCTTCCTTCAGAGGCTCCAGATAGCTTACTCTCCATGCTCTTTCTGCTTTCTTACAAAGCCTGCGGCTGGAGTTAAGCGCTGAAGTAAACCATGGAGCGGATGCGCGGGACGAGCCCTCAAAGGAACACTCGAGCGGCGCCAGCTCCTCCAAACAGCACGTAAGCCAACTTTGAAAGAGATTAATATCTGTATCCACGTCACCTGACAGACGACACACATGATTCATCAGATATTGGTCGATCATGTCTGATGACGCTTTATGAAAGGCACGAGGGAGCTGGGATAAATGACCTTTATCCCTAATAGTGGAGCTATATTTATGCATAATATCAAAGGACACCAACAAATGATCAGTCCAAAGTACTGGCAACGGAGGGGAGACTTTGATAAGGGCAGTAGAGAAGATTTGATCCAACGTATGACCTTTGTTGTGTGTAGGTGACATCAGGTAAGGTAGTAAGCCCAGTGGCTCCGTGGAATCTAAGAGCTTGATCGTATCTACAGCATCCACTTCGTCAAAGTGGATGTTGAAGTCGTCAAGGAGTATACAGTGTTTAAACTGTATGCACAGTGACAACATCACTGAGGAAAGTCCCTCATGGAAAGATCCAATAGGACCTGGTGGTCTGTAGACCAACAGTCCAGCACAGGATTGGACTGGTGATAGTGACAGGCAGAAACCCAACGCTTCTGCTCCCTGAATGTCTTCGGTTGGTAAAATAGTGCATTTGAAGCGCCTGTCTATCACTAGAGCAACGCCCCCACCTCTGCCCAAACCCCGATCATTCCTCAACATACAATAGTTATGGGGTAGAGCATTAGCTATATCCGGCTCCGACGCCTCTCCAAGCCATGTTTCTGTCAAGAACAGATAGGCTGGTTTAGAGTCAGCCAAAAGATTGAATAAGTCCTGAGCATGTTTGCTCACTGACCGAGTGTTCAGGAGGGCACAGCTAAAAATATGTTTAGAGTGGTCCGCCCCTGACAAAGGGGCAGCTGCATGCCCCTTCTCCCGAATGTTTCCTGTCGGCAAGGTATCTCAGAATGACCAGCCACAGCCGCGACAGGCAGAGATATCCTCTGAAAGATGATCCTGAGGAATACATTCACTGCTACAGGCACGTCTCAGGCTCAAAAGTTGCACTGAAGAATACCTGAGAAGGGATTTCTGACAGTGTCTCAGGAAGTCGCTGGACCGCCAGCCCCCGTCCGCCTACGGGACGCTGATGGGCGCAGACGGGCTGTCCTTAGGCGCTCCTTTGGCGCGGTAAGGGCGTGCCCGCTGACCGCATCCGCTACGCGGAGGTGTGGACATCTCAATTTATGCGCTTCAGCGCGAGGGCCTCCCTCCTTCCCCCCTACTACAGCGCTAACCTGCCTCCAGCCCAAGGTGGCCGCTGAGAGTTGCCAGCCGCCTCCAAGCCCCAAAACCACTCGCACGTACTCTGCTGAGAGTGAGCGCTACAGTGGACGTAAATGGCAGAAAATAAATTTAAATGCAAGCGCAAATGAAATAAAATGCGTGGCTTAAAATTCGGCGATTATACAAAATCAGAGTCACAGTACAAGTGCAATTAAAAGAGAGCTAACTCCCGGCTTCCGCCTCAGGGGTGAAATACAATGTGTAAGGTCTTACACAAGTCTTACTCAGTTATGTTGAACAATAGTGAGAACGCCAGGCAAAGAGGGAAGTGATCACTGAGGGAATTATAAGATACATAAAAAGAAAGGAGGGTGTGCGCATGGCTGTTGGAAAATAAAACATAATCAATTGTAGAGCAAAAACCCCTGCCATTAAAAGTCCAAGGCAAGGAAATGGACTGGGCAAATTTCTTTAGCAAATCCAAAATAGAGGGAGAGAATGAGCTCATTAAATTGTTCCCTCAAAACTGAGTGTCGAAAATGAGACACACACACCCCATCATAATTTAGCGCTTCACATATTTTGTCCCCAGCATTCATACATAAAGTGCAGTTAAAATCTCCAGCCAATACCAACATTAAGGGGGTCATTAGGATGACGGGCACACTTAGTCCGCCCGCCATCCCATCGGGGGAAGGGACCGCCCGCCATAAGGGCAGGGTTCCCGTGGGGGGTATTAGGATGCATCCGCCACAGTGGCGGGCACATCATGCATGTTTAACATTGCGGCGGGTCGTTTTTACACCAGCACCCGCCGCAATGTTAGAAATTCTTGTCATGCATTTGCCGCATTGCGTGTGCAAATGCAGGGGGGTACCACAGGTACCTCCCATGTGCACCACCACCTCACCTCACCATGGAGGCCTGCAACGGGGCCCCAAAGTGAAGACCGCATGCTTTTCCGAGGCAGCATTGCCGCCGTGGAAAGGCATCTGACAAAGCCCATCCTGATATGGCTGGCGGTGTCTGAAAGACACCGCCACCATATAAAGCCATTTCTGCCCTGGTTGCAAGGCGACCGGGGCGGAAAAGCGGCGGACGGTCTTTCTGTCCTCCGTGGACCCCTCCGCCTTGTTAATATGGCAGGTGGTCATTGCAGCAAAGATAGCAGGCAGATCACCTCCGCCAGGCCGGCGGTGGCTATCGCCAGCCTGGCGGGGGCGATCCGCCCGCCATCCTAATGAGGCCCTTAGTCTTTGCTTCTACCAACATCTTTCAGCATTTTAATCATATACTGAATCACAACTCTCACTTTGTCAGAAGAAATATTGTTATAAAAATGAATGACAATGATGGAGTGCATGAAATCGAAATCCAATTTAACTAGTTGGTAATAGTTGTCATGTGCAAGCGATGTTATCTTGTTGGTATTTATGTTGCTCGATATATATATGCAGAGAGTGCCCTTAGCCCTTCCACTCAAACTGCTGGAGTATGATAAGTCCTGAATTCATTCAAATGGACCGCCTCCTTAATCCAAATTTTTTGAAGACACAGGATGTTCTCCCCACAAAGGGGTACTTAGCTTGGGGGCAATGTTCCAAGGGAGAACATTGCAAAGGCCAGGTTTACCACTCTCAGAATAATTAACTGTAGCTATCCCAGTTATATCCTCTAATATGTTATTAGATGGTAAAGAAATATTTAGGAATCCGAGGGTTCATCCGATGTTGTAGTCTTCACTTCTGTCACTCATTGAACCTCTTTAATAGCACATAAGAGAGAGGCCAGCTATTACCACTCTGAGGGAGCCGGAATTTCGCCCAGCACTGAACCCTTCCACTGCAAAATTTGAGAGTACCCGTATTCCCGTATCTAGTCAATCTATGTCCTTCAGCAAAAGCAAAGCATTGAAACAATTAGACACTGGAATCGAGAATCTAGGCTCCCCGAAACCCCCAGAATTACCTTCCATAAGAGTAGGGCCTCGGGATTTATGGAAATTCGATGGCCTATAAAAATAACCTAATGGTAGTATGCATATTTGAAGGGCCCATTGTTATTCCTCTCCAGGATTGTGCACACCAAAAGAGTTGAGCTAAAAGTTAACACAACACAATCCCTTGAAAAGACTTACCTGAGGGGCCAATCCATCCTATTCTTCAGGCCATTTTAGATTCAGAGAAGTGGGAATACTCTAAACCAATTCTAAATCCCAAAAAGTGAAGTGACTTATTCCCTAAAGACGCCCAATGTTCCAAAGTATTGTGAGGTAAAAGAGGGACATTTGCCAGGACCACTGTATAGGGAGTGACTTCTGGAGGAAGGGCGTTGAGAGGATTCAAGGTAATCACTGGAAGTTATACCTCTCTCTCTATCCTTATGCAAACCAGACGTCCTGAGAGTCGGTGCTCCATTCACTGTATCCGAAGAGTTACTATGGTGTACCACAGAAGTATCTTTTTGACGGGAAGACTGCTTAGTGCGAGCTGGAATATTTACTACACTTGAGTCTTTATTTTTGCTATTATTCCCGCCATGTAGTTGTTCATTTATGATGCCACTAGAATGACCAGCCCCCTTGTCTACCTCTCTACTATTTAAAGCACAGGAACATGGCTTAAAACCATGTAGTGGTGCGGCTGAGTGCGCATGGCTAACGACTTCCTCCACCTTAGCTAGTAAGTAATTATTTTTAACAGGATGGGTTCCAACAGGGTTGTCATAATTATTTCAAGTCTGCCACAGAAGTTCCCATCTTGCAAACTGTCAGCAAGTTTATTTAACTCGTTACAACTGGTGGAGGTTTTCACTATATTTCCATTTAATCTCAGCCCAGGTTTGCTCTGTGTCCGAGTATTCCTACTCTTCCATTTTTTAAGAGGAGGTTCTACAGTAGGGACTACCCTAGACTTAGCTTTTTGCCCTCTGGTAGTAACTGTAGGCCTAAAAGAACTGAGATCTAACTCAAAAGATGATGAAGATACAATATCGACTGAATGATCTACTGCAGCGTGTGGTATTGAACTAGACCGAGAAGAAGATACCTTGTTTGTAATCATCACAATGGGTTAGGTAAGGTCAGGCATCATAGAGATTCTGGTGTGAGGTGGTACAGGCACCAATTACATCCAGTAAGTTTAATTTTATTTATGAGCACTGGTTCGGCCCTCTGAAGAAAAGCATCCAAGGTGCCTGCAACACCCTGGCCTTTGTTTAGTCTTCACTTACTCATTATGGCGATGTCCATACAGGAGTGATGTTCTATTACCAGCACAGTCAAACAGGTTGCAGATTGCGAAAATCAACCTCAAGCACAAGGACTTAGAGGGGTGGCCCAGCCTGTCCTCCCCTGGACTCTAACGGGCTCAGACGGGCTCAGACGGGCCTGCCCTTGGTCTGGGCTTAGTCAGTGCTTTGTCCCACGCAGGCCAAGGGTGGAGAGGCATTGCTTTATGCGCGATGGACACGCCTCCCCCTCACTTGCGGCAGGTGGGCGGGTGGAGTTGTATCCTGGGAGTTGCAGTCCTCTCCCAGGATGGTGGCGATGGCACTGGGGTGAAGAAAACGTATCCCTGGGACCCTCATCCGACCAGGGAGTCTTGAAAGCAGCAAACAGCCCCAACACGAAGCAACACGGCCCGGCAAGGAAAGGAAACAGGTAGAAAGAAGTTAATAATTATCTCTTTAACAAATATAATTTATTTACTCATGAATTAACTTCCCACGCTATACCCCTACAAACCTAGAGGCCCACACTTAAAACATAACTAAAATAAATAAGCATACTACAATTCACATAATTGATAATCAATACATTAAATAATTAGCGACTAATATTTGTGAACTATTTATTGCTTAATTAGCATCCCACCCTATACCCCTGCAAACCTAGTTACCCTAACTTAAAATATACATAAAATAAATCAGTATTACATAATGTACATAATCAATTATGAAATAAACAATTAATAACAAATAAATAAATAATCAGTAATTTATTATTACTTAAGTTGCCTCCCTAGATCCCTACAAACCCAACAGCTCAAACCAAAATAATAACTAAAATGTAACGTTATTACACACTTTACTTAATTAATCAAATTATTAATAATAAATTAATAATGAATTGCTAATGAATTGTTAACTAATTACCTTCCCACCCTTTTACCCTACAAGCCGTTTGTGGTATATGAGGCATGCTTGCTTCTGCTGCCACGCTGTCTTGGTTACCAGAGAATCTCAGAGAACTCCTTGCTAATAGAATGGTTTGTCTTTGAAATGTACTGAGTTTCTGCTGAGCTGGCTGGGACCTGAATGGGATACTTCTTGCTGACATATAAACCTGAGTTTTCTTCATCATACCTGCCTCTGCGTGATCCTTTCAGCTGCTATTGGAATCTTAGACTTGCGTAGTCGGCAGCTGAATGGCAAGAAGAACCCAACACGCCTCAATTAATTTCTTCAACTTTCCTGTTTATAGATAGTGAATGGACACTCCTACCTCAGGTACTGTGTTTTAATTTCCTGTTAAATTCCCGGGATCCTACTTTTCTATGAGGAGTATTCCCCTTCCTATTCTCGGCGTTTTCATGATTGGGACTGGGAGCTATTGCTGCACTTCTAATCTTTGTGTCTATCTGGGTGACAATCAATCGAAGCAGGCTCATACCTCCCTAACTATTGCTGGAGTTCCTTTGATTTTCTGGTGCATTGTGGCACAGCTTTGCCGTGATTGTGATTTTGTCTCAATTAGTGGACAGATCGCAGTGTACAGATCTCCACACGTCAGGTGGCATTTCTGTTCGGTTCATCTTCCTTCACTACATTGATTGTGGTTCATTTAACAATTTTGTTGTGTTCTGCGTGGAAGGGTGACTCTTGTGTAGAGCGACTCTTGTTAGTTTTTAAAATATTCTAATTGGCATCTGACAGCTCTCACCTCGTGCATCACTGCGAGTCCAACAGTTTTCTCGAATCTCCCTGGCCTTTGCCATTCTTCGAGTGCCAGCACCTGTGGCATTCAGAATCTTTTCCTGATGTTGTCTGTCGTCTGCACTGCATTGAAAATACGAAGGTCCCCCTACTGGGAGGGGAACAGACCGTTGCACAGCGTGAGGACCGTAGTCTTATTCATTAAACATCTAGTGTTTGAATGTTCAAATGTTTTTATTCTTCATATAGTGAATATTCCATCATATTCATATTCGTGATGATATTGTAAATCAAAAGCATATCACTGCGCATTCAATAATCCAATCATGATAATCCTCAACAAACAGTTCCCGATGCATTTCGGGCAACAGCCCTTTTTCAAGGGAAATGCTCTACAACAAAAACAAACGTAACCAGAGTCAGCACATATGTCAAAGTTAAAAGGGATACGATCGAATACATGTACGTATTAGCCGAAGTTAAAGTGCCGAGACAGAGGGTGACGGTGACTACAGACCGAGTGATACATAACATAAGAATCCACCAGGGTGTAAAACGGTGCTTGCAATAGTGAAAAGAAACAAGGCGGTGCGCGCGTGCGAGAGACTGGGTAAATCACCAACAGTGACAGGGAACGATGATAATCACATTATCTAACCAGGGTGAGGGTGTGAGGAAACTGAAAGCGTGTAACAGTGCATAACAGCGGACTTACATGAAGGGGTTAGCAAGGTGCCTCGCGGCATGCCGGCAGGGTAATGGTACAGGTAATGGGAGTGCAAACACGAGTATAACTACGGAACTAGACATAAAGGAAGGACTCACAAAGTGAAGTTGATCAACATGAAGAAGGGACAACCAAGGTGAATAAAAAATCGCCATGTTGGAACGGACAAAAAACATAAAGCATAAAAGGAAAATATGTACAACATTAATCAATGTGCAGATGACAGAAGTATGAAATAACTATAGGTAACACAAAAATTCAATTCGATCGTTCAGCCCGTTGGGCGCCATCGTGGAAAGGAAACGGATCCAAAAGTTCTCTCGTTTGAGCAAGGTGTTTTTGTTATTGTGAGTTATCGGTACTTGTTCCAAAATCTGAAATTTAAGTTGGGCAACTGTGTGTCTGGAATCCACAAAGTGAGAAGCAACGGTGGATTTGAGGTTCTTGGTGCGGATATTGCTTTTGTGTTCTAAAATCCGAGTGCGGATTTTTCTTTCTGTGTGACCAACGTAGCATTTGCCGCACGGGCACTTCAAAAGATAAATAACATTGTTCGAATTGCAGGTAGCGTTCACCTTGAGTTTGATGGAATGCCCTTTCATAGGGTGACAACTGAAATTATTTTGAGCCAGACCAGTTGGCAGGAACATGGGCGTCTGTATTTACGCTTCATCGATGACATTTTCCTCCTATGGGAGGGTAACGTTGACACCTTGAATGACTTTTTGGAAACATGGAACCAATTTAATCAAAGAATCCAATTCACATGGGAACACAATGAAAGTCTTATCCATTACCTGGATGTGGAAATCCACAGGAGTCCTGGAGATTGGTTTACTACAGTATATCGCAAACCGACAGATAGAAACTCCACACTCCATTACAGCAGTTTCCACCGTTCTGGCCTCAAGAATAATTTACCCTATGCCCAACTCCTACGGATCAAACGCATAGTGTCAGAGGAGAATGAATGCAAGAAACAAATGAGACATACACTTGATAGGTTGAAAGCTAGAGGATACCCCACACCTATACTGGACCTCGCTGTGGCTAGAACTGACAAGAAAAGCAGGCTCGCCTTGTTGCAACCCAAGCCAAAAGAACAATCAGACCGGCTAATCGTAGTGTCTAAATACTCCAAGACTTCCAACCGTTTCCAAGCAATCATCCGAAAACATTGGTCTATCCTCACCCTTGAACCTGATTTCAGGGGTTTGTTTTCACAACCACCGATCTTTGCATTTACTAGAGGCAGAAATTTAAAAGAAATCCTTTCCAGACCTAACTCTGATGACACACAGAAAGTATACAAAGGATTGAAACCTTGTTACAACTGCTCCAATTGTAATAACTGCATTACAGGTAATTTCATTTGTCACCCTATGAAAGGGCATTCCATCAAACTCAAGGTGAACGCTACCTGCAATTCGAACAATGTTATTTATCTTTTGAAGTGCCCGTGCGGCAAATGCTACGTTGGTCACACAGAAAGAAAAATCTGCACTCGGATTTTAGAACACAAAAGCAATATCCGCACCAAGAACCTCAAATCCACCGTTGCTTCTCACTTTGTGGATTCCAGACACACAGTTGCCCAACTTAAATTTCAGATTTTGGAACAAGTACCGATAACTCACAATAACAAAAACACCTTGCTCAAACGAGAGAACTTTTGGATCCGTTTCCTTTCCACGATGGCGCCCAACGGGCTGAACGATCGAATTGAATTTTTGTGTTACCTATAGTTATTTCATACTTCTGTCATCTGCACATTGATTAATGTTGTACATATTTTCCTTTTATGCTTTATGTTTTTTGTCCGTTCCAACATAGCGATTTTTTATTCACCTTGGTTGTCCCTTCTTCATGTTGATCAACTTCACTTTGTGAGTCCTTCCTTTATGTCTAGTTCCGTAGTTATACTCGTGTTTGCACTCCCATTACCTGTACCATTACCCTGCCGGCATGCCGCGAGGCACCTTGCTAACCCCTTCATGTAAGTCCGCTGTTATGCACTGTTACACGCTTTCAGTTTCCTCACACCCTCACCCTGGTTAGATAATGTGATTATCATCGTTCCCTGTCACTGTTGGTGATTTACCCAGTCTCTCGCACGCCCGCACCGCCTTGTTTCTTTTCACTATTGCAAGCACCGTTTTACACCCTGGTGGATTCTTATGTTATGTATCACTCGGTCTGTAGTCACCGTCACCCTCTGTCTCGGCACTTTAACTTCGGCTAATACGTACATGTATTCGATCGTATCCCTTTTAACTTTGACATATGTGCTGACTCTGGTTACGTTTGTTTTTGTTGTAGAGCATTTCCCTTGAAAAAGGGCTGTTGCCCGAAATGCATCGGGAACTGTTTGTTGAGGATTATCATGATTGGATTATTGAATGCGCAGTGATATGCTTTTGATTTACAATATCATCACGAATATGAATATGATGGAATATTCACTATATGAAGAATAAAAACATTTGAACATTCAAACACTAGATGTTTAATGAATAAGACTACGGTCCTCACGCTGTGCAACGGTCTGTTCCCCTCCCAGTAGGGGGACCTTCGTATTTTCTAGCCATTGTGCCCACACTGTTTGGCCAGACAGTGTCAACCCGTTTGCATGCTACAACTCATTACAATCAGCATAATTTGCTTACCTTCGCTGTGCGAGCTCCCATTAACCCTTGATTGTCTGCACTGCATTCTCATGAACCTTGACATGCGGTGGCACGTACTTCACACAATGTGCTGCCATCTTTGTTTTATTGTGAGAATTCCCGGATTTGCTTTGCGTGCCACTTCTGTGACACGCACACATTCATGAATAATATTTCATTGTGCGGGCCACCCCTGTGACACACACACATTTATGAATAATGTACTGGCGGAGCCACCCGGCCCGTCCACTCACGCACGCACGTATGCATACAACCCGAGGGCGGGGCAGCCCTCGGGTATAAATAAATGGGCGCAAGAACGCTCGTGGTCTTCAGCCCCTAGGTTGCAGCCAGTCTCTGTGTCAATTTGTGTGCATGTAATAGCTAGGCCCCACTTCGTGGCATAGGTCATTCCAGCCCCTAACCTATACACCACATTGGCAACGAGGCGGGTACGTTACCCATGCCTCGCCCCCCCCCCCGCGGACGCACCTGCTGGGTCCCGTGGTGCTGCCGGAACCGCGCTCGCGCTGCCTGCGCTGGAGCCTGCGGCCGGCGCTGCTTTCCCTCGCGGGTGCCACCCTACTGTGCTGCTGTGTCCCGGCCCTGTCTGCGGTCCGCAGAGGTTTCGCGCCTGTCACAGCGCACAAGGTGAGGAGCGTGTGCCGTGGCTGGGGAGCCCCGTGGGGAGAGTCCTGCATCACTACACCCCTGGCTGCCACCCCACCGGAGAGTGTGTGGGAGGGGAAACGAGCGCAGCGCTGATCGGAGGGACTGGCTCGGCCCTCGCTGCCTGCCTGCAGAAGATCACGCATCTCGCAGAGGCGGGACGGCTACCCTGTCAACGCTACACGCATCTTGCGGAGCTCCATTTTGAGCCGTTTTGGAGGGCGAAGCACGTCCAGAGCGCATACGCTGGCTATTGGGGGCCCACAGTCATCGGTGTTGAGGGAGGTGCACCTCTGAACAGCAACTGCTCAGCTAGAAGACGCGGAACCGTCGCTGCGCTTCCACCACAGGTCCCCGAGGGTCACCGCCGTCACCCCAGTGCCAGTAGATGGCCCACGCACCAAAGATGAGCCTGCCAGCAACGGGAGGAGCAGCGGCCACTGGTCCTGACCAGAGAACTCCCACCCCACCGCCAGTGGCGCAGCAAAATGCTGGCCAGGTGCAAGCAGGTCTGCCACCTCCAGTGCCTGCTCGAAACAGTGCACCCGCCGCGCCGGGTAATGCCATGGCGGCCCAAATTCTGCCGTTCAGCGAGCTGGCCGAGCCGGCCACTGCGGCCTCGAGATGGCGTTTATGGCTGGGACACATGGAGCATTACTTCGTAGGCGTCAGGGAAACCGACGGCAAGGTCAAGCGCTCACTCCTAATGTGTTATGGAGGCGACAGATTATATGAAATGTTTGAAACGCTACCGGACCGGGGAGACAGCAACGACTATATGGCGGCAATCATGGCCCTCAACCGCCATTTTGACCCCCGCGCAAACCCGGACTTTGAGTGGTTTAAACTGCGCCAGGCCCGCCAGGCGGAAGGAGAGTCGATCGAAGTCTTCTACGCGAGGCTGCGCAAGCTCGCGACATCGTGTGAATTGCCAGATAGAACTCTGGAGATCAGGGCTCAGCTCATACAAGGTTGCAGGTCGGTTCAACTACGTCGCTTAATCTTACGTCAGCCACGTATCAGCCTGGACGAGATCCTCGTGCTGGCTAGGTCGCATGAGCTCTCCAACGCTAGAGCGGAGGCGATGCAGGCCGCACTGGCCGGTCCCACGACACCGGCGAAGCACGTGTCGATCAAGGAAGAACACGTGGATGTGGTGCGAAAGCGGCCCCAGCTGCCCGCGTAGAGACACCAGCCGGCGGCCACGTCGCGATCCATGTGCGGAAACTGTGGGATGGAACATCCCTCGGGCGGACGGTGTTTTGCACAAGGAAAATCGTGCTCCAACTGTGGAAAAATGAACCACTTCACAAAAGTTTGCCGTAGCAGGCGCCGTGCCGGCCCAAGTGGTAGGTCCGCCACCCAAAGTGTGCGTCAACTCTCCCTCAAGGATCCCGGACCGTGCAGCGATGCCCACCAGACTGCTTTCCGGTCGGAGGAGGGCGACGACGATGTGTTCTTCGTCTCCTTCGTGGGTCGAGATGGGTCGAGGAAGAGGCCGTCACTGATGTATGAAGTGGACATTGAAGGGTCCCCGGTGAAGGCCCTGATTGATACAGGGGCTTCGGTGAACGTAATGGATAGCATACAATACAAACAACTTCATCCTCGACCTCCACATTTGCCCTCAAAGGCGAGAATATACACTTACGACAGTGATGAACCTCTGCCTTTATGCGGAGTCATTGACGTGACGGTGCCGTGCAACAACCAGAAGGTGAACACGAAATTTCATGTGACGGGGGCAGACAGGCCACACTACTCCGCTGCCACACCGCGGAGGACCTCCAGCTGGTATTCTTTGCCAACCAAGTACATGAACGGCATGCAGATGCCCTGCTAAGAGACTTTCCGACGTTATTCCGAGGCCTGGGCTGCCTGAAGGGGAAGGTGTTCAAGTTGCACATTGACCGCACAGTGAGGCCAACAGCACTGCGGCATCGGAGGGTGCCGTTCCACCTGCGGCCGCAGGTAGAGGAGGAGCTCGTCAAACTTGAAAAACTGGGGGTGATCGAAAAAGTATCAGGACCCACTCCATGGGTATCACCCCTCGTTGTTGCACCCAAACCCAAGCAACCGGGCGCAATAAGAGTGTGCGTGGACATGCGCCTCCCAAATAAAGCAATCAAGAGGGAACGTCATCTCACACCAACGATGGATGACATCGTTGCTGATTTAAATGGGGCCAAATGGTTCTCCAAGTTGGACTTAAACGCAGGCTACCATCAGATGGAGCTCCACCCATATAGCGGAACATCACGGGGTTCTTTACCCATGTTGGTCTCCGCAGGTTCAAACGCCTGAGCTTTGGGGTTTCCTCGGCCGCGGAGGTGTTCCAAAATGCGATCAGGGAGACGTTATCGGGACTGCCTGGAGTCATCCATCTAAGTGATGACATTCTGGTCTTCTCTAAGACCCTAGAAGAACATCATGGGCACCTCAGAGCCGCGCTCCAGCGCCTAGCTGATCACGGACTAACGCTCCACCGCGAGAAATGCTCCTTTTACAATGAATAAGTCGAATTCTTCGGATACATCTTCTCTCGCGACGGCCTTAGAGTGGACCCTAAGAAAGCGGAGGCCATCCGATCAGCGCCCAAGCCAAGGTCTGCAACGGAGGTCTGCAGCTTCCTGGGGATGGCCACCTATTGTGGTTGGTTTATCCCCAATCTGGCGCCCCTGCCGGAACCCTTACGAGTGCTCACCAAATCCGGACAACCATGGGCATGGTCAGCGAGAGAGGATGATGCGTTTAGAGCAGTAAAAGAGGCCCTGATCGATGACAAAGTCATGGCATACTTCAGGCCACACTGTCAAACAGAGGTTGTCATGGATGCCAGCCCGGTAGGACTAGGGGCGGTCCTGTTACAGAAGACGGAGGATCACTCAAGGGTACCCACAGCGTACGCTAGCCGAGCGCTGACGGCTACCGAAATGCGCTACGCGCAGATTGAAAGAGAGGCACTCGCTATCAAATGGGCATGTCAGTATTTTCACCTCTACCTTTTCGGATACGAGTTCACGGTGGTGACAGACCACAAACCGCTGGTCCCACTGTTTGCGGGAACAGCCAGACTTGCGCCACCCAGGATTGAACAGTGGGCTGTCCAGCTTCAGACGTACCGATTTGAAGTCGTTTTTCGACCCAGAGCAGACAACCCCGAGATTTCCTCTCGAGACACCCAGGTCATGCGTCAGTGGCGCCAGAACAGGAGGACCTAGAGGATGTGGAAGAATTTGTGAGGATCCTGTCACAGGAGGCTTGTCCTAAAGCCCTCACGCTTGAAGAAATTTGAGTGGCCACCGACCAAGGTGAGTACCTGAGGAGGGTGAAACGCATCCTGGAGGACCGTAGCTGGAAACACTTTCTACATGGGGCCAGTGCCCTTACAGCAGAAGAACAGACTTTTCGCCACAGATGTGGCGTGCACAAAGCGAACTAAGCACAGGACCTCATGGGTGGTTTTGCGAGGAACCACCATTGTCATCCTGTCATGCCTGCAGAAGGCGGTGGTACGCCTGGCCCATCAAGGACATCAAGGCATAGCAAAAACAAAGGCCCGACTGCTGGGAAGGGTGTGGATCCCTGGCATAGACAGCGCAGTGGAAGAGGAAATTCGCAACTGCCACTCGTGTGTAATATCAGGCCAGGAACCTGCGCCGCACCCTGTCATCACGGAAGACGCATGCAACATCCCATGGTCCAAGATAAGCATTGACTTTGGGTCTCTCCCAGACGGGCGCCAGGCCATGGTACTGATTGACTCATGCTCATGGTTCCCAGTGGTGGAAGTGATTCCATCCATCGCATTTAGCCACGTCAAGCCAGCTCTGGATCGGGCGTTTGCCATGCTAAGATTCCCAGATGAGGGGGCGCTAGAGGGCGCACGAGCTAATGGCCGCACTTCAGTGAGGCTCTGGCTGCCTGGCCAGAAACATCCTTAATTTATCCGCTTGACCTGCAGGTGGACGCCTGGAACTCACACCGCGGGTAGACCTGCCTGTCCTACAGTGCCCGTCCGATTCTGGTGGAGATCCGAGGTCCGACGCCGGAGTTACGACGCTGAGAACTCTCCCCGGGGAGCGCCGCTGCGGAGGGCTACTGCGGCGGCCTGGACACTGGGCTACGCGAGACCGCGGCTCGCCACGAGGCGGCTAGGCCTCGAAGTCGCGGAGATCGGCCTGAGGGGTGGGCGGCCTGCTGGCGTCTCACCGGGTGCAAGCGGAGGTGAGGCTCTCCCCCTCTGGGACCGCTGCAGCGTGTGGAAACGCAGTACAATGCTCCGGTGACCTGCCGGAGTAGCGGACAGAGACGGCAATATTCGCCTGGGTCTGGCCTGGCGAGGGGGCTTGATTTCTACCCGGCCTAAATACACGCTTCCCTGCCGATCCCCCGGGATCCATCCAAGACCCCGCTGCATCCGGGTGCGGCGGCCTGTGGAGTGACGGACAGCCGCCGGAGGACATTGGAGGGGTCCGTATTGCAGGTACTACTGGTGGCGCATCGATCCTCCCCTAGCCCCCGTGGCCCACCACCCCCCGGGTGCTCCCTCTGCTCGGGCCTGCCTGGCTCTACCCCGACGACCTGCTGCCCGCCTTCCATCGCGGGCGTCCCCAGCTGGCCCTAATCACTGGAGACGAAGTGCGGGGGGAGCGAAGGGAACATTGGGCGTTGCTGGACTGTTTCCCCACGTTGACGACATCGCCTCGTGCGTAACCGCCACGCGGGGGGCCGCTGAGGCGAGCTGACTGTCTTGGAGGAGGGGAGCACGGGACCTCTTGCCACTCACCGGCCCCCTTGGGTGCCCACAGGCGGGGCACGATGGGCAAGAATGATGCTAAACAGCCCAAGCTCTCCTTTGAACTTGCGACCGCAAAAAAAAACGTTGCGTGGCACGACGGGGGCCGGCGGTGCCCCGGGACCATCGAGCACTGAGCCCCCCCCTGCACCCATGGCTCCAGAATTGCGACTGCTAATAGATGAGATGCGACAGGGTTTTGCCACTATTGTGGATAAGGTTGACCGCTTGTCTTCCAGGATGGATGGTGTGGCGCAGAAGCTGGAGGTCCACGAGGAGCGATTGACGGAGGCGGAACGTCGCATCTCCACTGCAGAAGACACGTCCACGACCCACGAAACGCGCCTTACCCGCATGGACAATATCCTCAGAGTGATAGCGGCGAAGAATGAGGAGTTGGAGGCGAGGAGCAGACGCAATAACATTCGCGTCACGGGGGTTCCGGAGTCCACCAACACTGGACGTATGGAGGACTATGTTGAGCGCATACTAATCACTGCAGTGGGTAAGGAGGCCTTCTCTAATCAATTTATTGTCGAAAGGGCGCACCGCTCTCTGGGCCCGACTCCCAAGCCGGGGGCGCAACCGCGGCCTATCATCGCCCGGCTGCTTAACTACCGCGATCGGGATGTGGAGCTGCGCGCAGCACGGACAAGCCGGAACCTGGTCTGTGATGGTGTGCAGTTCTCCTTATACCCGGATTTCACGCCCATGGTGCAGGATCAGCGGAGGAAATTCTTGGATGTGAAAAAGAAGTTGAGAGACATGCAGGTGGATTACGCACTTCTGTACCCGGCGCGACTCAGGGTGACCCATCAGGGCAAACAACATTTCTTTACGAACCCACAGCACGCTGAGGACTACGTTAAGAAACTCCGCACTGCTAGGAGGGGCAGGCGTAGCGAGGAGGAAGACGAGGCAGGCGGGAATCCTGCCGAGCACGATGAGTCATAACTGTGTCCTTGTGAACATTTGCTTGCTGGCTCCCTGTTGAACTACTGATGCTTGCTTCGGATTCTGTGCCCTGCTTGTGCTGGGGCTGCCCTGGCCTACCTGTGGAGACATTGATGACTGCTTTCTTGCATGGTAGACTTGCTGCTGAGAGGTAACTGAAGTTGAACACTTTGCCCCGCTGCTGGGACAGTTCCTGGATTGCGCAAGTTGGTGGCGCTACAGGAGACAGTGTGGGCAGCAGCTGACATATGGGCAGTCCGCCTGAACTGATTGGTAACTTGTCCGATTGGGAAGCGGCGGTGAGACATGATGGTTTGATGTTCGTGGTAAAACCTGCAGGGGTTATGTATGCCGGGCACCACCCCTTCTTCTCTGTCTTCCCCGTATGGCATATGCGGGGCGGGAGGGGAGTGTTGGGGTGTATGGGTGCGTACCTCTACTGCCCCTAGGAGGGGATTCCCCACATGGTTTTTCTATGGTTATTGAGTATAGGGTCTGGGGTGGGGGGAGGGGTCACGGTACTGGCAAGTTTGGGTTGCTTCAGTGGGCTGGGGGAGGACTAGTGGTACGGGGGTTGTGTTGCTGTGTGTGGAGGGTGGGGGGGTGTTTGACAGTTGGGATGGGCGTTGTTGAGAGTGGGAATGTTCTTGCGGATGACGTTCATGGCATGTATGCTAGGACTGAGGTTCAGGTATGTGTCAGCATGGATGATCGAGAGAAGCGACTGTTCTGGACAGCGGATAGTTTGGTACTTGGTACGTTCCTACTGAGGGCTGGAGCACTGGACCTTTGCTTGTTTCAGGGATATGGTGATAAACACGGGTGATCGCGCTTTGACTACTGTGTCCATGTTGTCCTGGAATGTACGAGGCCTTAATGACCCCCGGAAATGCAGGAATGTAATTGCATATTTAGATAGGCATCATGTGCAGATAGCGATGCTACAGGAAACCCACCTGAACCCACGTAATGTCCCTCAGTTTGCAAACACAGATGGGCGAATGTGAGAGTGTTTTCTTCCTATTCTACCTATTCTAGGGGGACGGTCATTCTGATCAATAAAAGGTTGTCGTTCCAGAAGTTGGGAGTGCGGGTGGATAATGAGGGGAGGTATGTGATCCTCTGGGGGAGGCTGGGCACTGATGTGATACTGCTTGTAAATTGTTATGCACCTAATGTCGACACACCTGTTTTTTTCTTGACGTTGTGGGGTCATGTCCTAGAGGTCGAAGCCACGCACATAGTCTGGGGGGGTGACTTCAACTTATCACTACATCCAGGGGCGGATAGATCAGACGGTAGTGGACAATATAAAACGAAAGCTAGGGACACACTTCAGGGCATACTGACAGAGGCAGGATTATTGGATAGCTGGAGGCACTTACACCCGGCAGCTAGGGAAGGTACCCACTTCACTGCACACGGGCGCTCATGGGCAAGGATCGACTACTGCTTTATCTCACGGGGCCTAGCTGGGGGAGTCGTTCAGGTGAAACATCTACCTCGTACCTGCTCGGACCATTGCCCTGTAATGACCGTTCTGGAGATGCCTGGCTATGCAAGACCGCGGCCGCCGTGGCGGCTCTTCCCCTCTGCCCTGCTTGACCTTGTCTTTAAACAGGAACTTGGCGAGGAGATTGAAGCCTTCTTCCCTAGGAACAAGGGGTCTGTTGATAAGGTCGAAACGATCTGGGAAGCCTTTAAAGTGACTGTGAGAGGTGTCACAATATCTAAGAGCTGTGGCATGCTAAGGGAAATAGTACGCACGTTAACTAAACTTGAGGCGGAGCTTAAGGCGCTAGAGGCAGAGATGGTCGGAAATCCTTGCCCTGACCTAGCGATGGCCTTCAGGGCCAAACTGTCGTCTTATGAGGAGGAGGCGGCCAGGGAGGTGAAATTCCGTGGCAAATAATGGACAGCTAGGCGCTATTGCGAGGGGGATCGGCCGGGAAAAGTTCTCGGAGCACTCACTAGGCACCAGCGATTCGCCACCCATATCTTAGAAATCTCTGATAGCGAGGGCAGGACCTACCAGGACTCTAAAGGGATTCAGGACACCTTCCTGCAGCACTACAAACGGCAATATTCCACGCAGCAGGCAGGTGAGGTGGAGTTCGGAAATTTCCTAGATGACATAGCACTTTGCTGGCTGAGTGATGGCGACAGGGCGTTCTTGGGTTGCCCTTTCGAGCTGGATGAGATCCGGGAAGCGATCATGTCACTTAGTAATGGCAAAGCTGCTGGACTGGACGGGCTACCGGCCGAATTCTATAAGTGCTACATTGACATCATGGCACCGGTACTGAAAGAGGTCTTTGAGGAGTCGCTAGAGGTGGGGATACTGCCGGGCTCTATGAGGGAGGTGGCGATCACCTCACTTCTGAAACCAGGGAAGAACCCGGTGGAAACTGATGCCTATAGACCCCTGTTGCTGCTAAACTGCGACGCAAAGATTCTGGCAAAAGTGCTCGCGACTAGGCTGTCCCTGCTTATGAATACCCTGGTACTGCCGGATCAATCTGGATTTGTCCCAGGAAGAGCCACGTCCCATAACCTCCGCACCCTGTTCTCCCTCATACCTACCATCTCGCCCGACCTGCCAGTCGCTGCTGTGTTTTGGACGCCACCAAGGCGTTTGATTCGGTGGAGTGGGGATATCTGCTGGCCATCTTGAGCAGAATGGGATTACCCCGGATATTCATCGCCTGGGTGACGCTGCTCTATACTTCTCCAGTCGCCAGGGTCGTAGTCAACGGGGTGCTCTCGGCACAGATGCCGATCACAAGGGGAACTAGGCAGGGCTGCCCCCTGTCACCCCTGCTCTTTGCCCTGGCAATCGAGCCGCTGGCTTGCAGGATCCGGCAAGTACATAAGGCCAGCGCCTTTAACTGTAATCAAAGGCAGATTGGCATTTCCCTCTATGCGGATGACATCACTTTGTATGTGCGGCACCCACAGGACCCCTCAACCCGCTTCTGAGAGAATTTGTGCTGTTCGGTGGCATTTCCGGAGTGCACATCAACTGGAAGAAGTCGCAATTCTTCCCCCTCACGGCCTCTGTAACCCATTTCCCGCTAGATTACCCGTTGGAGTGGTGCAGCTCCGACTTGAGGTACTTGGGCATTGAAGTGTCGCTCAATAAGGACAACACAATCCGGTTGAACTATGGGGTGGCTATCTCACGATTGACCGATAACGTAACCCGCTGGTTAGCCCTCCCGCTGTCGATGGCAGGCAGAGCCTCCCTGATTAAAATGGTCATCCTCCCACGTTTCCTATACCTCTTTCAAAACATACCCTATTACCCGGGTGCCTACTTTTTTAAAAGACTCCGTTCTGAGTTGCTTCGCCTTTTCTAGGGCGGTAAGCAGCCTCGCCTTAGTTGGAATGTCTTGACGCAGCCATATGATAGGGGAGGATTTGATATACCAGATCTGGAGGCATGTTACCTCAGTGCTCAGGCTCAGCATGCTTACCACTGGGTTAGCCCCACTCCCTTTATGCCTCAGGTTGCTGCTGAGGACTGGATCGTGCACCCTCTGCGGCTCGAGGGCATGCTGATGGGGCTGGTTGGTGATGTAGAGACACCTGCTACCACTGTTACCTGTACTATAGATTCGTGGCGGAGAGTGACTAAACTGCTGGGGGCCCCTATGCTCTATTCACCGGCAATGCCCCTTGCATACCACCCGAAGCTATCGCTTTTAACGGAAACTGGATTTCGATCCATGTGCAATCGCATACACCTTAATACCTGGGGTGACCTGTTTCAGGATGGGCTGTTCCGCACCAAGGATCAGATCTTCCGGACTACTCCCCCGACGCCTATGGAGGTGTTCTATTATATTCGACTCCGTCAGGGTATGAGGGATATACTCCCTAGCTTCCCGGAGGAACCGGGTACAGTATTGCCATTGCACATCTTGCTCGTATCGGATGGCAGACACTTGGTGTCAAAGCTGTATGCTGCCATTCGTGAGCAACGCCCATTGGTTCTGTTTAAGGCGCGTGTCGCCTGGGACTCTGACCTACCTACTGCACTCACTGATGAGCAGTGGAGGTATTGCTGCTCGGTCACTGCCAAAGTCTCCTCCAGCTGTAGATTGAAAAGTATCCACTACAAGTTCGTACAGAGATATTACTATACTCCAGTCAGGAAGCTGCGATTTCACCTCTCGGAGGACGATAGATGTGCGAGATGCCGGGCGGAGAGCGCGGGTTTCCTCCACTTGGCCTGGGAATGTGGAGCGATACAGGCATACTGGGAGCAGGTACATACTGCGCTCCAAGTAATGATTGCTGGCCCTCTTTCCATGGAACCGGTGGTGATGCTGCTGGGATATACCAGAAATGTACCCAAGTCGGACCGTAGATTTGTTGATATCGCGTTGCTACTCGCTAAGAGGAGGATTGCTTGCAGGTGGGGGAGAGGCAGGGCACCAAAATTTAAGGAATGGCTGGACGACCTCACGTACTGCCAGGACCAGCATGGCGTTTAAGCGGAACTGTTGCCTGCCCAATGCACACCCAGTGACTTTTGGTCCCCCTTACAGGTATACTGGATGTCTCAGACGACTCATAGCGACTCCTCTGGGATGACGAGCCGATGTTGGGCCCGTGAGCGTATATAGGTGCTTTACACCACACTCGCCATACTAGCTCTCACACGATAGATAGGGCCTTGACCCACCTTGATCGGGGTGGGATGGGGCAATTATTACTGGGGTGGTGATGGGAGGTCCGGGATACTTACGGATCATGTGGCACAGCTTGGACGACAGGTCTCTCTACTCCTCCTTACAATCTGACACAATAGGCCGATGGGGACAGATGTATGCGCTAGACCCTGCAGATGCACGTCGTTCAGGATGGTATCTGGGTTGTTGGGCGCTGTGCACCGATTCAAGCTGTGCTCCATTCCGATTGCCCTCACATTGACTGTCCACTGAGGCGCTAAGCGGGACCGCGCTCTCTTGAAGCACAGATGACACACCACTGTACGGGGTGACGTAGCTGGGCGACCGGGTGGGGCTGAGACAACCATGGATCGGTGGGGTAGGTGATAATTCTCCTCCCTGCCTGCCATTGCGCCTGTATACGGGGGTGGGGTGGTCTCCCCGCTCCTTCTGCCCCTGAGTGGATGGGGGATGGGTCCCCTCTGGATTGGCCTCCCATTGCAGGACGCGAAGTGATGTGTTTGCACTGTACCAGCCCTTGTAAAGATGATGATTACCCATTGAATGTACCGTGAATACTGATGTATTGGATTATCGTTGCTGTTGCTGTCATGACTCTCTGTTGAACGCCACGAATAAAAAGGTTTTAAAAAAAAAAAAGATTCCCAGATGAAGTGAGGTCGGACAATGGACCACCGTTTCAGGGCTCCGAGTTTCAAGCATACTTAGCGCGGCTAGGCACACGTCACAGGAGGACCACACCGCAATGTCCTCAGGCCAATGGGGAGGTCGAACGGTTCATGAGGACAATGAACAGGGCACTAAGAATCGGCGTGGAGAAGGGGGAAGCAGCAGAGGAGTGTCTGTCGCAATTCCTGAACGCCTACAGGCAAACACTGCACTGCACCACCAAGTGTGCCCCTGCGCACATCATGTTCAGGAGACCCCCGCGAGATTGTGTACCAGTGAACCCAGCATGGCAAGCACCCGAATTAGATCACGAGGCAACCCAGGAAAGGAGGCGACGCACAAACGAGAGGGCGAGTCGAACGAGGAGAGCAGGAGTCAGGCCTCTCGCCATGGGGGATCGCGTGGTCCTTAAGACTCGTCACCATCAGTGGAAGTACTAAACAACGTTTGAACCAGAGATATGGGAGATTGTGAACATACAGGGTACTATGGTGTCCGCATCCAGAGGCACACGAGTGGTGACAAGGAATATATCCTGGTTCAAGAAAGTGTCCGGGAGGAAGGAACCCAGGAACAGGAGTTGGAAGACATGGAGACTAACGAGGATCAGCCGATCACTCCAGAGGCGTCCGCCAGCCCTCGTGACAGAGAACCTTCA
This sequence comes from Lissotriton vulgaris, assembly GCF_964263255.1. Lineage (NCBI taxonomy): Eukaryota > Metazoa > Chordata > Amphibia > Caudata > Salamandridae > Lissotriton > Lissotriton vulgaris. The sequence continues at coordinate 457,113,012 of NC_141699.1, forward strand.
CCAGTCCGAGGAGAAACCAGTTCTAGTTCTAGTGTTCTACCGCCAAGCCCTGAGAACGGAGAAGTAGCACCAGCAATGGAATCCAGGGCCGAAGGACAGCGAAGCCAGAGATACAACCTACGACCAAACCCGACTCCCAGTCAGCGGCTCCAGGGCTATGCCTGGAGGATACGCAGTGCAAAGAACTCTAAATAAGACTGGACTAATCATCTGTGAGTTTGGAGGGATGTACTGGCGGAGCCACCCGGCCCGTCCACTCACGCACGCATACAACCCGAGGGCGGGGCAGCTCTCGGGTATAAATAAATGGGCGCGAGACCGCTCGTGGTCTTCGGCCCCTAGGTTGCAGCCAGTCTCTGTGTCAATTTGTGTGCATGTAATAGCTAGGCCCCACTTCGTGGCATAGGTCATTCCAGCCCCTAACCTATACACCACAAATAATATTTATTGTGCTTTACGTGCCTCTACTGTGACACGCACACATTTATGAATAATATTCCATTGTGCGGGCCACCTCTGTGACATGCACACATTTATAAATAATATTTATTGTGCATTGCGTGCCACTTCTCTGACACGCACACATTCACTGAAGATATTCTGTTTTGTGTGCCACCTCTGTGACATGCACAAAAGCGTGTAATATTGCTTTGTGTGACACTTTTGCGACACACACACATTCACTGAAGATATTCTTTTTTGCGTGCCACCTCTGTGACATGCACACAAGTGGGTAATATTGTTTCACAAACCTACACTCCTTTGGGTTTTTTTTGTTTTTTTTTTGTCCTCATCTGCCTCTTTTATACCTCTGTACGGCTGCACAGTTCCAAGCTTAATGAAGGAAATCAGCGCCAAGGGCATGGCATCTGTCACATTCATCTGAATCGCGCATTTTATACCTATATAATCGCGCAGGTGTGTAATACAATCTGTGTATAAATTTGTAATGTAGTAGTCTAAGCCTACTACTAGAGGAAATACGCTCAGTTTGTTGCATGCTGAATGTCCATTGTTCATCAGTCAGCTCTGTTCCCATTTCATGCTCCCAGCGTGCTTTCGCATCAGGAGGGCACACATCCCTAAGTGAGCGGACCATCTTGAATATGGTGGACACCAATCGCTTTGGCGTGGCAGTCTGAAGTATTTTGTGTAGAGGTGCGAACACCTGGGGTTCTTTCGGAAAATCAGGAGTAAGTGTCTTGAATCTCTGCCAAAGCCGAATATATAAAAAGGTGTCAAGAGGAGATCGTTGAGCGCCCGTAAGCAAGTCTTCTAGGGTGCGGAACATTCCGTTTGTATATAAGTCCCCCCATTTCGTAACTTGCATGCGTACCATAAGCTTGCGAAAAATAGCCTCCTGCAGTAGAGGCATAATCGGGTGATAAACTAGAGGTAGGAGTGGCGAGTACAGTAGGGAGATATCAAGTATTTTACCTAGTTGGTTCCATGCATTGACTGTGCTCAAGACCGTCGTCTGAGTCTTGTCTCTGTCTGGGTTGGGTAAAAACAATGCACCATCAAGTGGGACAGGCTGTGCCAGCCAGTGTTCCGCCGCAATCTGTGGCATATACCGTGGCTGAAAGACCCAGTAAAAGGCAAAGTGAGCCTGAGCGCTGTAGTAGTAGAGTTCAAAATCCGGTATGTCGAATGCACCCTGTTTATACGGTCTCGTCATAATCTCACATTTCAATTGTGGATGTTTGCCCCCCCATACCAAGCGAATGAGTTCAGATTGCAGTTGCTGGAAGAAGTAGCGTCCCGGAAAAAAGAGAATATTTAAAAATAAGTACAGTAACTGCGGCAGTACCACCATTTTGGTAAGGGATATCCTGCCTGCCATAGAGAGAGGGAGCGCGATCCATCTGGTAACTTTGTCAGTGAGGCGGGACATAACGGTACCATAATTGAGTCTCATAAGCTCGTCTCTGTTTCTGGAGATGCGAATTCCCAAGTATTTAAGTTCATCATCGCACCAAGTGATAGGATAGTCCATAGGGAAGCTAATAGTCGTGGGCGTTAGAGGAAATAGGTAAGATTTGCTCCAGTTGATGTGTATACCAGATAGCCTGCCAAATCTCATAAATTCTCGAAGTACAGGGTTTAAGTTGTCTTGAGGGTCACGGAAATACAGAGTAATGTCATCTGCATACATAGACACTAAAATTTGTCTCAGAGGGTATTGCAGTCCCTTTCATTATGATGTTGCCTTAATTTGGAAGCAAGTGGCTCGACCGCCAAAGCGAAAAGAAGAGGCAATAGGGGACATCCCTGCCTATTGCCTCTAGTAATATGTATATCTTGGGACAGTTTCCCGTTGATAAGGACCTTAGCCACAGGCGTTTCATATAGCAGTTTGATCCATGAGAGGAAAACTGGTGGGAAGCCCATACGTGCCATTATTTCTAGTATGTAGTCCCATTCTAATGAATCAAAGGCCTTGGTGGAGTCTAGAAAAAGAGCTGCAAGGGGCAGATCTTCCGATACATTATTCATGACAGAAAAAAAAGTCCGTAAGTTATGGCAGGTAGCCCTGCCAGGGACAAATCCAAACTGGTCGGGTAGAACTAGATTGGTCATAAGGAGATTTAATCTGGTGGCAATAAGTTTAGCTAATATTTTGACGTCACAGTTAAGAAGTGACAAGGGCCTGTATGAGTCGCAACTAGTCGGGGACTTCCCAGGTTTTATCAGGGAAGTAATAGAGGCGGTTCTCATAGATGGGGGGAGATGGCCCACTTCAAGAGCGTCTTCGTATATTTCCTTAAGCACTGGGGCCATAAAATCAATGTATGTTTTATATAATTCAACGGGTATCCCATCTAGTCCAGTGGCCTTGCCCGATTGCATGCTCATAACAGCATCTTGGACCTCGTCAATTTCAAACGGTGCAGCCAAAAACCGTCTTTGGGCGTCGCTAAGCCACACCAGAGCTACGTCTTGTATATAATCATTCAGGTCCAGAGGCTCAGATCGAGACGTAGAATATAAAGCAGTGTAATGTTGGACAAATGTATTCAATATTTGCGTGGTGTCTCTATATTCTGCTCCGTCAGTCCCCTCAAGTTCAAGTATAGTGTTAGGTTGTCACGACAGTCGGACCACAGATGCCAAAGCTTTCCCGGGCCTTTCTCCCAGCAGTCCAATACTTTCCTCTAAACTTAGCTTCCCTATCGGCTTCTTAAGCAGAAGCCGTAATTTTTTCCCTAATTTTTGCACGGTATCATTGTCGGGGTGTAGGGCCAGAGAGCTTTCCAGTGCCTTGTGTTTAGCTTCAAGCTTATTAAGCGTACCTCTGATGCTCCTAAGGACCTCCGATCTCTTAGAGATGCAAATGCCACGCAATGTGACCATGAAGGCCTCCCAAACAGTCTCAACCTCTGTTACGGTGCCCTTGTTTCGTGCAAAGAATCCTAGCATTTCTTCTCGCAATTCCTCCTGGAAAACAGTGTCTAAGAGGATGGTAGGTTGCAGTCGCCAAAAGAAACTGGGAGGGCTTATATCGTCTGCGGCCAAAGTGAGACGAACCGGCGCATGGTCCGAGTATATTCTGGCTAAGTGTGTCACTTTCAATATCGCCGGGCAGAGGGCTGTCGACATCAGCAGGTAGTCTATGCTTGCCCATGTTGCTGCATGTGCGGTATAGTGGGTACCTTCAAAGGTAGCGAGGTGTACATGTCTCCAAGTGTCAGTGAGATTGTAATCTTGTACTATGTCGTGCACCGTAATACGGGCTTTGGTGTAATGGTGGGGGGATGGATTAGACCTATCCACCTGGGGGTCCATTGCCAAGTTAAAATCTCCTCCCCATATGATTTTATCAGGCCCTGTGGCTATCACCGCCGCCCATAATTCTGTGAAGAATTGTGGATCGTCTACATTAGGCACATAACAACACACAAGGGTGACCGATATATGGCCTAGCCTCCCCCACATTATACAGTAGCGTCCACATGTGTTGCTTTTTTGACTTGCTAGTGTGAACGGGGCGCTTTTTTTAACAAGGATCGCGGTACCCCTGGCGTATGTTGAGTAAGAGGGGAAGATAGTGTGGGAAGCCCATCTACGAGCGAATGTCGGAGTGCTTTGTGGGTGAAGGTGCGTTTCTTGTAGAAAAGCGAACTGTATGTTATATCTATCAAGATACAATAACACATGTCTCTTTTTCCTGGGATCTCCCAGCCCCCGTACGTTCCATGTTAGGAAATTTAAACTAGAGCGCGGTGCCTGTTGCATAGTAGCGGGTAAGGGTGATAAGAGGGTGCACGCTGAACGTGCCAAGGTCTCCCTATCCACAACAAGTTTATCTCAGCATTTCCCAATATCAGATTTGTTGACATACAGCATCGTCTATACCAGTTTGTCGTACAAGGATAGCCAATAGTACCAAATAGTAGCATTTCAAATAGCGTCCCTCCAGAAACATCAGACCCCAAACACACCCCAACCTCGTAACCATTGTGCTCTCTACTCCTATGCAGTAACAATAGAGCAACTAACCATTGTGCATTTTGTCCCATCCCCCCCTCCCCCACCCACTACAGCAACCCAAACTTGCCAGAATAGTCTCCCCCCACCCAAAAAACTCCCCAAGGGTTAAAACAGCCCCCAGTAGTCAAGTCTCAACATTGGGGTACGCCCATAAGGGGAAACACATAGAGAGCGCACAGCCACGTCTCTCTCCACCAGCCACAGGTGCCAGCCGAGCATCAGAGATGACCGGGGAGAGATAGTGGTCCCTGACATACATTACCGCTGGATTATAGGCACTGGGCCTTGGCAGGGGAGTATCCGATGTCCCAAACCAGTTTACGTCATACAGTGTTCAAGGTCTTTCAGTAACAAGATCAACAAGTGGCGTTCCATCGTCCGATCAGGCTTCATCATCAGTTTCCGGTGGATTCTCCTGGCATGCCGTCTCTCCACCATTGCCCTTTCGCGATGCTTTTTTAATGGCCTTTAGATATTCTTCCACCTGGTGAGGCTTAGTGAAAAAACGTTGTTTCCCCTGGTGAGTAACACGAAGTTTCGCAGGATACAAGAGAGTCAATCTCCGCAGCACGGAGCTTCCATTTGACCTCCATGAATTTGCGACGCTCCTCTTGTACAATTGCAGTGAAATCAGGGAAAATGGAAAAAGCCACACCATTGTAGGACAACTTTTTCTTGGCACGGGCAGCTCGTAATGCCACATCCCGGTCACAATAGTTTAAAAGGCGAGCTATAATGGGCCGAGGTGGAGCTCCAGGTTTGGGAACAGGAGCCAATGATCTGTGTGTCCGTTCGACTATAAATTGTGCAGAAAAGGCATCAGCCCCAATGGACGTAAGAAGAAGTTTTTCCACATAGTCTTCCATCCGCCCTGTGTCTGTGGATTTTGGAATGCCCGTGACGCGGATGTTATTGCATCTACTGCTGGCTTCCAAGTCCTCGCTCTTTGCAGCTATAACTCGCAATAAGTTGACCATACGTGCTAGTTGAGTCGTGTGGGTGGCAGTAGTGTTGTCATTGTCCGAAATTCTCCTCTCGGTCTTCGCAAGCCGCTCTTCATGTTGGTCCACTTTATGCACCAAGGCATCCATTCTGGAGGTAAGTCTATCAACCTTATCCACAACCGTGGCAAATCCCTGGCGCATTTCTTGTAGTATTTGTTGCATATATAAGTCCCCAGGAGGAGTGTCACTGCATGTCGCACCTGCACCAGTTGTTTTAGGGTCAGGCGTGGTAGTCTTGGATATATTTTTGTGGGTTGCATCAAAGGTGAGTTTCGGTTGTCGATTGTCCTGTCTCGTCATGTTGCCTCCGGTTCCGCTGTGTCTCAGAGACACCGCCGACCTGTTGTGCCCTTGGTTGTTCAGGTGTACTACGATGAAAGAGTTGCAGCTATGCTACCGTGCAACAGGGAGTAAGCGTTGTTGCAAAGACGAGCACACCTGCACCAAGAGGATCCACGTCGAGGACAATCCCTTAGCTGGCGCAATGAGCGGCTCAGCACTATAGGCAGAGGAGACGTCGCAATTCACGAGGGGCTGTTTCAGGCCTGCTTGTCCGTTGTCTCAGATTCAGCAGCTTACAAGGCCAACTAGTAACCCAGGAGCGCCCAAAGTAAAGATTTTCTTGCAAGGAAATCTCTGTGGCAGGTATCTTGTGGAGGTAGGCAGCTCATTATCCCAATTGCGGAGGTCAGATGCAGCATCCCTCATAGGCGGGGTATCCGCGCTAGGTCAGGCCGCAATGCTATCTACAGTGATAGGGCACGGTCCCTCCTGATCCCGGTGGTACACGCACCCTCCCGCCGTGCCGCAGGTAAGCCAATGCGCTGCTCCAATTCGGTGCCTCGGAGTTCCTCGTATCTTCACAGCGCGCCCGCCTCACCACAGACCAATCGCACTCATAAGGGGAGGGGCGGAGGTCACCGGTGTCCAGGGATATGTGACCTCGCCCGCAATCACACCAGTTCCCCCACTCACCGCACAAAGGAAGGCTCCGGGCCGGGCGTTTCCCCGCTCGGTCTGGAAGAGCAGTCTGCAACCGTCTGGGGGAGGGGGAGTTCAAACACTCGCAGGCCGGGGCCGAAGGGCAGAAATGTTGCCTGTCCTCACCAAGCCGAAGTCGTTCTTCAGTTCCTTCCAGGCAGCAGAGGGGGGGGGGGGGGGGGGGGGGGGGATGAGCACACCGCCCGTAGTGCAGCAAATGCGGCGTGTGCCGCGGCCCCCAGAGCAGGATCGTTGCCTTGGGCCTGGTGCCTCGTGGGAAGCCCCGGGCTTTCCTAGTGTCACAACCCGTAGTGTGTTACAGCAGGGGCTCCAACGGCATCCTCGGGGGAATCTTCCACACCGATTTTCTCAGGCACGGCTAATCGGAGCCACATCAAAATCCGGTCGAGTCTGGTGGGGTATGTAGGTAACCCAATTACTGAGTTTGGGTGTAATTATTGTCCAGCAACCAAGGATAAAGATCGGATAATGGAGCCAGGGAACAGGAGCCTCACCAAAAGGCGGCCATACTGTGTGTGCGCCCTCTAGCGCCCCAAAGTAAGCATATATACTTGCCATTGATCTTCAATCGTGGTTGACGGCAAGCATCTCCCCCAAAGGTCGTCTGGAAGGCTAAAGTTCCCATCCTCCATTTCCACCATGAACCAGTACCAAAGTGAGATTCCTTAACTGGCGACCGTCTGGAAACCAATTTCTCCTCAAATGTATTATTGTCTCCAACTTTTGTGCTAGGAGCTTGAAACCAGCTTAGAACTTGGAGGTATTTAAAATCTTGATATTCTTTGACCTGAGATATGATTGCATTCCTCCCAAGAGATCAGCTGATCCTCGTGTAGGAGATGAATCCAAACTGCTATTCCCACTTCCCTCAAGGATATGGCCAACACATCTTTAGCCCATTTAGGGGACCCAGGGGAATCCCAGATAGGAGCATAATGACTGAAATATGTCAGTTTCACAGTTTTCCTCACTCTGTACCATGTCTCTGCCATACCTCTTAAGATTTTTAGTCTGACTTTCTTAAAGTACTTTGGGTCTTAAACATAAAGCCTCCTTCCATCAGGTTTTGACTTCTCAACTGAACCTCAAAAAGACTACCCATGTCTGATTTAGATGGTGTGAGCATAAGCATTCCATTTTTTAACAGAAAAGACCAGGAGTACCGCAGCAGATTGGGTAACGCTAGGCCACCTTTTTCCAGTCTCCTTCTCAACTTCTTCCAAGAGATTCCTGGCCCCTTAGAAGCCCAGATGAAGGAGCTAATATGACCCTGGAGTTTTAAGAACCAAGCTTTGCAGAAGGGGAGAGGAATAGCCTCAAATAAAAAAGTAAACATTGGTAAAATTAATATTTTTATAAGGTTAACCCGACCAAACAAAGTCAGAGGTAGATGAGCCCAATTTTTCAGCAGGGTAACCACTTCCTTCTAAACTATCTCAAAGTTTCCTTCCGTGAGCTTAGCAATGTCCTGTGTAATCCTAAGCCCTAAATATCTCATATCCTCAGTGAATCTTATTCCATCTGCTGTTAGATTCCAAGACATAATCTCAGTTTTTTGCCTATTAATCTTGTACCCTGAGATTTTCCCAAACTCGGTGGTGATTGTTAAAACAGCCTCAAGTGCACTATGAATCTCACTAGTAAAGACCAAGATATCATCTGCAAGTAAGCCAATCTTTTTACTCCAACCATTGTAGTGAAAAGCTCGAATTCCTGGATAACTCCTAAGGCATCTAGCTAAAATGGTTCTATATATAAGTTGAATAAAAGAGGGGACAAAGGGCAGCAGTCTTGTTCCCCTTAATATCTGAACTGGTTCTGTCAGGGCTCCATTAACTTGAACCCAAGCAACAGATGTCGCAATACATAAACCCTCCAACATTTTACATATATTTGGGCCAAGGTTAAGAGATTTAACTACTGTTTTTAAAAAGACCCAATTAAAGTGGTTGAACGCCTTGGTGGCATCCAGTGCCATAACCGCTAAAGGGAGAATGTACTTGGTGGCCAGATCTATTGCCCCAATAAGATTAAATGTCAGTTCTTTGAGCATTCTTCCCCAAATAAAGCCCTTTTTATCTTCATGTACAACCAAGGGAATAACCCCATTAAGCCTTTCTGCAATAATCTTTGCAAATAACTTGCAGTTTAAAACCGATATTGGCCTGTATGAATCAGAATTTTTGGGGGATTTACCAGGTTTCAAGATTAAAGCTATGGTGGCCTCTTTCCATGAGTCTGGAAAACCCACTCTGGACGTACAAATATTATTGAACATATATATCAGAATCGGTGTCAAAGTATCCACCAGGGCCCTATAAAGCTTCCGAAACCCTCCCTTTCTTACCCTCGCTTATTACTTTCTGTAGTTCCCCTGAACTAATCTTTTCATTCAGAAACATAGTCTTCTCCATTGGTAGCTGTTCATATGACTCTAAATGGGAGCTCAGAGGGAAAATTGGACTGGGTCGCCCTCCTTCGGAGACGAAGCGCTCATAACTCGGGAACGAAGCGCTCATAACTCAAGTGCACGAATGCTAAAAGCTTAGTGAAGGCGGAGACTCACGGTTGGAGTACTTCTGCATCCCTTCCTATCCCAAGACGGCCGGTATGAGCAACCAGGCTGTCTCTGGTTAAACACAGAACAAGTGTCCAAGAGTGGAGTGGCAGCATATAGTGCAGCCCTGATGAATCTGCAAAAATTGTTGTGGCAGTGAAACATGTCGGCATTGGCAATAGGTAATTGTATGCATGAATAGCTACCAGCCTTTTTATCCTAACAGCAGACATTCATTTCTCTACGAATAAAGTTATTGAAGGGAATTGGATGCTGTGTTTTATGCACTTTTTATGTTGTGTGTTTGTCACTAGCAGATGTTTTCTGCTTCCACTGTTTGTTACACATTTTGGTTGTTTGTTTTGGACACTTACCTTCTTTCTTTGAGAATCGAGTGACTACCTATGATGAGACAGGGGCTTGTCTGGAAATTACATACCAGTTACCCCGTTGGTGGTGTTTCCGTGAGGTGTCATTCATTTCTCGCACATTTTTTCTAAGTAGAACTTGGTCCAACACTGACGGTGTGGATGCCTGACACTGACTTAGATGTGTCCGACAGCGTGTTGTTCTGTGTATCTGTCAAGGAAGATTGGCCTTTTTTTTTTGCTTGAATTTGGAAACTTTTGGGCGTGGTGCAGTGAATTGTTCCCCTCAGAAACTGCAGGGAATTATAATAGTTATCAGTACACACAGACTTTTCTATTATTTCAGTAACTGACACAAGTGTACGTCCTTGGACAGGGTCTTTTGTTGTTAGTTTTAGCTGTTCATACGAGTCTTGCACCAACCAACAAAGTGCTTCTTCTAGGGTGACCTCGAAAACCTCCTGATAAACTTCCGCATATTGCTTCAATAGCCTGGTTATCCGATAATACAGTGCATGTTCATTCACATTTGATCTCTTTAATTATGTTTTTAACTCTATCGCTCTTGACTTTCCAGGCCAATAACGTAGTAGATCCTTCCCCATATTCAAAATGCTCTAAACAGCTTGTATCCCATCGCTCCCTAACCCTTGCTTGAATAGTAGCTGACAAAGTTGTTTTCAATTACTCAATTTCAGACAGCCAAACATCTTGCTGCCCTGGCTCTGTGTGGAAATCATACCGGACTCTAGCAACCAAATTTGTTCCTCTGAATCTAAAACTTTCTGATAGTATAATCTTCCTCTAGCTGCTGCGAGAGTACCAAGTCTACCCCTCAAAAAAGCATTGTAAGAGTCCCAGACTATTCCAAATGAAGAGGAACCTTCATTGTTATCATAAAACTCTACTGGCTCTTGTTTCAAAATAATAAGAGACTGTGGGTCAAGAAAAATGGAACGATCTAATGTCCATCTGGAGTGAGGCCTAGCCTGGCCCAAGTTTATACAGAGAACTATAGCTGAATGATCTGAAAGGTGTACACCTATATGTTGGAAGTCTGAAACCTGATCACTTAACCTGTTATCAATTAGAAAATAATTGATCCTGGAATGATGTCTATATTTCTTGTTGTGAGATGTATAACTCCTGCAGGGGCCTGCCCTCTGCCGCCAAATATTGCACAGGCCCAGTTGTTTAATCAGATGATGTACCATTGCCGACATTTTCGGATTAACTGCAGCTCTGCTATTTGAAGACCTGTCCAAGTTATGGTCAATCACAGCATTAAAATCCCCTGCCATAATGATCGGATCGGGAAAGTTTGGTAGCTCTGCATATAACTCTTCAAGGGGACCTCTATCATCCTGATTTGGGCCATAATAGCCGACTAAAGTGTACTTATGGCCGTAGATCTTTAACTTCGCTACCAACCACCTGCCCAAAATAGTTGACACCTTAACTTCTACATTGATATCCATCCCCTTTTTTATCAGAATTGCGACTCCCTTAGTTACCGCGAACTGCTTTGTTACAAGTGCATTGGAGATCCATTTTTTAACTCTAAAAAAATCTTGACTCTCAACCTCTGTCAAATGGATCTCCTGCAAAATAATGATTTGTGCCCGGCAATCCCTCAAGTACTGCAATATTCTCTCCCGTCTAGCTCTAACTCGCAGGCCATTCACGTTCCAAGAGAGTATCCTTATGTCATAAACTACTGTCTTGGACAAAGTCAGGAGTTTTTATACTTAATCAAAGGCTGGCTCGAGATTAAAATATTAGTTTGGCAAATTAGGAATTTTATTTGTTTTTTTCCCTTGATTCTCCCCACCCTGTGCCCAACAACAGAAAAACCTCCTCCCCCCCGCCCCCGGAAAACCCTCCCCTGACTTTCCAACATAGGAAACTCTATAGAAACATTTCCCCCAGAGTTACATCAGATATGCATCGAAAAGCACTATAACTGCAAGAGAAAGCAAAGAAAGACAGGTATAAATTAAACCTGAACAGACAGTTGCTCCTACAATCATTTTCTTTTTTTCTTTTTTGTAATTTTTTTTATTTTTGTTAGGATTTATATTCTAGAACTAACATTTTGGTGCGCCACTAGATGATCAAGGAATATGCTCCTTACTGGGACCCTGACTGTAGACCCTCCAAAACCTATCCACTTCTTCAACAAAAAGGAAAGGAGTGCATCTTATTATTAAGCATTACCTTCAACATCGCTGGAAATTTTAACTGCACAGATGCACCAAACTTTCTGAGAGGGTCAATTCTCTTGCCTAACTCCCATTGCCTATTGGAGGTTTTGGTTGAGATATCTGATCTAATTTCGAACTTAACTCCATCTATCTCCATCCCCCTTTTCGACAGGGCACGAGACAGAATCTTCTCCTTAAGGGAGTAAGTCAAGAAGTTTACCAGGATCCTCCTAGGTTTAGCTCTATTCGGGTCAGGCCAATAGGGGTCCCTATATATTCTCTGTATGTCCTTGCTTATCTCCCCCTCCGATTCTTCAATAAGTAGGTCTAATCAGGTGAACAATAAAGGATATTGGGCCATATGTAGGTAAATACTATTTACCGATTCAAAAATACCGAATTTTAGCGATTCAGTAGTTTTGAATTGGTAAATGGTATGTAGGTATTGATTCGGTAATTTTTACCTAATCGTTAAAATTCAGTAAACACTGATTCGGTATTTACCAATTCGGTATTCCCCATTCATTCCTATGGGTCTGGAGGCCCATAGGAAGGAATGAGAATTACTGATTCGGTAAATACCGAATCGGTAATAGGGGGAAGACTTACAAGGGTGGTAGGGTGTCACATTGGCACCCTGTTGCACCCCTGAATAGTGCATGGGTGCACATGTGGTACACATGCATGCCCTAAGGGCATGTATTTCTGCCACATGGCACTTTTGGAAAAGCACAAATTAGCTTTTTCACAGGTTTTCGATATTTACCACCAACTTGTAGTTGGTAAGGTAAGGTAAGCTTATTATGCATAGTTAATTAAAACCAGTGCAAAAACGTTTTACAAAATAGTCTTCAAATGTCATAAAATTAATTTGTTTGTTATAATCATTTTAAAATAAACATACAGTAAAAGTTCCTATGTAATTGTCCAAAGCATTTTCCTGATGCCGAGGCAGCGTGTGCCCTTGCTTCCTGATGACTGCCTACTTGTTGCCTGTGTAGATGAACACCAATGTTGGAAGTGAGGAAATATAAATTTTTGGTCAAGTTATGTTCCCTATCGTGTACCCCACCGTCTCCATGTACCAGCTTAAAGTGCATGTAACTTCCCTCCTGTGCCAGCTATGAAGACGCAAATACATTTGCGTCCAACGTTAACATGTCCTCTTTCAGACCCCCCCTGAATGGGTTGAATAGTCCGTTTCTAAGTATGCCATGCCAACGTCTTTTTGTGGTGCACTTTACACGTTTTTCAGCTCTGGCGAAGTAGGCCCTGAATTCTGCCATCGAGCCTTTTTCCTGCCTTCTGACTCTGAAAGCCTCAGCCCAGGCTGTCTCTGTACCCGTGACCTCTGACTTACTTTCTGCGCGGCCCACCGCGCTTAGCTCAGCCTGCTGCCTGCCAAGACTGAATTCAACCTTCGAATTATCTGTTCCGCTCCTCGAAAATGCATTCCTGCCTACTAGTTTAAGTAAACATCCCCCCAGCTGCAGAGCAAAAGGGCCCGGCCTCACTGTCTCCATGCAAGTAATTCATAGCCTCTGTTACCATGCTCCCATGGAAGGCCCATGCCCCCACGCCTCTCATGCAGACACTTAGGCGCTTATACACGCACTCACAGTCAGTATAGAATAGCTCCTGCCCCAGAGACCTTTTCCGTTTAGATAATATGGTTCCCAAACATCAGATATCAGATATGAAAAAAGTACGAGTTGATCTGACATGCCAGACTTCTGTCTCTTTCCGCCAGTGTAAATGTCAAGTCCCCTGCACCCTCCAGTTTCCACGTCAATCACACGTCATGCAGCTGCGCGCGCATCCAAGCCTCAGATTTCTGCTGACATTACAAGATTTCTGCTTTATGCCACCCACTTGTTACACCTACCTGTGACGTTTCTAGCACACACCTCTATGTTCACGCCTAGTTCACGCCTTCTAATTACGTATCACTACCACGTGGATGCTGTTATCTTGTTTCTCTCAGCTGTTACGCCTACTGTATTGGTTTCTATAATGTAACTTAAGTATATAAGCTATGTATTGTCAATAAAATATTGCTCTATCCCTTCCTGAACCCCTGTGGTTGCAGGAACATGATATCCAGTTCTAGAACCATTCCTTTTTAAGGAATAAAACCCTTAAGAACTCTAACACCACGGACTCTGCCTTTTTCTTTCCGATTGAGTTATTATTGATTAAGTACTTACCTGCATAGAAATTAAGACGGTAAATCAAATATTTACCACAATATTTTGGCGCCCGAATAGGGACCCCTCCCCCACCCCACGCGCCGGTTGGTGCGTTGCAAACTCTGTCCCCTGCCATCAGTTAGACGGAAACTACGCGTACCGGCAGGATTTCCTGTATCTCCCTCTGGCCCACGGAGGTGACGAAGACTGCAATCAGCACCCAGACGAGGCGGTGAGGAGTGCGGAGGATCCCGACCAGAGCCTAGCCGAAAGAAGCAAGGTCCGAGGTGTCAAGAGGCCCACCAGTTTCCGAAGTATCCACGTGTCGAGTCGAGTCGAGTCCGGTCCAGTCCAGTCGAGTTCTCCGAGGCCTTCTGTTTTCCGTGCTTCCCGGTGAGTACCATTGCTGGGACGTATCTAGACGGGTTTGGGTACACAAGTCCGGTCTGCACTGTTTTAGACAGTGTATCTGTACTGTTTAGCAGTATATCAGTTATTTCAAGTTCTTGCACTGTTCTTAGCAGTGTATCTGTGCTGTTTAGCAGTACATCCAGTATAGGGGGGTAGTTATATATGTCTCAAATGTCTTTCATGTGATTAATGTCGTGGTATGAGTGTGACTGTTTTTAATGTGCATTATTGTGTTCTTGTGTAACTAGCTGTATTCAGTATTAAGTAGCAAGGATTGAGCATTCAGTACTAAGTAAACAAGATGCCGTTTTTCAACAAGTTAAAGCAGATAGGAACTAGGAAAGGGATACTAGAGGAAGAAATTCCTATCCCCCCTAGGGACACTCCTGGAAATTTTATGTACCACAAGCATGGCTTAGATGCCATATTGTATCTAGATTTATGGGCCGATTATACTAAGCATCTAGACGAAAGACATAGATGGCCTGTTACCGGAACATGGGATGCCGAGTGCATCATGAAGGTAGAGGAAGCACTATGGAAAAAGAAAGCCAGACAATCTCAGAAAGACGCCATAGAGTTTTGGCGTAAGGAATCACATAAGCGTGCTGAAAAAGCACTCCGTAGAGAAGACAGACTTAAAGAATCAGATAAAGCCCAAGAAAATGAATTAGTTACTGAAGGGATCCGAGTAAAATCAGAACAAATAGACCGCGCACGAAACAACCTCGTAAATGGCATGTATCTGGTGGCCGAGGGCTCGCCTGAGACCACTTCATAAATACCGAAAAATGTGCCGCCACCATTGGTCCCAACTAAAGTAACTCACAGGACCACTAAAGACATATTCCTGAATTCCTATCTAGAGGATGTAGCACCCGCTTACACCAATCTGCCTGTCCGCGTCCCGCCTACTGACGGTGACGGGGGTGGCAATCCGCCTCCAGACCATATTCCGCCAGTACTGCAACCAGGTTTCCCCGTTCGACAGCCCATCGTTCCTCCACCTCCACCACTTCCCGCACCTAAAATTGATATACCGAAACCGCTTCTACCCGACCCTACTAAAAGACAAGTTCAAGTACAGATACAGACTCCACAGAGAGATAATGTCCAAGCTTCCGCCTCAGGAGGTGCGACCGGGGGTTACCGGACCCCGCCACCAACACACAGATTACACCTTAGGGATATGCAGAACCCTTTCACGCTCAAATCACCCCGCCTCGACATACTCAAAGAACCGCTTGCAGTTTGCAGATATGATCCAGTACCCGGCAAAGACGATAGAATGATGATGGCATCACTACGCTTGCGACATGCTGCAGATTACCTACTGTTATTCTCAGGAATGAAAGAGCACCTAGATAGAATATATCATTTTGTTCAGACTGGGAAAGACCCTGACAGTATTAAGGATGCCATGGCGCATCAGAAAGTTGACACTCAAGCATATATACTACGCTTTTTTATAAATTGCCTAATAAGAGAACGAGACAGGCCTGAGACAGAACAGGATGAATTAGATGGACTCAACAAATGGGGTCAAAATATATCAGAAGGAAAACATGATAAAGGGGGTTGCATAGCCAGTATGTACAAGAGAATAAGAAAAGCAGTGATAGAAATACACGAAAAAGAGAAAGAAAAAGCTTCCTCCGAGGAGGAGGAAGAACCTGAAGAACCAGAAAGGACTACAGATACGATAGCGTATGTAGGTAAGGGAACTTACCTTAGGAAAGGCATTCGTCCAGAAAGCAAGAGAGTTTTTCTCTCTGGCATAACCAAACCGAATTCTCCTGAACATCAGTTCCAAGAGACTGATAAAAGGCTTCGAGAACGAATGGGGTACCATGTACTCAATTCTATGGATGAACAAGAACTAGCCCGGTCAGCAGTATTATGGGCTGACAATCCGAACATATACAATGATGACACAGTAGCACAGACATTTCTGAACCTTTCCCCAGACGAGCAGAAATTAGCAGGTGTATACATGATTCAGCACCTCCTCACGTTATACAGAAACCAACACTCTGATCCAGGTCCCTTACACGATACATTAGAAGCACTACTCATGGATAGATGGAGAGGTCTAAGTACCAAGTTAATACAAATAATTCTAGAACAACGACATAGATATAACACTTTCGTAAGCTCTGAATATGTACCCGCTCCGCCCCCAGAAAGAAAAATGTATCATATGGAGCGTCTGCATGGCATTGAAAGTCAGAACCCCTTACGAGAAGTGCATCCAGTTATGGGTGCCGATCATAACTTGAAACGTGTGTATGTACACACGCCTCTGACCAAGTTAGAACTGTTAGAAATGAAGAAACTAGTACCGTGTCATGATAAAGACCCTGCAGGTTTTCACAGAGAACTTAAAGACATGTTACTGATGGGGGATTACACATATGAAGATATCATGAAAATGTTAAAGGTACTGCTGCCCACGGGCATCTACGAGAAACTCAAGGAAAAAGAATGGGAGGTGGGAGAGAAAAAAATTGTATGGGCAGAAATAGAAGACGAGGAGGAAAAACGTATCCCAGAGCTAGGCCTTGGGGAGAAAACTAAAGCATTACCAGGTTTGATAGTACAGGTTCTGCCAAGATTACTGACAACTAGAAAGGAAGATTGGGACGCAATTTCAGCATGTAAACAGAAACCAGATGAAGATACTAGTGACTTCTATTCAAGATTCGAGAAATGTTTTATTATTAATAGTGGTCTTAAACCAAGTAGCGAGTCGTACCCGCATCTTTTTGTATCGAAGTTAGTGGAGAATTCCCTGTTAGCAGTTAAAAACCGCGTATACAAGGTTGAGAGTACATGGCAAGCAAATACGCCATCACAGATGTTACAGATGTTACAATACCATCAGAACAGAATTAGAGAAGAACAGGATCATGAACAGAAACGTATGAAAGACACGAAAATGAAAATGTTAGTGGCCCAATCAGTTCCAGCCGACAGCCAGAGAAAGAGTACGACCCAGACAGGTCACGCCGCAGCTCCCGTTAAAGGGACATGCAACTATTGCAAGCAGCCAGGCCACTACGTACATGAATGTCCAGTTCTGAAACATAACATAGCAACAGGTAAAACTAAAGAAAGACCGCATCCGCCAAGACAAGACCAGGCCCAGCAACAGACTTCACAGAACGTACAGCCCATGCAGAATACGCAGCCTATGCATGCTTCATCTCATACAGCACAGACGGTAGCGGTATCACAGTCACAGCCCATTGCCGCGACTCAGCAAGTTTTACAACAGATGTACCAGTATGCCCAATCTGCTTACCCCGATTACCAGCGATACACATGAAACAGCCTAGAGAGGGAGGTTGGCTTGCCTCTTATTGAAATTCCTGTAGATCAAGAGGGTCCTTATGTACACAGTCAAGTATTGGGAAAAGACAGAAAGTTTTTAATTGACACAGGGGCAAGCCGCACAACAATCAGCCATGACGAAGTCCCAGGGGCACCCCTCTCAGGCTCACAGAATGTTTCCCTTGGTTTTTCAGGACCGCCCATTGTAAATGAGGTGTCAGAACCAGTCCCCCTGGCTGTGGGTCCATTATCACGAGTTACAGACCTGTTACTGACGAAATCATGTCCAGAAAATCTGTTAGGAATAAAGACATTGAAGGCTCTGGGAGCCGTAATATGTTGTTCTCCGGAGGGAGTTAGACTCTTTCTGCGAGATTTCAAGGGTCACTATGTATTACGAGAGTTTGATGTCAGATTGAAAAATGTACCAGATCACTTGTGGGCACAAGGCCCAACTGATGTAGGTTGCATGCATATCACACCATATCGTGTTACACTCAAACCAGGTGTTGTTCTACCCAGAATCAGACAATACAAGTTACCACCCGATGCTGTAGTGGCTTTACTGGAAATCATTGAAGAGCTCATTGCCCAAGGAGTGGTCGTAGAGACCGACTCCAATATCTGTAATTCACCCATCATTCCGATTCTTAAACGTACTGATCCCAATGCACCGCCAGTATATCGGCTGGTGATTGATTTAAGAGAACTGAATAAATGCATTGTTCCACAGTACCCTGTGGTCCCCGACATCTCATCCTTATTGACTGCTATTGATTCTGAAGCAACGTTCTTTACTGTAATTGACCTCAAGAACGCCTTCTTTAGTGTACCGATTGATCCAGAGAGCCAATACCTCTTCGGATTCAGTTTAAATGGACGAAGTTTCAAATTTTCCCGCGCACCTCAAGGATTCACAGAAAGCCCCAGCATCTATAGCCAAGCACTGAAAAGACAACTAGATTGTATTCAAATGCCAGTTAACACCGCTTTACTGCAATACGCCGATGATCTGCTGATCACCGCACGAAGTGAGCCCGAATGTGAACAAGCATCACTGACAGTGTTACATTTTCTGGCCGACAAGGGACACAAAGTGTCTCCTTCGAAGCTACAATTCTGTGTTCAGCAAGTTGTGTACTTGGGTCACTTGCTGTCCAAAATGGGGAGACAGCTCACTCCCGATCGCATTCAGTTAATTGTAAATATGTCACAACCCCAGACACAAAAGGAAGTGCGGGCCTTTATAGGCCTCACCTCGTACTGCAGACAATGGATTCCTCAGTATGCATTTCTAGCCAAACCACTCATTCAGTTAACAACACAGGAGGCAGCGACTTCGACTGTCCTCCCTTGGACTCAGGAACACACACAAGCCTTTGAAGAATTAAAGAAAGCCTTATGCCAAGCACCAGTTTTAGCGACACCATGTTACAGCAAACCTTTTACACTTTTTGTTACAGAACGTGATGGTACAGCATTGTCTGTCCTCACTCAAGACCAAGCAGGTTCACATAAACCTTGCGCTTATTTTTCAAGTACATTGGATTCAGTAGCCCAGGCACTCCCTGCCTGCTTGAAGTCAGTAGCAGCAACAGCTTTAGCAATCAGACAGAGCGACTCAATTGTTTTAGGACATCAGTTAACAGTACAAGTTCCACATTCTGTAGAGGTTCTTTTAAACAGAACCCAGACTCAGCACTTGACTATAGCACGACTGACAGGTTATGAATTAACACTATTCCAGCCACACATAGAAATCAGACGCTGTAGCATTCTGAACCCCGCAACATTGTTACCTACAATTATGACAGATCCAGCCCCGCATGATTGTATAGAGATCATTAATGCAGTAACAAAGCCCCGACGAGACTTAACAGATGTTCCACTGACAAATCCAGACCTGACACTTTACGTGGATGGTTCATGTATGAGAACAAGTACAGGAGAATTAGTGGCCGCGTATGCAGTGACCACTGAAACTGAAGTCAAAGAAACATATCGTATTGACACACTGTCTGCTCAAGCGGCGGAGCTCATTGCTCTGACCCGAGCTTGTATACTAGCCAAGAACAGAAATGTTAACATATACACTGATTCCCGTTATGCGTTCGGAGTCGTACACGACTTCGGAATGTTATGGCAAGAACGAGGTGTCTTGACCTCTCACGGTGCCAAGATCCAACACGGTCCCCTCATTCAAGCACTGTTAGAAGCAATACATCTGCCCTCAGGCATATCCGTCATGAAGTGTAAAGCACATACTAAAGTTACAGATTCTGTTTCCCAGGGTAACGACCTGGCAGATCAGACAGCAAAGCATACAGCATTGACTCACACCCAGACAACTGACGTGACAAAGACAATAGTACCGACACATTGTATGACAGTCAGGGATCCCACACTAGATGTAATCGATATTCAGACACATGCTACTCCAGATGAAATAAAGAAATGGACTGAACTAGGAGGGATCCAGACAGATCAAGGTTGGATGACGAAGGGAAAATCTACATGGTTTCTCCCTGACTCTATGGTTCAAGTCATAATCAATACAGCACATAGTGCAGCACATCTAGGAGAGAAAGCGATGTTAGACAGTTTACAGAATCTCTGGTGCAATAAACACTTACGAGCAGCAGCAAAACAGAAAGTGCGTACTTGCATGATCTGTTGTCAGTTCAATCCAGGTAAAAGCGTCCCTGTAGAGCAAGGTGGATTCCATCCTCCCGATCACCCTTTTGAAGTCCTCCAGATGGATTATATCCAGATGGACCGTTGTCGAGGATTCAAATATGTCCTCGTAATTGTTTGTGCACTTTCCCGTTGGACCGAAGCCTATCCAGTCCCAGATTACACTGCTCCGACCACTGCCAGACAGCTGGTTCGAGAATTCTTCCCACGATACGGCTTGCCTCGTGTCGTGTACTCAGATAACGGACAGCCATTCTCATCTGAATTAATGAAACAAGTTTCCTTGCTGCTAGGATATCAGTGGAAATTCCATTGTATCCGACATACCGAAGCCGCTGGCCTTGTAGAGAGGCATAATCAGACATTAAAGACCCGCCTTGCTAAAATATGTAAAGAGAAAGGGGTCGACTGGATAGTCGCCCTGCCAGTTGCATTGTTCTATATGAGGATGGTCGCCCACTCGAGATCAGGACTATCCCCGTATGAAGTGGTCTTTGGCAGACCACCGAATATGTGGGGGACGCCCATTCCTAAGAAAATTACCGATGTCGATTGTAATATGCTGACAGATTACCTTGCCTCCTTGATGTCTGCACTCCAATCATGTCGTTCACAGGTTGCCGCAGCCTTCCCTGACAACACTGATGTAAAGCCGCATGATGTCCGTCCAGGAGATTTGGTCCTGATAAGGAACTTTGACAGGAAAAGTCCGCCGGAGCCCCGCTGGAAAGAGCCGAAGACCGTCCTTCTTACTACGAGGACAGCAATAAAGGTGGAAGGCAGAAAGGGGTGGATACATACGAGTCATATTAAAAGGTGCAACGAACTGAAACCAGACCCAGACTCGTCCACCCCCTCCAAAGACTGTATTGAGCCTAGTGACTTTAAAGTTCCCGAACGAGAGAAAACTCCCCAAGAGGAGTATAAACTGAAACTCCGATCTAGCAAGTCAGACAGTTTAATTGTTTAAGTCCTCCCCTAGGTGAATCGGTTAAATAGTTTCTGACATGTATCCCCTAGATCGAGATAGAGAGAGAGAGAGACAACTCAAGAAACGTACATATTGCAAATCACTCCGTAGTCACTGTATAGTGACATTATTGATTATGTTTTTTCTAAGTCTTCTGATTATTGTTGCCAGTATACTGCTTCCTATCTACTACCCTATTTTCAAGCGTGAACAATCTGCTTACAATGTTTCTGCTGAACATTCTTTTAGTGAATTACCTCCCCATGAACTTTCTTACAGACTTGCGCTGCGCAACAACACATTCATTAGTATGTTACATCATTCTCATCAGACTAACAATGCTACAAACTGCTGGATATGTGGCCGACTCCCTCCCTACCAGAAATACAAGGGAGTTCTGCCTCTTTTCCCATACCCGTTCACTCACAATGGCTCCTGTGGTGCATGGTTTAGAATAATTAATTCTTTAGATCCTGATATCGCTGTTTTCAAAGGGAGCTGGGTTTGGGGAAACTTGAACTTAGTTCTGCTTAATGTCTGTTACCCTGACAAGAAGGGACTCCCCACTAGAATAGGAACTGATCTAGAAAATGAAGTATATGGATTAGGTAATTACACAATTAACCTTATGATTCTTACTGTCGAATCCGAAGCTGCACCAGTTCTCCCTGCTATGTCAGTATTACCAGTCACTGGTGATTTATGTGTCAGTAAGAAAGGTTCAATACACTTAGGTCATAGTAAATGTACTACTGTGGTCGAATTCAGTGATCAAGGCAAATCTTCCTTTAGAGCTACCCGTCATTCCTACTTTGTTTGTGGTCATACCGCATACATACGTTTACCTCCAGATTGGGATGGTACCTGTTACATTGCATTCCTTCTGCCACCTGTTTTCCTAGCTCCTCCTGATTATCACAGAAATACAAATCTAGTAAAGAATAGACTCCGAAGAGATCTCCCGATTGTCGACTACACAGAAACGGCATGGGAGCAATACACAGATTTTAATAAAGGATTCTTTTTTTTCACAGGCCCCGTCCAAAATAGTAAACTAATACGCAGATTAACTAGAACACTTGAAGCAGTAGTGAATGAAACTGCCTCCGCCTTAGGTAACTTAACAGAGGAGCAGTCTGCTATGCGGATTGTTGTCCTTCAAAATCGTCTTGTTATTGACGTCATATTGGCAGATAGAGGTGGAGCCTGTAAGGTCATCGGGTCAAGTTGCTGTGTTTTCATTCCAGAAAACGCGCCAACCGTATACAAAGCTATTACACGTCTTCATAAAATTGCCAGTTTGATACATCAGAATCCAGGCACCTGGACTTGGTCCGGTTAGTTCTGGACAACGTTAACTGCTTGGGGATGGAAGATCCTATCCTTCCTAGGCGTTGGCCTAGTCATAGTATTCAGTTGTTGCCTGTGCCTACAGTGTGGGCCAGCGATTTGTGGACTGTGTGCCACATCATGCATTGAACATTCCAGTTTCCTCTCAAAACGTGAAAGAAAGAAAGAAGAACAAATGATGTTACAAGAACAGAGTGATCGATTCATGAGGATCGATATATCATGAAGGGTCCGTAGGGAACAAGGAGGGAATGAGGAAATATACATTTTTGGTCAAGTTATGTTCCCTATCGTGTACCCCACCGTCTCCATGTACCAGCTTAAAGTGCATGTAACTTCCCTCCTGTGCCAGCTATGAAGACGCAAATACATTTGCGTCCAATGTTAACATGTCCTCTTTCAGACCCACCCTGAATGGGTTGAATAGTCCGTTTCTAAGTATGCCATGCCAACGTCTTTTTGTGGTGCACTTTACACGTTTTTCAGCTCTGGCGAAGTAGGCCCTGAATTCTGCCATCGAGCCTTTTTCCTGCCTTCTGACTCTGAAAGCCTCAGCCCAGGCTGTCTCTGTACCCGTGACCTCTGACTTACTTTCTGCGCGGCCCACCGCGCTTAGCTCAGCCTGCTGCCTGCCAAGACTGAATTCAACCTTCGAATTATCTGTTCCGCTCCTCGAAAATGCATTCCTGCCTCCTAGTTTAAGTAAACATCCCCCCAGCTGCAGAGCAAAAGGGCCCGGCCTCACTGTCTCCATGCAAGTAATTCATAGCCTCTGTTACCATGCTCCCATGGAAGGCCCATGCCCCCACGCCTCTCATGCAGACACTTAGGCGCTTATACACGCACTCACAGTCAGTATAGAATAGCTCCTGCCCCAGAGACCTTTTCCGTTTAGATAATATGGTTCCCAAACATCAGATATCAGATATGATAAAAGTACGAGTTGATCTGACATGCCAGACTTCTGTCTCTTTCCGCCAGTGTAAATGTCAAGTCCCCTGCACCCTCCAGTTTCCACGTCAATCACACGTCATGCAGCTGCGCGCGCATCCAAGCCTCAGATTTCTGCTGACATTACAAGATTTCTGCTTTATGCCTCCCACTTGTTACACCTACCTGTGACGTTTCTAGCACACACCTCTATGTTCACGCCTAGTTCACGCCTTCTAATTACGTATCACTACCACGTGGATGCTGTTATCTTGTTTCTCTCAGCTGTTACGCCTACTGTATTGGTTTCTATAATGTAACTTAAGTATATAAGCTATGTATTGTCAATAAAATATTGCTCTATCCCTTCCTGAACCCCTGTGGTTGCAGGAACATGATATCCAGTTCTAGAACCATTCCTTTTTAAGGAATAAAACCCTTAAGAACTCTAACACCACAGACTCTGCCTTTTTCTTTCCGATTGAGTTATTATTGATTAAGTACTTACCTGCATAGAAATTAAGACGGTAAATCAAATATTTACCACAGAAGTTTTAGCAGTCTTTTCTCGATCATCGCAAGAAACTTGACGTATCTGAGGTTCAGTTTGGTGTTTGCAGGATCCAAGCAGACAAGCACCGCTTGCCTTCTAGTGCTAGTCCCTATCTGCTTAAACGGGTCCTTTAGGAGCTGTTGGCGGGCTTGCCGAAGCTCTTCGCAGAGGCAAGTCATGTGGAGGATGTCGCCCTTCTCTAGGTTGCAGAGCGGACAGGCTTCGTGGCCGTTATTCCTGAGCCATGGTGGAAGATGCTCTCTGCTGGGCAAAATCCCTAGTCTGTTTCAGGAACCTCAATTTTATGGGTTTTGGATAGCCCTGACTAAAATATGGTTGCGGTGTCAGGGATTGGTATGAATTGAGTGTCATCCATGCATGATTTCTTTTTGCAAAGGCAGCCTTGTCCTCTAGTAAGGAAAGGGATTTAACGTTTTTCCAGACTAGTTTTTTAAACGGGTTATGCCCGAGTTTCATGTCCCAGATCGCAGATAGTTTGGTGGCCCCCAATGCTGCCTGCAGGTAAGTTGTTGCCTGAGATAGGTCTCTGCTTTGTATATCTTGCCATATCAGCGAGTTTAGTGTTTCAGTAGCGGCAGAGCGGAGTTTGTGGCAGCAGATGATGTGAGGTCTTGTTTTTGCAAGCCAAACTCCAACCTTATTTGGGCGGGCGAGGTGTAGGGCGGGAGCGAGACCATTGTTCTGTAGGCTTTTACCTGGGTAGTATCCACATTTATAGAGTCTCTTACTCGTAGTGCCTCGCTGCCGTAGGACATCGAGGGGAGTAGTTTAGCCTGAATAACTTTCAAGTAAGGGGTCAGAGTTGGCCCCATCAGCATAACCGCAATCATGGCCCCTCTCCTTCTTGTTTCCTGCTTCTGCTGTGTAAATGTGCCTTCTCTGTCAAAGGTGACTCCCAGGTATTTGTACTCGCGTGCTGGCTCAATTTTTTGGCCACCCAGGGTCCAGAGCTTCTGTTGTTTATTGTTGATGTTAATTGACATGGTGCGTTTCTTGCTCAAGTTTATTTTTAGGTTGTTTTCCACTTTGTAACTGTGCATTTGGATCAGAAGCCGCTGGAGGCCGATGTAGGTGTGACTGAGTAATACGACGCCGTCAGCATACAAAAGATTGCTCAGAGGTTTCCCTCCCATCCTCGGGGAGTGGGAGTTACATGTGTCGAGTAGGCTTGGTAGATCCGCCATGAACAGATTGAACAATATTGGGGCAAGCACACACCCTTGCTTGAGGCCTTTGGTGGTGCGAACTTTGGATGACAAATGGGTTCCGCTTCCTAGCTTCACCTGCACCCAGGTATCAGAGTGGAGAAGCTTCAGCATGTTGAGAATCGGCTGCGGAATGCCCCCATTGTGCTAGTTTCCCCCAAAGTCTGCCTCTCTCGATGTTATCAAATGCTGCACTGAAATCGATGTAACATAGGTGCAGCTGCAGTTTTTTAGTTTTTGCTGCATCAATAATTAGTGAGATAGCCAGAATGTTGGTTGCTGTTCCAGTATCTTTCTGGAAGCCAGTCTGGTTCAGAGGTATGATCTGTTTTGATTCCGCCCATAGCGCAATCTCCTGTAAGATGGTTCCCGCGAAATATTTCACCTCGTTGTCGAGGAGGGCTACTTGGCAATAGTTGTTAGGATCCGTTTTGTCACCTTTTTTGTATATGGGGACAATCGTCGACCCCCTCTAAGATTCTGGGATTCTATTTAGGAGTCTAATTTCCATGAATAACAGTTGCATGATGATCGCCCATTCTGTGTTTTTTTCCTTAAACAGGGCTGGCGGAATGCCGTTGGGTCCTGGAGCTCCTTCATTCCTGCCCTTGCAAATCTGATTTGTTATTAAGGCTGTCTGCTGAGAAGCTGATGTGTCCAAGTTGTTTTCGGGTAGGCCTTGTTCTCTCTGAGTCAGTGGCACCGGCGTAAGTGTTGTTGAGTCTGGCTCTGTGTTGGTGATTCTTTGTGCTCCTGCATATTCCGGAGAGTCATTAAAGTGGCTGGAGAGATAGTTGATCCATGTCTCTTCCACAATATGAGATCCTAGGCCTTTGTGCTGTGGACGCAGGATCCTGTTCACTGATTGCCAGAAGCGGACACTATTATTGCTTTTGGTATGATATAGTAGTTTTGCCCAGGCCTCATTTTCAGCGTCTTTTTTTATATTCCATTTGGTGCGATTGAGCTCGGCCCTTTGATTTTTCAGCGCAGCTCGTAGGTAGACGTTTTTGGGGACTGATCTTAAATTCCGTAAGATCAGGTTAACTGTTCTTTTTTGTGTCCTTAGTTGTGCTCTCGGTCCTCTCTTTAAGTTGGTTTTACTTCTCTCTTTGTAGCAGTAACTTTTTGGGGCGGTCTTAGTTGTCAGTTCTTTTATCAGTAATCCTGTGTATATTGCTCCCAGTAGGAGATATGCTCGGCTGCATTTGGTTTTTGTGTGTTATATAGTTGAAGAGCAGTTTCGGCCAGAGTAGTTAAGTTGGCTGGCGGGCATTTGATCCTTTTTTCATTAATAGAGTAAATTGCCCCAAGCATTTTGTCTGGCCTAATTGCAGTTGGCGTCTTTGATGTCATGTGGCATTCCTGGGAATGATGGTCGCTCTCTCCCTTATCCCTCATTCTGAA
Organism: Lissotriton vulgaris; assembly: GCF_964263255.1. NCBI lineage: Eukaryota > Metazoa > Chordata > Amphibia > Caudata > Salamandridae > Lissotriton > Lissotriton vulgaris. The sequence continues at coordinate 457,139,701 of NC_141699.1, forward strand.
CTCCAGGATGTTTGAGAATAATGCCAGACTGGCAAAGGTATAGTCCAGGATGGAGCTGGCTGTATATGAGTAAAAGGTTTCTACTGGAGGAGAGTCAGTCACAAATCTTTATTTAATGCCCGGAGGTTTTGATGTTCTAGGTCTTGGAGTAGACAGTTGTTTTGATGCTTACTCCTGTTTAGAGGGGCACTTTGCAATGGTATAGTGTAGATTTTGTTTAGAGCTAAAGCCTCTTCTTCTACTGATGAACCAAGTAAGTTTTGGTTAAAGTCCCCTGTCAGGAGGAAGAGTGGCTTTTCCATCTGAGTGGCATACTCCGCCAATTGATTGGAGATTTTGATAGAATCTTTAACTCTGTGACATATGCGTTGACAAGGCATATCTCTTCTTCTTTATTCCCAAGCTGTAATTTTATCTTTACTGTAAAGGTCGTAGATGTAGATGAGTCCATAAGGACTGCCGAAGGTATTGTTGTATGAGCGGATTTCGCGGATTCACGATCTGCGAATTTGCATATTTTGCGTATTCGCAAAATCCGCGAATTTGCGGATTCGTGGATTTTGCGGATTTTTTAAATGGGGGGGGTCTTCTGTGCTAGTTCAAGTGCCTCTTGTGTGTATAAGTGGTCAGAGGCCGATCAGAGCAGCAGATGAGGATAAAGGAGCTCCTGGTCATAGGAGCTGCATGGGGATTGCGCTCGTGAAAGTCAAGGATGCAAGTGCCTCTGTCCAGCATCACAGCTAATTTTCGACGGTATATGTAGGGAGAAAGCACACCTGCCCAGCCACAACAAAGCTCACTATTGTTTTTAGGCTGATGAATGCGTTACTGAATTTGAGGTGCAACTTGAGCCCCTGCTTTGTCTCCAGTGACCACGTGTGTGTTACTATGTCATCGCACTGATGTGCGCAAGGGTCCCTTGAGTGAGCTGTCCATCATCCTGTAACTATTTTAGGATGGCGCAGACAAGCTGCCAGCACCATCCTAAAATAGTTACTAAATTAGCTTCATCAGGAAGCACTAATAGATAAAATAAAGCAGGTGCTCGAGCACTTGCTTTATTTTATCTATTATTGCTTCCTGTTGAAGCTAACTTAGTAACTATTTTAGGATGACGCTGGCAGCTTGCCGGCGCCATCCTAAAATAGTTACAACAACTTCAAGCTTGAAAGCTTGAACTTTTTCCCCCCGGATCCGCCGCTCGCGGACTTGCGGATTTTCGGTAAATTCGCGGGAGTTCGCGGATTGCGGATTTACCGAAAATCCGCGAGCGGAACGGATTTTGCGCTCACACTTAATACATATGTGGCCATGCCTCCTGACTGGTGGCCAAATCTGTTAGTTCTGACCGCTGCTGTTGAATAGCAAGTGAAGCCTGTGATGTGTTGTGAGGTTGTGAGCCAGTTTTCTTGCAACATTATTATATCAAAGAGAGAGATATACTTTTGGAAGTCTGGGTCGTCCATTTTTGAGGTTAGACCATTTATGTTCCAAGAACAAATGCCTATAGTTGGTGCCCTTCCCCTTTTACTGTCTCTAATTTGTTGGTGGCGTCAAGCCTCTTCAGGGCATATAAAGATAGTTCGGGACAGTGTTTTACTTGTTGGTGCTCGATTTTGGTATGGTGCCGCCCTTGCACTAGCTTCTGCCCATCCCCGGGGGCTGCGTATGTTCCTATTTGGTGAACTTCCTCGCAAGAGCTTAGTAGTGGTGAGAGTGCGGGTCTGATGGTCTTTTGGAACTGGGTTTTGTCTGTTCGTTCTGAACACTAGTTTGGAGCCAGCTGCCACCGTCGCCTTTTTGTTGATCGCTGCCAAGGGCTGTTCTTTCTTAGTTTGGGCGAGCTTCCAAGGGCCCCCTGAGAACACAGGAGGTGTTTGCCTGTTGTGTCTCTGATTCTGGTCTTATCCTCCTCAGGAGTGGCGAGGGATAAGCTGGTTTATGTAAGGGGACCAGCTTAATGCCCCAGTTTTTGAATTGCTCTGCTTCCGCTAGGATGGAATCTACAGCATTACTGGAGGACCAAGTTGTCTTGGTCACCTCCGGGCTGTTTTGGTTGGCAGCGGGTAAAAATTCTACGGAGATTAAGTCCTTGGTGCTTAACCCTCCAAGGTTGGGAATGGAATCCATTAGTCGAAGGATGTTACCACGGTTTAGCAGGTCCTGCTGCCCTTGTGATGTGTATTCCAGGTGAAAAACCAAGAACTCCGTTGTTTGTTGTCTACTTCCTTCCACCTGCTGTTTTGTTGGTGTATGATGTGCTTGAACTAATGGACCATGATGTGGTTCAGCATCGTGTAATGCCAGGTAAAATTGCTTACCTAAAAAAATACTATTCTTGACAACGATGTTCCTGCAGCATGATAATTTTGTATCACAATAGTTTTTTCCAGATATTTCTGTCTCTCGGTATTTACAACTTGATATTTTGTCCAAATGCCACCTATTGTCTTTAACAAATTATTTTCACAATAAGTAGGTCATGTCTACTGGCTTTGTCATAATGTTTCTTATTAAACAGTTCTGACCTATAAAATCTGGCATGACTTTTACCAATGAACCAACAAACCCTTTAGTCTTTCACATTGGCCTTACACTTTTCCCAGCATCTGCCTATTCAAAGGGCACATAAACTGGCAACCATGAACTATACCATTTTAAAATTACAAATATGTGGAAAAGTACAGCTTGCAAAGCAATGTACAACTCTTTCAACAGGGCCTCGTAAGAATCATCAAGGTTTGTCAGTGAGGGTGGCCAACACCACAAACCTTGCCTACTATGATAATCTGTGATGTGATATGTAACACAAAAGATGTGTATGCACTGAATCACAATGTAATAACAACTTAGGGGGTGAATACGATGCCAGTCGGACTAGCTTTCTTGGTCCTTTCAGAGGCGATCGGACGGCCGCAGTCTAATCGGAATCTGTTGGTATGACTGCTGGATTACGATGTATCCATTGTGTACTCCGAATGATCACTGACAGACCAGCAACTCCAAAAGCCTTTCTCTGCCCCTGAGATGCCAGTTGGAGAAAAAACAGAAGCCAGGGCATCTCCAACAGTTGTCTGGATTACGATGTGGGTTTCAGACGACCCAACCGTGGCGGCCCAACCAACTGCCTCGAGTCCTTGTGCACATTCCGCCAGACTCAGCAATGGGGTACATGGAGCACAAGGCATATCTCCACATATGCCATGCATGTGTGTTCAATTCACATGTTTTGTGATTTTGGGTTGTATGATGCAACCACGTATGGCTTTACATCGCTGCCCGTACAACACATGCGTCATTACCACACATGCATTTTGTTCAATAAGTTTTACAACGTATATGCCTTTACCGTGCATGCCTTTACTACAATAATCTATATTACTATTATAAAGAGAGAACCTGCACATTTTGGCTAGGTAAACTCAGGAACCACAGCGCCAATCTACACACCCGATACATCTATGAAAATGTCAGGGTGTGTAGATGGACATAGGCTATATAAATTACAAAAAAAAAGTAAATTTAGAAAATTACGTTTGTAAACAAAGTAGTCCCCTCCAGAAAGTAGCGACGGCCGGGACCTAGCGCTGGCCACGACGCGACGAGCATCATGACGACAAGGAGGAGGGCGGTGCAGTAATGCCTCGATTGCAGTCTCTCAGGGCCGTGTCTCTCTTCTATGACTACGGCTCTGCAGCGAGCTGTGTGCGAGATGGCGACAACGGGGAGTGCGGTGGAGCGGAGGGTCCGCACTTGAGCGCACTGAACGCGGCTCGGAGCTGCCGAAGGTTGCGGGGCCCGAGGAAAGGTGTGGAGGCAGCAGTTTCGGAGGAGGTAGGGGCGAGAGTGAGTCTGGGCGGGAGGGGGGGCGAGTAAGTCTGGGCGGGAGGGGGCGCGAGTACGTCTGGGCGGGAGGGGGGCACGAGTGAGTCTGGGCGGGAGGGGGGCGCGAGTGAGTCTGGGCGGGAGGGGGGCACGAGTGATTCGGGACGGGAGAGAGTCAGTGCGGGAGGGGGTCGGGCGGGAGTGGGTGTACAGCCCCCAGCCCCTTTCTGACCCAGGCAACGCTGGGGCGGGCTTCTAGTATCATTATAAAGGTATGCTTGGCAAGAGCATATAAGTGCTTAATTGGCATGCGTGGTAAAGGCATTACATTAGTAATGGCATGCATGTCATTGCGATGAACTGGCATGAAGGTTCCAGTTTTTTGTTGTTTCTCTCCACGTGATTTATTCACAGTGCTAAATAGACTCTGTGAATGGACTTACATTTTTTAACAGGACAGAGAGACCAGAACCAGAGAAAATGTTCACCTGCCCCAGCCTCATGCCCTTCCCTGAACCCTAACTCTGCTAATGGGTCAGGACAAGAAGAGGGGAGTTGAAGGCTGCATGGTATGCCTGATCCTGGCCCTGACCCCTAAAACCCACCCCCTGCCTGGCTCTGATACCTAAGTTTGTCCCATTTCTTAGCCCTAACTCCTAAAGTCACCACTCCTGCCGCATTCCCCCGCCTGTCCTGTGTTCTTTCAAACTTCCCCTAGCCCCTTCCCAGCCCTAAAACCGTCACCTGCCCAGTTCTGAACCCTAAGTCTGCCCCTGATCGGCTCTGAGTTCCTAACTAATGACTAATACCATTCATTACAACAAACATGCCTTTACCACGGCATATTCGTGGTAAATGCTGTGTGGTACCAAACATTTGCCATAAAGGCATTGTCATTGTAAAGGATGCATGGTAATGGTCTAGCGTGGTAATAACTGCATGATAATGGCTGTTTCACGTGATTTTGTAGGCACTTGCAGATTTATATTCGGGGATATGTGCACCGCTGTAGGTTAGACTGCCGCAGTAGCAGCAGTTGCATCGTACTATGGCAGGGAGACTTTCCCGGCTTCTGAGGCTAAAATCAGACCGCGGCCATGGCGGTAAGACAGTTGGTCCAACCGACATCGCAATGACCCCCTTACTATTAAAGGCTTACTTGCTTTAACATATGCGTTTCACAATTAATAAGCTAGATCAACTGCCTTTGTCATAATCATTCATAAAATGCAGACCCAACCTGTGGCATTGGACATAATGTTTCCAGTCACCAAATGGGCATGTAGCTCGTCACTATAACCAACACAGACCCACAGTTTTGTGTATAGGCTTTTCCACAAGGAATCCATCTGGCACACAGTCATGAAATTAGATGGTTATCCAAAATTAAAGCTGGCTAAGCAAAATACCTTACTACTTAATGCAGCCTAGCAAGAATTTTCACAGAGTCGATGAGCAAACATTTTATATCCACAGTTTGTCACACTTGACCAGCAGCAAAACCATTGTCTACTATGGTAATCTGTAAGACTCCTTGTAACACAAAACTTATCTGTAGGTTTTAGTAATAACAATCCACACATAAGAGCCTGTCCACTTTAACATATGCTTTTCACAAATAATACATCAGGCCTATTGACTTTATCATAATATTTTATAATAAGCAGATTCAGATTATAACTATGATCATTGGCTTTCAACTATAACCAACTGAGTCCTATTGTATCAAATATAAAATTAGCCACAGCCTAATAAGTGCAATGTAAGCAATCCTTTTAGTGAAAGTAGTAAGTACATACATTTGGCCCAACAAAACCCTGTGCTTAGGGAAATCAAAATGTGGATGGAGGCTAAGCCCCTCAATAGGACTCTGAAAACTCTTTTTTGTTGATCTCATAAGGTCAGGAAATCTTGCACTGAAACTTGACCAACAAATCCATGTAGATTAGTGTAGACCTGGACTCTCTAACACAAAACTGCACTCTGAAGTCTCATGTATGTTGCTGCTAGAAATAAAATACTGTAAATTATCCAGTAATCTAAGACATTTTATTAAAAGAATTCACTATGCCAGGAGCTCTAACTTACCATCCTCAAGGTACTGTTCGTAACTGGTGTAATAGTATCATTGATTGTCTCACTCCAGTTATTCTCAAATATGCTAACTTTGCCATTCTCGGAGACCTGAATATCCATCTGGAGGCCAAAACTTGTAGTAATGGATTCGGTATTTACCAATTTGAGAAACTCACAGACAGACAGACCCCCTCTACCACTACTATGATCTGACAATTTTGCAGTTACCTGTTTATTTTTTATAGATTCAAGCATATAGATTTGGGGGACCCATCCAGTCTCCTCTAGTAGGAGCTGGGCAACATTGGATGTTTCTTTGTTGAATACTATCCTAGAGGCTAATCCCCCCTTACGGTGTAACTCAGTGGAGTTAGATACATCCATGGTGTATAAATGGCTACCGTCCTCTGTGGACACCTTATTACCTGTTTCCATCAAAATGCACCATGGAACCCTTGGTCTGGCTCCTTGGTACAATGACTCCTTATACAACCAAAAAAAGGTATGTAAAAATATTGAGAGGTTGTGGCACAATATATATCTCAAGAAAGATATAGAACTTTACAAAAACGCAGTAAAATCCTACCAAAAAACTTGTCTCAAGACCCATTTCCCATATACAAGGCAAGGAATTAGCCACCTTTTTTACTGAAAAACTGGCAGATATCCAGGTGAACTTTTTAGGAACCAATGAGGTCAACTTTCTAACTAGTTCTCCTAAAGTAAACAGCATGGTTCACAAATTCCAGCTTTTGGACATGACATCATTTAGGTCGATTCTAGTGTCAATTAAATCAGGATCCCCATTGGATCCTTGTCCCCAGATGTATTTGGAAAACTCTCCTAGTCCGTCTTAGAGCGTATTACCCAACTGTTAAATTAATCTTTATTGAAGGGTGGGGTCCCTAAAATTGGGAAAACAGCTAACTCTCTACTGATAAAAACAAATTTGGACACTCTTATTTGGTCCAATTATAGACCCATATCATTGCTACCTACTCTAACTAAAGTGTTAAAGAAATATGCAAATTTATAACTTACTAGGCACATAGAACTCAACAACTTACTATATACCTCACAATCTGGGTTTCGTACAGGACATTGCACCAAAATGGCACTTCTTGGTGTTATGGAGTTTTTGAAGCACCATTAGATGAAGGCAGAGCTGCTGCACTTATTTTGTTAGATCTCAGGGCAATATTGGATACTGTCAACCACTCTATGCTCATACAGAGGTTAGAGGGTATGGGAATACAGAACACTGACTTTTCTTGGATACAATATTTTCTGCTTGAATGCACATTTCAGGTGCACACTAACCAACATAGGTGAAAACCACACCATCTAACCTCTGGTGTGTCTCAAAGATCTTGAGCCCTCTGCGATTCAATCTATATGTTAGACCATTGACCGAGATATTGAAGAACTGTGTCCTTACAATCTTCTCATATACAGAAATTGTGATACCACTACTTGTGGCTTGTGATTATGGGCCCTCCGCCTATCCCAGAAACTGTTGTAAAGAACCTGGGTGTTCTGTTGGATGACAAGCTTACTATGAGTCAAGAGATTAGGAGGGTTGCAACCACCTCCTTTGGCATACGGAAGCAGCTTAGAATCATCGTGTACTGCCTTCCCACTCCTGTCTAGAAAATGGTAGTCCAGGCCCTAGTTGTTTCTTGTCTGGGCTACGGAAATGTCCTATATCTGGAAGTTGCAAACTATCTACTTAAGCGCCTCCAGATCGTTCAAAATACTGCAGCTCACCTTTTATTGCCCCCCCCCCCCCAGTTTTCCTCTACAGCCAGTCTACACAGGACTATTCACTGGCAACCCATAGATCTGTGCATGCATTTTAAAGAATTCCACAATGTGCACAAATGCTTAGCTAATCCCGGGCTTCTGTTTCTGAGATCATTGGTGTTATGGTACTCCCTCTCATGATCATTGTGCTCCAGCCAACTAAGGCTGGCCGATTGTCCTAAAATCAAGAAAGAGTTTATTTGTATGCCGGACTAAGATGTTAGAACAATCTGCCTACAAAACTGAAAGAATATGACTCATTCCTGGTGTTGAGAAACGTTTAAAAATCTGGCTGTGTCCATACTCTAATCCCTCTAAAACCCTCCTTATTAGTGATTACTTAATGGAGCGACGTCCTTGCTGTACAAGCTTACTGATGGGAAACCCTGTGTAGGCAGGCATGCGCTTTATAAAATATAGCATTACAATGTTATGTGTGTGTGTCCCTGAAAGTTCAAACTCAGGCGGTCATTCTGCTGCAGGCTAAGGGTACTGCATACATTAAACAAATGGTCACAGCTGTGTGAAAGAACACATTTTCTGTCTACTGAGAACATGTAATCCTGTATACTAACACTTGGGCAGACCCAGAGTCCTTCTCATTTTACAGCTTCTTAAAGCTCTTTTTTTAGGTTAATAACATGATGGCTGACAACAACTGACAAGCCAGACCTAAAAAGGATCAGGTGTTTTTAAACAGTCCCAGTGCATACTAAGCCTTTCAGAAACATCATATCACTCTAATGCTTTTTGTGAAAAAATTGGTTATTGATTGACGAGGGTAGCCAACCAACTCAAGTGAAAAACAAGTCCTTGACCACAAAATTCAGTTAATTAACCTGTGCTTAACCCTCAAGTAGCTTGGCACAAAATGAGTCAGGATTAACTTAGAGGCAATGTGTAAAATATTTCTGCAGCACACAAAAAGCAATAAAGTGAAAATCCAACACAAGAAAAATCTCAAACCAATAAACCACCAAATAGTGTACATTTTAATGAATAAAATGATACCAAAACAGCAAAAATCCACACTGGAGAAGCATAGATATGCAATTTTAAGGTTTTAGGAATAATTAGTACATAGAAGCAAAAAGTGCCACTTGTGGTCTCCTGGTCAGGTTAGACTTTTGGGAATTCAAAGGTTAAGGCAGACCACAATGATGTACTAGTCAGATATAGGGACCAGGTTAGTCCTGCTGAAGAGTTACCTTCTGAGCCTGGCACGAAGAGTTTCGTTCATGGCGGAGGAGATCACAGGGATCAGGTTGAGGTTTGTGGGCTGTCGGTGCTGTAGCTCGAGGAGCCGGTCGGACATTGCAGATGGTTGTTTCTGTAGCTTTGCATTTGCAGTCATCACGGGCTGCCTTCGCTGTAGAGCAAAGTGTGGCTCTTGCATTGCTGGTCAATTCTGGTGGTTGCTGTAATGCGAGGAACAGGTTTCAACTCTAGATTTCTGTTTCTCTTGACGAGTGAAACAGAAATCTAGCATTGCTTAACCCCTTCACTGCGGCGGCTATTCCGCCGCAGTGCTAAGGGGGCGGGGCGGAAATACGGCGGGCGCATGCTGGTGACGGAACCGCTCCATCACCAGCGTCGGTTGTGCTGTGCTTAAGACGGAGCGGTTCCATCATGGCCCCGCCCGCTCAATAGAACGATCAGCGCAGGCGCATAATTCGCGCCGCGCAGGAGCGTCAGGCAGGCTATGACGGAACCGCTCCGTCATCAGCACAGCTCCACCGCAGCTGATGACGGAGTCGTTCCGTCATCAGCAGGGGAGGGGTTAAGATCGATGGGACAGTCTGACAATAGCGGAAATACGTGTCTGACGGAAGGCTTCAAGTAAATGGAAAGCGGGCCTTCCGGGTCGAACGTCTAAGAAGTTACGAAGAGCCTGCAAATTAATATAAGAGTGAATAAGAGCAGTCAGCCTAAGCAGCCCTACGAACAGGACACAAGTGGCAAAGGCTAGAAAAGTGATAGAGAATGGCATCCTGTAATAAGCGAACTACATAAGAAAGCTGTGACAGAAAAAGCAAGGAATCTTCCTACCCTGTGGTTATTAACAGTGTGGAGATTTAAATCACACTGTGACAGACCTAGAAGAAAAGCCCGGATAAGAGTTCTGTGAAGAGTTTAACAGGACTAGAAACATATCGGCATATGGTTTAAATCCGTTCTAAATCAAGGGATAATAAATACCCCTTGTGCCCATAATGTATTGTCCATTGTAGTTTATAAAGTAAGGAAACACTCTGTGGACACTATATGAAGAGTCAAAAATAGGGCAACAAGACAAAAAGTAGTTGTTTTATTGTAGTGTATTTGTCTTTCACAAATTGTTTGTTAAATAATTTGTCTATTCAAAGTTGTGAGGTCGTTTGTAAAATAGGATTTATTGTGTACAAATGTGTACATTTTTTTAATGAAATGTTTTTGTGATATGGAAACTAAATGACATTGGTTTTCATTTCTTCATGTGATTAATGTGTAAAATTACAACTGTAAAATATTAAGTGAAGAGTTTTGAATAAATAAACCAGGATAAACACAAGAAGAAGGTGTTTGTCTCTAAAGCTGAAATTATTTAAGCTTTGAAAGATTCGGAGATATAGGCTTACCCCCAGTTGTGCTACTTGCAGTCCCATGAGTAGCATTTATTCTACAGACCCTGAGTGCATGGCGTACCATTTTCTAGGGGTTTACACTTCAATTAAATGGTGTAAGACAATTTTACTCTGATTTAGGAAGGAGCACAAGAACTTAGCACTGGTTAGCAGTGGTAAAGTGCACAGAGCCCTAAGAGAGAAAAATAATGCATTTATCAGAACAGGACAGGTGGAGACAAAACCTTTGGGAGACTACCACCAAAGGGTGTCAGGACTAACAGTGCCAATCTAACTGAACTTTCTTTGTGGGCATTAATTAAACTTAGCTTAAAACTGAACATATTTACATTTATGGGCAAGCCTAGTCTCACATTCAACTATTTTTGGATGGGAGTGTTTCTAGCGCTTTCCATGGCACCATGAAGGCATCCTAGAGGTAACATACCTGCATAAATAAATAAATAATAAAAAAAATGCGTAAATTATTGCACAGCCTGAATTGAGGCTTGGTAAAACCTGCTCACACCAGCCTTCTGAAACCCCTTTGAGATCTAGAATATTTTATTTATTTATTTATTTATGTATTATAACGTTTTGTAAACGGCTTCCCTTCACATGCACACTTTGTAGTACTTGAAAAATGAAAATTAGGAAGACTTGAAAGGCAGAATTCAAGGAGATACGACAATAGGATACACTTTATGCACTTCCAGGGTAATTTTTAATTTAAATGAAACTAATACCAAAAGGAAAGAGGGTGAGGGGAATAGTCCTCTGAGTAACCCTCTTATAGTGAAATAATACATTGGAAATTTGAGTCATTTGTTACAGATTTATTTATATAATATGACCTGGTTGGTGCGATTATTCAAATCAGTTAGGAACATAACAATGCATCTTCTTGAGGTGTTCTAAATGTACCATACTGATTCACAGTGTAGGGTCTCTCCAGCTACTTTGAACAGAAGGGAGATGTTACGCTTTTGAAGGGAGCTAGAACCTATGTCACAACAAATCTTGTTCATAACACAAAACCTTATTAACTTGATACTGAAACAAAGTAGAGATAATAGCTTTCAGAGCTGCTGGTAAGTAGTGGTTAAGTGCACAGAGTCCTAATGCCAGTAAAAACGAATTTAGTAAAACTGGAGGAGCTAAGGCAAAAAGTTTGGGGGGATGCCACACCAAAGATGTCAGGTCTAACACTTTTTATTTCTTTGTGGAGTAAAATATGGAAACTGAAATATGACCTTCATAAAATCTTCAACTTTCAATTGCAGTCCCAACAGGCTCGAAAGGGAAACGTGTTTTTATTCCACTTGCCTTTCCACTGCACATTCAAAAAAGAAAAAAACAAGATTGTGTTATTGTGTACATTTATATGCTGGGCGAATTAAATTGTTTGTCAATGCAATTGCCAGTCCCCATAAAAAGAATAGAAAGCACAAATGAAAAGAAGCACAAATCAATTTCATTCTCTCCCACCAGTTGGGGAGTTTCAGAGAACCTGTCGCATTGTTCATGATAATTTAATCAATAGCCTTGTCTGCAAAAGGTGATACTGATAACAAAATAACAGATGAATTGCAAGATTGGACCTCAGAAGGGAATTTCTGAAGGGCGAGTGCCCACTGTTGTGTTTGTTTTGACAGGATTCCTCAAAATACTGCATAAAAACCTGCCGAAGGACAGGGTTAGTGTATTAGATCGAATCTAAAGCCCGCCAAATTGACACAAAAAACATGGCTTTCTTTATTTTAAATCAGATCATAAAATAGAAGTAAATGAAATTCCAGTATTTGTAAAGCACACCGCTACCTCCAAAGAGGTGTCCCGGCGCTTGGGGCAGTTGGGAAGATTAAGCAAGCTATTTCCCAGAGTCACATGGTGCTGGGCTAACCTACTGATGGAGCCAGGGGTCGTACCATGAACCATGTGGACCATAGTCAGGCACCCTGGCCACTGTGCCACACCTCTTCCACGCTTTCTTTTTCCCTTTTGCAGGTGACCTGGAAAAGTGAGCAAGAGTGGGCAAGTGAATCCCTACGGTTGGAAATTTGCCTCTCTGCATGGTAAACACAGATTTTTGCCTTATGTTGCTAAACCATTTTTTGTTGACCATAGGACTCTGTGCACTTTACGTCTGCTAACCAGTGGTAAAATGCTTGTGCTTTCCTAACTAAGCATTCTGAAAGTGGTATACAACTGATGGGCACATTTAATTTACCTGTGAGTACTGAGGCGCTTATTTACAAGGAATTGGTGTAGAGTAGCTGTGCAAGATATTATGCTGCACTGCCCTACGCGAATTTGAAAGGGCAGGAATGCACCATATTTACAAGATTAGGTGCATTCATGTCCTTTCGGCCAGCACCCTTGTACAATTAGCAGCCGTGTGCCAATGTAGGCACCATTGCAACATGTAGCAAGGCTGACTGTGCTGTTGGCAGGATTATTTTTTTGCAGCAAGGGCCACCTTCCGGCACAAAAACATTTATTGGAGGTGAAGAAAGAGTAGAAATTTAAACTTTTATCCTCATAACGCCTGCTCTAGGGAGGAGCAAGGATTTGGCGATGCACAAGTTTTCAACGCTGTCACTGCCAGATGTAGCTCACACCTAGACCTGACTCCCTTTGTCTGCCTAGTCAGCTTGACTCCAAAGCAAGTTGGTAGGAGGAGCAGTTCCAGAGTTGGTTTGGAGTAACCACAAGGGAGAGTGTGCCCATTATCATTGCCTCATCTCTGGGTGAGCACAGGGAGCTCTGACTAAGGAAGAAGGGGTCTGCCGGGGTGGATTTAGATTGAGAAGGGGACCGTAGGCTTACAGTTACTTTGACCCTTTTTGGAGTGGCCAAGCATTTCCCCCACCCCCAGGTTGGCACAGGACATCAAAGTGGCAGAACTCTTCTAGACCTGTGAAGAATCAGAAGAAAGACTGCCTTGCTGTCTGAAGAACCTGAAGATAGACTGCACCAGCTTGTCTTGAACACAGGACAATAGAAGGGACTGCAATGGTCAGTTGATTACAGTGACACAACAAGCTTCCAGAGACTTTTCCTCCAAATGGACAGGTTATTAGTTCTAAATGGACCTGCGCTTAGATATGTTTTGCCAATTTTTTGCTTCATGAACCAGCGGGGGATCAGAACAAACATGGCAAGCTGATCTGATGATAGTGCATCATTGCTGAGATAAGGATTCAGGTTGCTCCTGCTACGTCCTTCTTCGCAGCAGCAAATGCGATCCAGCGGGACTCTCCAGCAAAGATGCCTGGCCTACAGTCTGCAGCCTTGCCCACTGGAAGAACCTCCGCTCCAAAAATGTCACTGAGTCTGAAGGTCGACATTTTCTCCAGACAATGCCAGTGAGGGACCTTCCCTGGGCTTGAAATTAGAATTTCTCTTACTCAGAGGTCTCCTATCCAGTAACTAAACGACAACATGGAGCCCTCCTCAGCCACAGCCCCTGCCTTGCCCCACTGAGTAGTGTTCTTTTTTAAACAGCTATTTATTGAAGGCAATGCAACAATGCATGCAACTTTTTACAGTCCCAAACATCAGATGCAGTATCTGTGAACAGAATTGGCCATCCCACTGACCCCCTTGCCTCCCATTTTTGCGCTCTCCCACCATTACTCTACTGCTTCCAAGGAGGCTCAAGGGCTCAATATAATTGCCCTTCATTGCTATATCATGGAATGTGCCCCATTTGCATCAGATATTCTCCCATTTCTAGGGGCAGCCCCTACTTTTATATACTACTTTTTTGAACAAGAATGCACCAGTCCATGTTTCTTTTCCAGACTTTAATGCCTGGTAAAGCTCCGGCACTCCATGATCTGGCAATATTACTCCTTGTCACATTCAGGCCAAAAAGTGTGCATATTTTCTGATAACATGGATCCTCCATATCATCCCTACACATTTAGGACATGTCCTTTGGCTGATGTATTCACCGCATGTACCATGTAATGTCTGCCTGCTAGGCAGGTCCACAGGATATGAGAAAATGTCCCTTGATGCCCACATCCGCTTAGGCAGAGGTTTGCTGTAGCCTTTCCCTTTTTTTATACGGTTGTTCTACAGTTGTATTAGGTGCAGTATCCAGAGCTGAACCAGTCGGAGCCCTGTTTTTATTTCATCCTCTTTCGGGGCCCTGAGAGGCTCCTCCCATTCTCCATTTTCAAGTTACCCTATTTCTCCCTCCCATTGTGTCCTAAGCTTTGACGGGTGTCAAGTGAGTTGTTGTTATCTTTTTATACATCAGGGACTTGGCTTTTTTAGGCATAGGGTCTCCCTGCAGTCTGTCCTCCAACGGGGAAGACTACTCCAGTTCTGCACCATTTGATATATTTGCTCATAGGGAATTTTCTGACCTACAGGTATCAGTAGGTCTATGTGGCTGCCAATTTGTATTCTTTCACCATTTCCGGCTGGAGAACTGTATCTCCCCTCTCCCACTTACAAGATTTTATTGATCCCTACTACATTACATTTGGTGAAACCCTGCTGCTACCCAGAGCCTCCAATGTCACTGAATCCTACAGCAGGCTTACCTACATAAATTTGTTCCCCCATCCTAGATAGTTCATCTCCTTCTTCCAGAGTTTAATCTATGTACTGGTATGTGTGGACATCTCAACCAGGGTTTTTCTACTAGATAGTGCAGCTGGGTATACTCTCCTGCCCATCATATGGATGTCCATTCAAAATGCTGGTTAAGTCTGGGCCACCATCACCATCTGGGGTGTCCAATAGTATTCCTGGTTGTCTGGAAGGGCTAGTCCTCCATCCCAGCAGCTTCTAGTCAGCTTGGTCAGGGCAATGCTTGCAGAGCTGCCATGCCATAGCAATGACCGAATTTCTGGCTATGTCTCTTTGAAGTATCTCTTACATAATTCAAAAGAGCTATTTTGCCCCATAAATAGCAAGCAAGACAAAACATCTTTTTAAACAGTGCAACCGTACCCAGAAGGGAGAGTGGAAAGGCACATCTGTGTCTAACATCATCTCTCAGTCTCTCCAGTAGCAGGGTTATGTTCCACACATAAAAGAGCTCTGTATTCCTGGCCACATAGACACCAAGATATAAAAAAAAAACCTCTACAACCTGCACTCTACAGTCGGGTGGCACTCTCCGCAGTGTTAGGGACTTATGGCAGCTATTAACATATCCTGAATATTTGTCAAACTTTGTAAGCATTTGCATAAGTCGGCACCGTCATCTCAGGGTCTCCAGCGTAAAGTAGGATATCATCCACGTACAAGGATATCCTGTCCTGTCATGCACCATCCCAGTCTTGTCCCTTGACCAACGGATCCTGCCAAATGCAGACAGCCAGTGGTCTCAGTGCCAGGGTAAAAATCAATGCAACAGCAGGCATCCATGTCTGACTCCCAGATGGAGTTCGAATATTGATGAGTACACCCTGTTGACCCTCAGAAGCAAGCTGCTGTGGAACAGTAAGACCCACTGTTTGTATTCCTAGGAATTCCTAGTAAAGCTGGTGAATACCTTTACAGATAGCTTTAAAATTTGCCTGGATGAAGACTCTAAGAGTAAACGCATAATAGAACATTTTAACATCATTGCATCTATTATTAAAGAGAATCTGAGGGTGGAGTTAAGGAATGGGCCCAAGAATACTAGAAGATGGTTTGATAAGACATGCACCAAGGCCCTTACAGATCTTAAACATGCAATCCACCAGGTGCCCCGGGACCCTTCTCAAATAAGAGACCTAAGGAAACGTTATAATCGAGCATTGATCAATAGGAAGAATGCCATAAAGAGGGTGGCTTGGGAAGAACTATGTGCAGCCTCACAATCTAAAGATACATCTGCTTTCTGGAGGGTGGTAAATGCCCCCTTCCTTTATGATAATACTAAAGCTCGCATTGAAATTGCGATTAACGAAGATGACTGGGTTGCACATTTCTCCACTCTTTACATGTTCTTAGAGGAAACAACCGATATAGGTCCTAACTTAATACATGAGAAAGGGGACGGGGCACAAAAGTTGGTGATACCTCTGCCCGAAGTTATAACGAGTCTGGAAGCCACAAAGGGGGGAAAGGTGGCTGACCCAGATGGAATTCCAGCAGATCGGCCCATTGCTTGTACAGCTTTTTAACGCAGCCTTAGCAAAGGGACTGAGTCCATCATGGTTTACATCAATCATCGTTCCTATCTACAAGAAGGGAGATAGACAAAATAAAACTTTGTTATAGGCCAATATCCCTTCTTGATTCATCTATAAAGATCCTAGGTAGAGTTATTTTAGCTAAACTACAAAATTGGGCAGGGGAAAATGGGGTAATAAGCGACCTACAGTTCGGGTTCCAAAAGGGCATAGGAACAATTGAGCAGGGCCTACATTTATTTATTGTCCAGCAGAAATACATAATGATAAAAATAGAGCGTTTATATTTCACGTTTGTCGATCTCACATCGGCTTTCGATTGTATGTCCCATAATAAATTATGGGATCTGATGCTAAGGCTGGGCGTGGAAGAGTCGATCATTCGCTTCCTGAGGGAATTGTATTCAGGGGCCACTGCTACTGTTCACTATGGAAAAGGGGGGGAATGCAGTAGGTCTTCTGGGATAGGACGTGGTGTACGTCTTGGCTCCCTTTTTATTTCTGATCTACATAAACAGCCTGGAGCCTCGTCTGCTGCAAGAGTGCAGGGATATGCACTCTTGTATGCGGACGACGCTGTGTTAATGGCCCGTACCCCCATGGCCCTGCAAAAATTGATAACATCCTTTAACAGGTTTATGCTCAGTTTGGACTTAAAAATCAACTGCAGCAAGACTTTTTCCATGAACTGTGGCACACGCACAAAGAAGCAAATGAAAACGCTGTTTATGAATAACGCTCCCTTAGAAAAAACGTCCACCTTCCCTTATTTAGGAATCCTGTTTCACGAGACTGGTTCTTGGACAAGTGCGGTGAAGGCAAGAACACTCTTGTTCTCAAAGACAACAATGGCCTTAAAGAGTTTTATAAAAAAACTGGGGAAAAAAACGATAAGGGAAATTTTTACTATTTATAATGCAACGTGTGTATCGGTGGCTTTGTATAGAGCAGGGCTCTGGGGGTATTCTAATATAAAATCAATTCAAATAGTTGAAAACAAGTTAATGCGGCATATCCGGTCCATACCAGAAAGTACTGCGACTTTTATTTGTCATGCGGAGCTGGGGCAGCCGTATATCTCAGACACAATTAGAACCCAGCCCATTCTCCTGTGCCACAGGGTATGGACTATAAATGAGTGTGTACTAAACCGCGCCATACTCCAGGACGTGTTAAAACTTGAAAATGTAAATGCTCTCAAGTGGTTAAACTATATTAGAACGTTTCTGACAGAAATTGACCGCTCACAATATTACGAGGATCCATCTACAATGGTACATATTTCTAGAAAACTACTGACAAAATTGTATATGGAATACCTGAGGGAAAAAAGACTGTCAGAAGAAACTAAGAAAAAGACGGTTTCCTCACACCAGTTGATTTTAACCGGAGATAAATTACAGCCATACTTAAGCCTCCCTATGTCTAATTATGATAGATTTCTTCTCACACGTTTCAGATTTAATATTGTTTTTAGGTTATTGACCTTCCCTGAAATTAACTCCTGGTCAAATGAACTGTCGTTGTGCCCTTGTGATGAATTATCCGTCCAATCTGATATCCACGTTTTATTTTTTTGTAAATTTTATACTTTGCCACGTAGGAAATGTATTGTCCCTATCCTAAAAGAGATGAATTTAAATAGATGTCGCCCAGCGTTTTTAGAACTGCAAAAAATGGACACTGTTTTTATCGTTGCATCACTACCAGAGTTTTTTGACCTCTTAAGTGCTGCGCCTATACCAGCGGCCGACTGCACCACTACCTCGGGAGTGCTGCCGTCGGCAGTTGGACGCTCCAACTACACCTGCGCAATGGAACTTTCAGCACTGGAGCTGGACGTTTCAAAGCAGCTAGGGTGTTAAACATGTTTTTAAATTCCGGAAATCAATTTGTATGGATGAAATTTAAATTGTCTATATTACGGAAAAAACTGTTACACCTTCTCCTTACACAAAAAGCTGTTCTATCATTCACTGTAAATGGAATTTTATTGTATTTGTCGCTTTTATGGTTATTGTCTTTTTAACCAAAGAAAGTACTTTTTTTTCTTTTTCAGTCATATAATATCTTCTATGTCTGGCACCAGTCCTCCCTCCCGCCCTCCAAAGCAAAAGGAGAAAAAAACAGCTCCCACACTGTGTAGCAAGCACACTTTGCTCATCCTAGTCTTACTTGAAATTGTAACTATATTCTAAACTCCCAAAACCTCCCCCCACCCAACCCTCCCCTCAGGCATGTCACTCCCAACTCTCCATATGTTCTGCAGCGTAGGTCTACTGTACTTAAGCTTCACTATTGCTGTGCTTATTATGCCACTTCATCAGAATGTTTTTCTTTCTCCTGCCATATTAAGGCTTTATTTCCTTCTTTTCCCATATGCTGTTTTCTCACAGCATTTTCTACATTGACATTGGCTAACTGTCAAATGCTGGGTTTCTGATTATTTTACACTTTAAAAAAAAAAAAAGATGTCCTTGCTGGACATTGGTCACATAAGCCTATAAATATGTTTTTTTCAGGTTTGCATTCCTCTACATATTTCGTATACAGCATATGGGCAAGCTCAGACCGTCACTAAAGTTGGTACATCGTCCTCTTCATCCCGGTACTATGGCCAGTGACATTTTAGCCTCTGTCAAGCCTTCATCGTCTGGCAAAATAAAAAGAGTGTAAAAAAATGACCCCCTCACCCATTTTGTCACCTTGCAACCCAGTTCTTGACACTTTCCTTGATGAGGTGAGAGGATTAAAGTCTTTTTTGTCCTCTACTAATAAGAAACTCCAACAAATTGAGTACAGATGGATTAATATGGAAAAGAAGGTTTTCGATATAGAGCAACGTATAAGTGACTTGTATGATGCTACCACCAAGATTCCTATCCTGGAGCATGTTACATACTGAGGAACTTCAAAATCATAATAGATGTAATAGCCTCCGTCTATATGGCTTACCAGACAAATTGGAGGGCCCAGACCTTCTCCTCTTCTTGAAGAAGTTCCTGCCAGAACTCCTAGTTCTTCCATTTGAGCCTCCACTAAACATTCAACCTGCACACAGTCTTAGTCGCTTTCAACCTCATTCTACTAGGCCTAGAGGAATTATAATGTTATTTTGGGAATTCACAGATCTCATCCGTGTCCTAAAGGCAGCAAAAAGGGAAACTTTGCCTTATATGGTCTGGCCACATGGTTTATCTCTCTCAGGATCTCTCTAATGCCACCAATGCCAGAACGAAGTAATTTCTTAACTTCACACACTGATGAAAAAGGTGCATATTCGTTATGCCATTTTACATCCATGTCTGTGTAAAATTACTCATGAGGGCACTACACTTTCTTTTGACGATCCTGTCAAACTAAAGTCCTCTCCCCAAAGGCTCTCTCAAAATTCTCTGAATACTTCTACCCAACTTATTTTAACTAAGTTCTATCACTTTTCTATTTTTTCTTCATTTTTTTCTATAATGTTCTATGTGGCTGTTAGCTCTTTTATATCTTAGTTTCTCTCCTTCTGTCACTTTTCTTGTTCTCTGTGCTGTTATGCCCCATGCTTATTTCTTCTATACTTCGTCTTAGATCTGGATCTCTTTCCTTGATCTATCTCTTTTTCTTACTATTACTTTTTCTTCCCATGTTATTAGTTGTTTGTTCTATATTTTCCACTATGTATGATGAATGTTCTTCTCTTTTTTACTTGTTGTTTATATTGTGTTCCATATTTTTTTAATAAATGGTGTCTTTCTGTTTTCAGCAGTGTTTATGCAGTGTATCACCTGTATCCATCTATTACTCATTCCACTTCCCAATATGTGTAACGTTGTCTCGTGGAATGTTCATAGTCTGAGACATCCTTCCTGTTAAAAGACAAAAGGTACTCTCTGATTTATCCAGATTGAAATCACATGTTTTTTTTGCAGGAAACACATTGTAATGATGTAGAATCTCCTAAATTCAGACAACAGTGTGTAGGCTAAGTTGTTTATTCCCCACCATCCAATCATAAAGGTGATGTTGCTATTCTTTTTCATAAATCCTTGCAGGTACACATTTTATCTACTCAACATGATAGTGATGGATGTTGGGTAATGGCCAAGGAAAATCGTCTTATTTAATATTTACGGTCCTGTCAAACCAGATCCTGATTTTTGGAATTACATCAAGATTTTACTAAATTATTTTGATAACCCTAACATCATTGTTGCAGGTGATTTCAATCAGTGGTTAGATCCATTTACAGAAAGACAATCTAAATCTAAATTCAATCCCAACAGATCTCATAGAACATTTCAATCTGCCGTTGCTACCCGTCCATTATTTGATGTATGGAAAACCTGTAATCCTGACTCTTTTGAATTCACATACTTTTCCAACGTCCACCATAATCGCTATAGAATTGATTATATTTTGGTCAATAAACCTTTACTCCCCTCCATCTAATCTTCCAAGATTGGTTCTATTTTTATTTCTGACCATGTTCCTGTCTTTTCTTCATTTGACCTCACCTTGAACAATCCGAAAATTGCCAGATGGAAATTTAATAATTTTCTCTTATCTGATAATAACTTCATATCTGAAGCTAATACTTTTATCAACAATTTGTTTTAAATCTATAAACCTTGGGACACATCTATCTCTAATACTTGGGATGTCTTCAAGGCTTCCTTCTATGCCTTCACTGTAGCATACTCAGCAAGAAAGACGAGGCCAAATATACAACTCTATTACAACTCAAAACACTGGAGCATACTTATTTTTCATCTACATCCTCCCAGATATTCCATGAGTTAATTAAAGTCAAGTCTGCTCTTAACAAACTTGCCACCATTGATTCCTGCAATATTCTTCTCAAAGTTGAATCTACATATCACAGAGGTCAAAATAAAGCAGGCATGATGCTAGCCAATTTTTTTTAAATCAAATCTCAACGTAAAAATATTGGTTCTATTCTAAATGAGCTTACAAACAAAATGGCGTCCTCTGATACAGATATTTCAACCATTTTATAAGAGTAGTGTTAGATATTGTACTTTGATGACACAAATCCCTTTAATAAAAAAAAACACACTATTTTTAATGGTCTACTTAAAACCCCCATCTTCATAAAAAAAATGTGATTTATTGGAAGCTGAGATAACTCTCCAAGAGATAATGGATGCCATCAGATCCTTAAAAAATCTAAGGCCACTGGCCTTAATGGCCTTTCTATTGACATTTTTGCCCCTAAACTTCCCAAACTTTTTAACTTCTTCCTCGCCGACTCTAAGACCTCTGGTTCCTTTATGGAATCCCTGAATGTCTTTATTCCCAAACCTGATAAAGATCACTGTCTTTGTAAAAACTATCGTCCTGTTTCATTAATTAATTATAATTACAAGATATTTGCCAAAATCCTTGCCTCCCATCTTGAGACTATTGTCCCATTACTTGTTAACACCAATCAATCTGGTTTTGTTAAGGGCAGACTGGCTGCTGATAATGCTAGTATGTTGTCTAATGGCATTGCCTTTCGTAAAAAAAAAAGGCCAGTCTCGTCTTGCTGCAGTGTCTCAATGACGAAAAGGCTTTTGATTGTATTAACGGGCAATTCATGTTTACTGCTCTTCAATGGTATGGTTTCAGACCACATTTCATTTCATTTATTAAATTATTACATTCTGCCTCACATACCAATATTTTAGGCAATAACCATGTTTCCAAATATTTTCACCTGCATAGAGGTACACTGCAAGGATGTCTTCTCTCACCTTTGTTATTTGTTTTGTGTTTAGAACCTTTTCTTGAATGTATCTGTGTTAATTTACTTATTTCAGGCATTGTACATAACTCTACTGAAACTAAATTGTTAGCTTATGCTGATGATATTTTGGTTCATATGTCTTACCCACTCTCCTCCCTTCCTCACTTTTTACACGAAATTCAGTTATACTTTAACATCTCTGGATATGAATTGAATTTTTCCAAAATAGAAGTATTACTCTTAAACTCCTCATGTTACCAATATATGTCCGCTAACACCAATTTCACTTGGTGTCCTACCAAAATAA
Source organism: Lissotriton vulgaris (assembly GCF_964263255.1). Classification (NCBI taxonomy): domain Eukaryota; kingdom Metazoa; phylum Chordata; class Amphibia; order Caudata; family Salamandridae; genus Lissotriton; species Lissotriton vulgaris. The sequence continues at coordinate 457,162,201 of NC_141699.1, forward strand.
AATGTCTTGGAATATGGTTCTCTTCCACTGTTTCCAACACAATTAGTTATTTGTTTACTGCCTTAATAACCACACTCCAGAAATTACTTCTCACTTGGTCGCCTCTCCATTTATCATGGTGGGGTCAACTGGATACTATTAAGATGATGATTGTTCCCCATGTCCTTTACACACTGTCTATGCTACCTTTTAAGGATTCCTGTTTCTTATTTTTCTCAAATTAATTCCATTGGTACCACATTTTTATGGAATAATAAACATCCCTGTATTGCCCTAGCAAAACTCAAATGTCCCAAGAATGAAGGTGGTGTGCGTTTTCCTGATTTTAAATGATATCAATATGTATTTTTAATTAGACAATTGTTTGCCTTAACTCACGAGTTTGATACTCCCATCCCACGATGAATTATATTTGAACGCTCCTTTTTGAAGGATTTTCATTTGAAAATATAATTTTTATGTCTAGTTGCACTTTTATATCAAAAAACCCTATACTGAAATACACCCAACAATTGCTACATAATATATTGTCAATAGGTTTTGACCATTGTCAATGTTTTTGACCTCCTCTATTCGGTATAATAAATTTATTAAATGTAGGCGTACATTGTTTTACTAAAAAAAACTGTTCATTTATCAATTTATGCCAATTGCTATCACAGTATAAATGATCTATTGCGTGTCTTCATGAGTACCTTTTAATATCATCTTCTTTGCAGTCTTACTTAACAACTAATAACTTTCCCCAACCTCCACCTCACTTATCCCAACAAAACTATTATACAACATTTCACATACCTTTATAGCCAAGGCAGCATTTATTTATAAGGCGTTGTTGTCTCTTATCACTAACAGATCTAAAACCCCTAAAGAGTCACTCTGGGAAGCTTATTTGTTAATTTCACTTCATATCCCTACTTGGGATACATTTTGGATTAAGTTATTCAAAACATCTAGAGCAGCTCGTATTACTCAATCCTTACTTTTAATATACAATAGAGCTCCTATCACTCCTGAATGTATATCCACTTTTTCTCCTACCTCCTCTCCCTTATGCTGCTCTTGCTCAGCTTTTACTGGGACTTTAATTCATCAATTATATAAATGTTCTAATTTGTTGAAATTTTGGGGATCTACTTGGCAAAATGTCTGGAAATATTTCATTGTAATATTCCATTCTCAATGTAAAATGTTTTCCTTGGCACTGCTTTGCCAGATATCGACAATATTTCACCCAAATATATGTTATTAGATCTTTTCTTCGCTATCGCATTTAAAAAGACCCTATCCTGTTGGAAAGATGCCTCTAAAATATCAACATTATCATGGTGGAATTATATATGTGATGAACGCAGAATTGCTAATGTTTTTTTTCTCTCATTATCTCAGGAAATTAAATCTGATCTATTGTGGCTACCTTGTACTTCATATCTCTCTATACATACACCTACATCTTAACTATTATATTACATTTTTATTTTTTTATGAATTAATTAATTTTATTTATTTTTATTTACTTTTTCTTTCTTTCTTTCTTTTCTCCTTTTCTTTCCTTCATCTCTCATACTTCATAGTTTTACAACATTTTATATATATTTATTTATTGACCAATATTTTGCTGTTTTTTGCCTAAATATTTGACCATACTTTATTTCTCTATACTGGTTGTTATATAATATCGTTATTGTATTTGTATTATTGTTAATGTTCTTTTCTCTAAAACTCAATAAAAGATGTGAATGCAAAAAAAAATGGGTGTGTTTATGTCAAATTGCCAAACATCGGGAAAATGTCAAATACACTATGGCCAGGAAACAAAAACCTATATTATTTTCTTGTCTATAAGTATTTCATCATTATTTTTATGATCTATTACTTTAAGTATTTTGACATTTTGAATGCTTAAGAGAACTACATTTTGAATGTATAATATTTTTAAAGACTGATTGATGTCGGTTAATCATTCAGTTTTGCTTTTTCTGTATTCTGATACTCACGATCCTCTATTTACAATGGGAAAACCTAAACAAAAAAATTAAAACGAACTTTATGACAATGATGCACATCTAACATAATACATAACCCCCAAAATCAGCAAACAATACAAGTGTATTAACCTTTCTGCCAAAAAGGTGGAGATGCACAGGAATGGTGTTTGCACCATAAAGGCAAGAGAAACAAACAAGCAATTGCAATGCAATTGGTCTCGCCTGTGATTTTGAGGGGCAAACAGTGAGTTTGAAATATTGCCTCAGGGGTCGGGGAGTGATAGAAAGAGGGACAGATATCGGGGGCACAGACAGGCAGAAATATGATTTTATGACTCTTCCAGTTGCCACTAGGCACTGTCCCATGTTTTTGAGGACTTTACCAAGTTATCCCCTCCTTGTATTGTTAAACATATTTCTTTTATGCATTTATGGTTTTTGGGGGAAGCATAGAAATACAAGTACCCCTGGAATCTTCTACAGTAAAAACATAGGAATTTTTAAAGTCAATTACTCTGTATTAGAGGGGTGGGCATACTGGGACTGTTGAGGCTCACTGGTACGTGGTGCGTTTTCCACCCTCTAAGATGATGAGGCTCCCTGCGCCTAGACAGTTGCAGCAGCACCCGGCATGTGTTAGCTGAGGCAGTGTGTTACAGATTATGTGTACAAAGACAGCACAGAGAGCAGCCACCAGAAACGATAGGCTGAAGCTGCTTTGTTTACCGCATAAACAAGCCTAAGCATGTATTTGCAATGCAATCGGTCTCGCATTTTTTAAAGTTACAGCTATTGGTGTTTTAAATGCCAATGACGAGTAACAGCTGGAAGTTTGAGACATAGGTTCGTTCTCTATTGTGGTGTGCGGCTGTCTCCTGATCATATCCGATCAAACCTGCCCCTTTACACGCAGTCCTTCGAAGATGAACAAGTTCAAGTTCACGTTCAAGAATTTGTATAGCGCACTACTCACCCAGAGGGTCTCAAGGCGCTAGGGGAAGGGGGAGTAATTATTTATCGAATAGCCAGGTTTTAAGTTCCTTTCTGAAGGAAATGTGGTTCTGTGTAAGGCGGAGATGAGTGGGGAGAGAATTCCAGGTCTTGGCAGCCAAGTAGGAGAAGGATCTTCCTCCCATGGTGGATCTATGGATGCGTGGGATTGCGGCGAGGGCTTGATTGGAGGATCTTATTTGGCGGGTGGGTGTGTAGAATAACAATCGTGTATTGAGGCATTCGGGTCCTAGTTTGTAAAGGGCCTTGTGGGTGAGGACTGAGGAGACGAAATGTTATTCTCTTCTTGACAGGAAGCCAGTGGAGGTCTTTCAGATGACCGGTAATGTGAGCTTGGCGAGGGATGTCCAATATGAGTCTGACTAATGCGTTTTGGATGCGTTGGAGTTTTTTCTGTAGTTTTTCTGTAGTTTGACCACATATAATAGGATAGAGGCAGCGACTAGAACTACACACTATGAATGAACATGCTGGGGGGACGAGACTGGCTGATAAGCAAGGACTGCAGCAGGGGCCACTTACAAATCTACCTGAACTTTGGCGCCAGGAGCGCTGAGCTCATCAGATTCGAGAGAAGTTAGAAGGAAGCTCACATCTCTTTTGGTGCTCAGTGACAAAATTTTAATGATGGTAATTGCATTCCGTTGAAATTTGAGATGCACACAATGTAGAAGAACTTGGGTAGAGGATGTGATCGAACGGCTCTGGCTGCTGACTTTTGATCTGGGGATACTGGTTGCAGTTCCAGCTTCGGCTCAACATCCCTACTTAATAAATTGTGTCCTTGTGTAATGTAACTGGTGCTCATGTAAAGCGCTACAATACATTTGGGTAGTATTTGCGCTATATACATTACTGCAAAAAAAAAAAATGAGGGAGGAGGGGGAGGGACCATCTGGAATATGTGAAATATCAAGGACACCGAAGACGGGAGAAGGAAAACAAGAAACAAGATAAGGAGACTTACACTGTAGGTTGAGCGTGTTTTGTGACAATCCTATACCATGTGCTAAAGCAAAAGAATCAAATTGTGCACAGAAACATATAAATGCCCAGATGTTAGAGCCTACAAATAACAGAGACAGTAGCCATGGGCGGTAACAATACACCAAAAGGCATGACAAATGTAAGTGATGAACCACAGAAAAGCAAGGATTTTTGAGGGGCACAGAAAGGAACAAATCAGAAACAATGGGTGTGCTCTAACCCCATACACTGGATATAGGAGTCTCGAAGAGACAGCGCAAGTGCTGCTTAGGCGAGGCCTAAAAATGTAGAACTCCACACAGTATCTGGCTCCTGCTGGGATGCATGCACAATTATTTTCTCTGTTATGTCCCTGAGTCAGAAGCAGTTTGGATTTTTTGTTAGGCTAGGAAACAATCTAAACTGCATCTGATCCAAGTTAAAATTAGATAATTGCCTGTGCAGACCACATCCATTAGGGGTGCCGCTCGCTAGCCGCAACGAGAAAGGAACAACACACCGTCTGTCTCCCCCAGCCTTCGGACGCCTGAGGGACATGTTGGCCTCAATTTTGGTGGCTTTGGACGGGCGTGGGACTGCGAGGTCCAGCACCCTCAGCGGCTTGCCACTCGCTGCAGCTGGAGCCTCTTCCCGCCCCGCCTCCCAGCAGTACTTTACGGCTCACGGCCCCAGCTTCGCGGGAGCCGCTCGCTAGCCGCAACGAGAAAGGAACAACCCACCGTCTGTCTCCCCCAGCCTTGGGACGCCTGAGGAACATTTTGGACGCACTTTTGGTTGCTTTGGACGGGCGCGGGACTGCGAGGTCCAGCACCCTCAGCGGCTTGCCACTCGCCGCAGCTGGAGCCTCTTCCCGCCCCGCCTCCCAGAAGTACTTTACGGCTGGCGGCCCCCGCTTCGCGGGAGCCGCTCACTAGCCGCAATGAGAAAGGAACAACCCACTGTTTGTCTCCCCCAGCCTTGGGACGCCTGAGGAATATTTTGGCCGCACTTTTGGTTGCTTTGGACGGGCGCAGGACTGTGAGGTCCAGCACCCTCAGCGGCTTGCCACTCGCCGCAGCTGGAGCCTCTTCCCGCCTCGCCTCCCAGCAATACTTTACGGCTCGCGGTCACCGCTTCGCGGGAGCCGCTCGCTAACCGCAACGAGAAAGGAACAACCCACCACCTGTCTCCCCCAGCCTTGAGATGCCTGAGGAACATTTTTGCCGCACATTTGGTTGCTTTGGATGGGCGCTGGACTGCGAGGTCCAGCACCCTCAGCGGCTTGGCACTTGCCGCAACTGGAGCCTCTTCTTGCCCCGCCTCCCAGCAGTACTTTACGGCTCGCGGCCCCCGCTTCGCGGGAGCCGCTCGCTATCCGCAACGAGAAAGGAACAACCCACTGTCTGTCTCCCCCAGCCTTGGGACGCCTGAGGAACATTTTGGCCGCACTTTTGGTTGCTTTGGACAGGCGCGGGACTGCGAGGTCCAGCACCCTCAGCAGCTTGCCACTGGCCTCAGCTGGAGCCTCTTCCCGCCCCGCCTCCTCCTATTTAGCTCCACTCACATCTGCGCCCCGCGGGACACGTGCAGGCGCAGCGCAGGCGAAGCCTGGGCCAAGGGCGGGCCCGTTTGTGCCCGTTCGAGCACGGGTGAGACCAGACCGGGCAACCCCTCTTGGGTTTTCTGTTTGTATTCCTACCCAACAATCCGACCTCGTTTAAGGACTATGGCGCCCAGAGAAACGAGGAGTAAAACCACGCTGGCCGGAGGACACTCAACAGGTACTTTGGGCAACTACTTTGTCAGAGCAGGCTCCCTTCTAATTGATGAAATTACCTTAATGGAGAGGCGCATCTTGCAGGAAATTGCATGGGTAAAAAGGTCTTCCATGGGTAATATAGCGCGTGCCAGAACTCCTGAAAAAGGACTGGACCCCACGGAATCTGAAACACGGGACAATGGGGAGATGGGTTTGCCTAATGTGTCTAATGTAACTCTACAATAAAGAATTAACAAAACCTTAGGTACTGAAGCAGCACGACAATTGCTTCCACCCCCGTCCAAGCACAACTCAGCTCCCCAGCTTTAAAAATTATTACCTTAAACAATGAGACCCCTAGTGGCCGAGATAGTCATCAAAAGCGGGGAAATAGGGAAGGAGCAGTACCCAAAAGGAAAAGAGGGGCTCAAAACCCTGGGGGGGCGTAATGCAAAAATTGCTAAGCATAACATCCCGGTTGAGGCTAACATCCCGGAAAACAGTAAAACTGTACCCACTCCCATTGATGACTCTGTTTTAACATCTCCAGTTACTTCACCTGTGCGAGTCACAAACCAGGCGAAATCCAGTCCCACATTAACGGAAGGAGGTGCCATGACTATCGCCAATATTGGCGCCCTCCTGAGGTCACCGCTTAGCCCCCTAGAAGCCGGATTAGCCACGATTTAAGTCAGATTGTCAAATATAGAAAAATCATTGCCGCTAATGGCTGATGGTTTTAGAGTAGATAACAAGGGCAATAGGGGTGGGTCTCTTTTTTTTTTTTTTAAATATATTTTTATTGCAGAGTTATAAACCACAGGATACAATGAATCAGCCAGTTCACTCGTGACATCCCCCCCGTTCAATAAGAAGTCCAGATCGTACACAGCCATTCAGCCCGCATCCCGGAGGCCGGGCGGCATATTACTTCATTCAATAGGAAAAACATCACGGTGCACGTCCCATAGGGACCATGGTTGAAATGTCGTTTTGCGTATCTGCTTTTACCCCCCCACCCACAACATCTCTCCCGTCAGCCATCCCAGTTATAATCAGTGGTACCGCCCTTTTCGGGACCTGCCCTAGGCGCTATGGGACTGCCACGCCCGGCCGCTCCCCCCAGCCATTCCACACTCCACACAGTACACACCATCCTAGTAGGTCCAAGGTGCCCTAGCGGGCCACCATCTAATGGCTTCCGGCCCACCCCAAACTCCCATTAACCAGACCCCCCAAAACCCCCCCTCCCCTGGCAACTGCTAAAGTGTATGCCTCGTCCTGTCGAGCTAAATGGACCCACTACAGTGCGGGGTATAATACTCTTGTGTTCGCCCCGCGGTGTCCACCGGCTTAGTTCTCACCATCCTCATCCTCTACCAATGAGTCACGCAAAGCCTGTACCACTAACTCCCATGCACGCGCCGCATCCAATGCCTTCTCATTCCCCATCTTGACAGCCTGCTTCATCCGGAGCACACTCTCGCAGTCAGACCACCGCAGCAATTCATTCTTCCATCTACGCAGTGAGGGTCCCCCCCTGGACTTCCAATGCCACGTTATTTCCCTCTGCGCCAATATCAGACCCAGGTCGATGAATTTGCTCGTCACCTTGGTGTGTTTGGTATGCGGGAACCAGAGCAGCAGGCACGCCGCCATATCGAATTCCACCTCTCTGTCAGTCACTTCGTTCAGGAGTTCCCCTACCTCCGCCCAATAGGTCCCCAAGTGTGAGCACCCCCAAAACAAATGGTCCATGTCCGCTCCCAGAGACGAACACCGTGGGCATCGGGCATCCGGTACCTGGAAGTACCGCTGTAATTTCTCAGGAGTTAAATAAGCCCTATGAAGCACATAGAAATGTACTTGCTGAAAGCGCGCATTTCTTGTGCCCTTCCACGTGCGACGCAGGATGTGGCCCCATGCCGTATCCGGTATAGGCCGGCCCACGCTCTCCTCCCATTTAGCCTTGAGCCCTCGGAGCGGTTCCAGTCCCTCGTTCAGCATCCTATTATGGAGGCACGTCACAGCTTTGAACGTACCTGCTGCCATCACCACATATTGGCACGCCATAGTCGTTGTTGGTTCCATGAGCCCCCCTTTCCAGTGCTTCTGCATGGCAGCCACCACTGCCGCGTGTAGGAGGAACCCCCCATCGGGCAGCCCGAACTGGTCCCGGAGCGCTTCGAACGGCGCCAAAGCCCCGTCTATGTATAAGTCGCCTACTACCTGCAGTCCCGCCTCTTCCCAATCCAGCAACGGGGACCAGTCACCCCCATGCGGCAAGGCCGTCAGCATTCCAATCGGGATCTCCGGTGCATAAGGCCGCGACGCCTTCGCTCTCCGAAGGCTCCTCTGCCAGCACAGCCGGAGCGTCCGCTCCTCCATGGTGAGGGCCCGCAACTCGAGCCTCTGTTGCATGATGATATAGGACAGCACGTGGCGTTGAATCCCCCGGTCCCGATCCTCCTCTGGACCCCGAAACACCCTAGCTACGTTCTGTGTAAGGACCTGCAACTGCGCCGCTAGATAATACAGCTCGAAGTCGGGCACAGCCATACCCCCTTCTAGCTTGGGGCGAAGTAGCGTGCTCAGGGCCACTCTACAGCGGCCTTGCCCCCATAGGAAGCCAATAATCATGGACCTCAGGTCTCTAAAGTTCCCCTGGGGAATCCAGACAGGCAGCGTTCGGAAATAATAGAGGAAGCGGGGGAGCGCCACCATTTTCAAAAGTGCAATCCTACCCAGAACCGTCAGCGGGAGGGTCGACCAGAAAGACAAGCTGCCCTTCAGTGCCCGGACACAGCGACCAATGTTGCCCTCCAATAAGTCCGCAGTCGCGTGGTAGATGCGAACACCCAGATAGGTGAAGCAAGAGGGCTCCCACACCACGCCCAAGTCGCCGCCAGGGTCCGGCGATCCCGCTCGCAGCGGGAACACACAAGTCTTCGCCCAATTGACCTTATGGCCCGACAGCCGGCCGAACTCAGACAGTAGATCCATCGCTCCGACCAATGCCCGCGAGGTGTCAGCGAGGTACAGGAGCAAGTCGTCCGCATATAGCGATATGTAATGCCACTGCCCGCCGCTGGCTATCCCCGCGTACCTGTCACCTGACCTTGCATGGACCGCCAAGGGTTCCATCGCCAGAGCAAACAATAAGGGGGACAGAGAGCAACCCTGTTGTGTGCCCCTGCCCACCGGGTACGCCGCAGACACCAGGCCGCCCAAACGCACTCTCGCCGTCGCCGAGGTATACAAGACCCTCGTCCACCTACGGAACCCCTCGCCCATGCCAAACCTCTCTAACACTCCATCCAGGAAAGACCATTCCAAACTATCAAAGGCCTTCTCGATGTCTACGGACAGGACCGCCGGAGCTCCCTCCCCGTCCAAGATGGCGTCCATTATTCCCACTAGGCGGCGGATATTCAGCGCCGTGCTCCTCGTGGGTATAAACCCGGCCTGGTCCCTGTGTACCAGGCCAGTCATATGTGGGGCCAGCCTGGTGGCTAGGATTCGGCTCAGAATCTTATAATCTACCGTCAGCATGGATAGCGGGCGATAAGACCTCACATCCGCGGCATCCCTGCCAGGTTTTAGGAGCGGTACAATCAAGGCCTCCCGCATGGACCCAGGCAGTACCCCAGCCTCGAAAGCTTCCGTATACACCACCAGCAGCCTGGGAGCCAAGCTATCCACATACTGTTGATAAAATTCAATCAGCAGTCCAGCCACCCCGGGCGTTTTGTTGCGGGCCATATGTTTGATGGCCACTCGTATTTCTGTGAGTGTGATCGGGTTACCCAGCTCCTTCGCGTCCTCCTCGTCCAGGACCGGAAGCTGCCTCTCCCCCAAGTATTCCGCAATGTCCTGAACCTCCACTCCCAACTGACTCTGGTACAATTCTTCATAATACCCCCTAAAACGTTCCAATACCGCTGCCTGGGAGTACACCATGTCTCCCTGCGCACTACCAATGCTGAGGATCGGGCAGCCCCTAAGTTCCGGGTTAGCTAGTCTGGCCAAAAGGGTACCCACCTTGTCCCTTTCTGCATGTGCCCTGATGATATACTGCCTGTAGTCATAGCACCTCAAACGTTCCGTCTCAGTGGCAACCACTTCCTTCGCTTCCAATAACTGGGTCTGTAAATCTGGCCTAGCCGGCCTGCGGCGCTCCAAGTCCCTCAAAGTTTCTTCCGCTTTCGTGAGGTCGTTCAACACAGTCGTGCGAGCATTCGAGAACCTACCCAAACACACCCCTCTCACCACCACTTTCATCGCATCCCATTCAGTGGACCTACTCGTGGCCGTGCCCTCATTCACTCCGAAATAGCTATCAATGCCTTGCCGAACTGCGTCACTGAACACAGAATCCTCAAGCGTCTCCGGCCGAAGCCGCCATGTTGGTATCACTGAGCGCTCTCTCTGCCACTGAATGTGTACCAATAGGGGGTTATGATCAGAAATAGTCCTAGCCAGGTACTCCGCATGGGAAATCAATGGGGCTAGGGATCCACCGCAGAGCACCAAATCAATCCTGACATGCAGATCATGGAGAGCAGAATAAAAGGAATAATCCCTGGCTCCCCTGTGCCGCTCCCTCCAGACATCTAGCAACCCCCATCTATCCTGCCAGTCCTTCCTGTGCGCAGCCAACCTGCGAACCGGGGAGTCCACCAGGGGGGATGGGACCTATCCAGAGCCACATCCGTGATCGAATTGAAGTCCCCCCCTAACACTATCGGGCCCGCCAGGAAAGAGGCCAAGGACCCCGAGAGGCTATCAAAGTATCGAGCTTGATCAGTATTCGGTGCATATACACAGCAGAAAACCACATCCCGTCCATACAACCTCCCCTCCACCGCCACAAATCGGCCATCCGGATCCACTACTTGATTCAGCACTTGAAAGGGTATCCCCGCCCTCACCCAGATCAACACCCCCCTGGCATACGCTGAGTAAGTGGTGCCGAACACCTGGCCCCGCCATCTTTTCTGCAGGGCAGCGCACTCTTTTTTAGTGAGATGAGTCTCCTGGAGCATAGCAATCTGAACCCCCCTGCGTACTAGATAGGCATGGACTTTGTGACGTTTCGCCATAGTTCGCAGCCCCCGGACATTCCACGTCAGGCATTTCAGATTAGGTAATGTCCCCATTCCAGCTTCGTACAGTCCGATTCAAATAACGATGGTTCATAGCCCCCCCAATGCAGTTGCCCCCCCCGAACATACCCAAAACAGAAAAACTTCCCAAACCCCTCTCCCCAGGACAGAGCACACGCACCCAATGTCCGCCCCCATCCAAACCTTGAACCAACGCCTCGCACACTTACCCTGTGGTCTCCACCACAGTCGGCCTTAAGGGCCCAAGGGGGGTGAGTCACCGCCGATCCCAGCAAGCGGAGCCCGCGCCCTGCGCCTTCATCCCGTCCGAAGCACACAGCTCCCCCACCCGGCATCCCGCCCTCCATCAACAGGATACCACCCTACCATGAAGTCTCGATCTAGTCCCAATTCAATCTCAGCCGCAGAAGATACTATCCGATGTCTGTGGGGTCACTATCGGCCCCTTCGAACTTTCCGCCTCCGAGAGTTCCTCTCCTGTCCTGCTTCCTTCCCCTCCCGAGTCCGTTTCTGCCCGTTCACTGTTCTGTTGCGACCCTGTAATGGCCGCCGTCGCTGCGAGCGCATCCCTCTTCTCCGCCGCCATTTGAGCCTCCCGTTTCTCCCGCTGGCGCCTGTTGCGGGATCTGATGAGTTGTGATTGCCTCACCCGGGGCTGCTTGGGTTGGTCTCGCCTACTTTTATGCGATCTGTCCGTCCCCGCTCTATACGACTCCAGCCATTGCCAAACTTCATCCGGAGTCTGAAAAAAGTGCGTAGAGCCATCCATAATGATCCGCAGCTTAGCCGGGTAGAGCAAGGAGTACTGGATGCCTTCCTCCCTGAGCTCCTTCTTCACCGCTAGGAACGATGCCCTGTTCTTCTGGACCGCTTGAGTATAGTCCGGGAAGATTGTAACCTTACTGTTCTCCACCTCATACGGGCCCGACATCCTGGCCCACTGGATGAGGAGATCCCGGTCCTTGTAATGGAGGAGCCGAACCACCATCGGTCGGGGGGGGCGGCCAAGCCCCGGCGGGCGGGCAGGTACCCGGTGAGCTTGCTCCAGAGTGAAAAAAGGAGTAAGCCCCTCCGGCGCTACCACAGTGCGGAACCAGTTCTCCATATAGGCCACCGCATCCTCCCCCTCAATCCGTTCCGGCAGGCCTATGACCCGCACGTTGTTCCGTCTATTGCGGCCTTCGGCATCCTCCGCCCTCCGCTCCAGCGAGTCCAGCCGGGCCAATATGTCCGTGATCCTATGCTCTGCGGTCACCACCGAGGGCTTCAGGTCCAGCAACAGTTGGTCATGGTCCTTGACCCTGTCCGCTAGCTTCGCATGATCCGCACGTAGCAGCCCCAGGCCCGTGGCCACTTGGGCAATGTCTTGATGCAACGCTTCCTTAGTTGAGGTGATCGCATCAAGTATGGCATCCAAACGCCGGTTCAGCCGCCGTTCCTGGTCGAGCTCCGGGGAGGGACTCTCGCCCAGCCGAGTTGATGTCGCTGAGTCCCCCTCAGCTCGTCTCTCGGCCACCGGCCCTCCGATCGCCGCCATCCTAGGGTGCTGCGTCACAGGTCCAGGAGCCCGTTTTGCGCTGGCGCCCATAGTTCCGTGCCAGTCTCCGGGCACCGGGCCGTGCAATGTCCCCACCGACGCTCTCAGGAGCAATGACCAGTTAGACGAGCTCCGTTCCGCCGCCCCCCTCGGAAGCCTGAGGGAGGAAGGATGAGTCTTAGGGCGGTGGCCAACGAGGGTCCCCAAGCTCCAGGCGAATCAAGTCAGCGTCCCCTGGTCCCAGGACACAGCACCGCCGATCCTAGTGCCTCAATCAGCCGATTGCAGGATCTCTTGCCAGTCAGCGACAAATTGGCTCAGGGCTGAAGTTCGGGGCCGTCCGACCTCCTCGCCGCCATTTTCTTCGCACCCTCGGCAACACCTCGGCCGCCTCCTCAACACGATCTTCTCGGGGCCAGCAGTCCCCCAGCGACTCGTCGATTGTGCCCAGCTGTCCCCTTACACTTCAGAGGACAGGAGCGTCGTCTCCGGGTCGCCTAGGGTTCCGAAAACAGGAGAATTAGCGGGATTCCGCGCGGAGCTGCCAGCTCACGCCGCCATCCCGATCGGCGTCCAAGCCACGCCCCCCAGGGGTGGGTCTCTACCCAAGAGCAAGAGGGGTGTAACAACATCGACCAACATCGACCATTAATGACGTCGGAGTAGTTTTAAACATTCCATCACAGCAGGCGTCCATCTCCCACCCTGTAATCCCCTAATCTAATCAAGGTGCAATTTCAAATGATCAATCCGAGCCTAATGCTAATTGCAACCAAGGGGTGGGTGACAAGACAAACAAGACCCTGTCTATGGATCTACCCCCTGAGGCAAGTCCCTTTGTAGTCATCTTAACGGGTGTACCAGAGTTAAATCCCATGACCAAAGAATCCGCTGCCTCATTAAAAAAAAAGGTGGTCAATTGGCTTACGCTAAATAGACCCCTCCCCCAGGAATAGCGAGTGAGGTACTGATGGTAAGAAAAGTTCCCTGGGTGGGTAATACAAGGAAATCTTTTAGCAGCGACTGTGTCCTGATTAACTTTAGGGACCAAAGGACAGTTACAATAGGTTTAGCTGTCTGGACATGAATGATTGACATTACCCACTGAGGAGGGGGGCGAATCACTCTCGACCCAGGGGTGAGCAGGTGGAAAAATTCATCCTCCCCGGTCAAAGTACCGCTGGCATTCCAGGGGCAAAGTCCCCTAGAGAACAACAGGCTGATGTGGAATGTCAGCGGCCCTTCACAGGGTTATCACCTAGAAATAAGCAACTCACAGGCAAACAAGCGGATCCAAATCAAAATGTAACAGTGCCAGAAAGCCTAATAGGCAGGGGGGAACCTCTAGTACTACCCTCAATTCCAGACCAGGTTCATTAAAGATATTCTCTTGGAACTTGGCTGGTTTAGGTAACAAGCTTGACTGCCCAGATTGGGGCACATTCATAGACACCAAAGACGTTTGTATGTTCCAAGAAACCTGGGAGAGAGAGGAGCACACTCGCCCAGGCTTTGACGTATTTTATATTCCTGCCCGATGAGGGGGTAAGGGTCGTCCCTCTGGTGGCCTTGCTATCTGGGTGGCAACCCATTTGGGTTGCACAGCTAAGTCTCATTTTACAGCATCGGAGGACGTTCAATGTGTGATCTTGGAGTGGCCCAACTCCGCTAAATTGGCATTGGTAAATGTTTACTCCAGGCCGGTGAACATAACCCGGGAATTGAATACCATTGAGGAACTTTTCATTTCCCTTAATGAGATTCCTAAGGGCACACCCTTCGTGGTTGGAGGGGACTTGAACTGCCACTTTGAGCCACTAATATGTCTCTTAGATGGAACAACAATGGATGAGGATGCGCAGTGGTTACTACCCCCCATGTTGGCCCCTCCCCCTAGAGCCTGGACACCTTTAGCAGTCCAGATTACTGCTCTAACCCTTAAACATGCAATTAGGGCATGTAATGGGCGTACGAAATCAGACATTTCCCCCAAATGTACATTTAAGAAAGTGGGGCGGGAGTCAAGATTGGACTATATATTGGTCCAATTGTCCTCTTGGTCCAAAATTAAGGACTTCAGGGTGATTAATAGGGACGATAGCGACCATAATGCGCTAGAATTAGAATTCTCTCTGCCTGGCATAGATAACGAGAACAGGGCTGGTGTAGATGAGCCTGTTCCAGGGCTGACCTTAGTGAACAACAGACGTAGAGTGAGGTGGGACAAACTTGCCGCCAACCCGGAAAAGGTTTCAAAGTTGTACGTTGGTGTTATTCCCACACTTGAAAAGGTTAGTGCACGAGTGACGCAACCTCATGCCCATGACACGCACAAAAAACTTTGGTCCACTCATGAGGACCTTACTAAGATTATGGCAGAGGTTCTTTTCTCCCAAGGAAAAACTGAGGGCACCAGGTGTCATCGTCCCATGTGGTATAACGCTGCTTGCCGAAAAGCTAAATCAGATTTATTACTTTCCCTCAAGCAAAGCAACAATAGATCTGTAATACAGGCGAGGAGAAGGGATTGCAAGCAGCTGACCCGCCATGCTAGGGCGGAATGGGAGCAGGAGAAATGGGAGAATCTTACAATCACACTGGCAAATAAGGACTCCCGTAAATTCTGGCTAATTGTAAATACGGGGTCTGAGGAGCCGCTTTCAGCCGCTGAACCTAACATCTCAGCGAAGGCCTGGGAGGAACATTTCCAAGCTCTTTATACGGGGGCCTATTTGGACCCAGATGGGGCCTCAGTTGGCTTAACACCATCAAAGGGCTACAATTAGAGGGGGACCTTTTCACTGAGGAGGAGGTGCGGGTTGCAATCTCCAGGCTTGCATCTGGCAAAGCTCCAGGCCTGGATGGGCTCCCGGGCGATCTTTTCAAACACGAGCCAGGTGTGTGGGCTCCGTATTTGTTGGTGATCTTTAATGCCGTCCTGAGGGGTATGGAAGTGCCCTGTACTTGGCTGGGTGCAGAGATCGTCCCCATATTTAAGAAGGGTTCACCTCCGCTCCCAGCCAACTACAGGCCCATCAGACTCATCGACGTGTCACAAAAGCTATTCGGGAGACTGATACTAGATTGCCTCCAGGATTGGATTGAAGAGTTTTCTATCCTGAGCCCCTACCAGGCAGGATTTAGAAAGAAAACTTTAACAACGGACCAGATTTGCCGTCTTAACTTGTTTTTTTGGAAAACTGTAACAATTAAGGGCGGCAGCCTATATACGGTCTTTGTGGACCTGCGTGCCGCCTTCGATCTGGTGCCAAGAACGAAACTGTGGTCCGTGCTAGTAGAGTTGGGTATTCCATCTGACCGTTTGAACATATTGATGAGGCTCCATCAAGACAACTTTGCACGGGTCAGGTGTGGCAAGAACGGATTGCTTTCAGCGAGATTCCCCATTGACAGGGGGGTGAGACAGGGGTGTGTGCTTGCGCCCACCCTGTTTTGCCTCTCTATCAATGGGGTAATCGCCCACCTGACTTGGATCACTGATATAGACGCCCCAAGGCTTGACGGCAGCAGGGTGCCCGCAATTATGTTGGTGGATGACACCCTGCTGCTGTCAAACCCCCCAATGGGGATACAACGTGTCTTGGATGGTTGTGTGGCATTTTGTGGTGAAAGGGGGCTGGAGAATAATGCCCTCAAGACTAAATTCATGATTTTCAGCCCCCGGCCACAACTCGCCCCTACCCAACTATAGGCACAACGAGGCTCAAGAGGGTGCACACATTCGAGTACCTGGGGGTGACCTTTAATGAAAATATGACCTGGGATACGCATCGAACAAAACCTAATCTTAAATTGGTGCAGCTAACGGGTGGCATCTCCAGGATGATAAATAGATCGGCCCTTAAACCTCTTGGTCCACTGCTCGAAATTTACAAAATGCAGGCGAGGGGGGCAGTCACATGTGGTGGGGAACTGTGGGGGCACACATCTACCCAGGACTTGACCACTATAGAAAACAAGTTCATCAGACAGCTGACAGCCCTACCTCCAAGCACTCCTCTCCTCCCTCTCAGATTTGATTTGGGTCTTAGATCTATTGACGAGGAATTGGGCCTAAAACCACTAACATTCTGGCGACGACTCTGGAGCACTCCGGAGCTCCTGATTTATAGGAAGGAACTGAAAGAGATTTCGAGCTTACCAAATCTGGCAAATATTCCCTGGCTAAAATACATAAAAAATGAATGCGAAAGTCTGGGAAGGCCAGAATTATGGCTAGATCCTGAAAACGTTTGTAGCAAGGTTTCACGCAAATGTTTAACAAAGGAATATTATGATTTAAAATTAAATACCTTATTAGCGAATTCGCGGCTGGGGATTTTAACTAATACATTTATCCAATTCAAAGATTCCTATCAATTGGAGCAGTCCCTTGATGGAATCTGCCCTGTATTGACCAGGAAGTTATTTTTGCAGTGGAGGTATGGTACTCTCACAATTAGAGCATTCACTAGTACCTGGTGCCATTCCCCCTCACCTAAGCAATGTCCTGCATGTTCATATCAGTTGGAAAACGAATTACATATTCTATTCTTTTGCCCTACCTATCAAAAATCCAGAAAGTATTGGCTTGTCCCCCTTTTAAAAAAAATGAGGGCCCAATTCACAGAATGAACTTGACTCAATACTAAACTTACAAATTTTTGGGTATTCACAGAATGCACTTACTACTTTTGGCATTCACAGAATGCACTTACTACTTTTGGTATTCACAGAATGAACTTACTACTTTTGGT
Organism: Lissotriton vulgaris; assembly: GCF_964263255.1. Taxonomy (NCBI): domain Eukaryota; kingdom Metazoa; phylum Chordata; class Amphibia; order Caudata; family Salamandridae; genus Lissotriton; species Lissotriton vulgaris. The sequence continues at coordinate 457,179,345 of NC_141699.1, forward strand.
ATTCACAGACAAACTTAAGACAGACTTAAGACAGACTTACCAAAAGTAGTAAGTTCATTCTGTGAATGCCAAAATGAGTAAGTGCATTCTGTGAATACCAAAATAGTAGTAAGTTTAGGATTGAGTCTTAAGTTCATTCTGTGAATCGGGCCCCTTGGCTTTAGGCATTGCATTCCAGCTTTTAGAACACTCAAGACGGATCTGTCACCCCCCACTGTATTTGCTGTAGCTACATTTTTAACAGCGATTTGGCATAAGCGCACTCGCCATATCCAGAACTCTGATACGCGCTTGGTACAGGCACTTTAACCCCTTCCAGGCTCATGACGAGCTGGGCTCGTTATGGTGTAGCCTCCTAGCACACTGATGACGAGCCCAGCTCGTCATGTAACATGGGTTTTTTAAAACCCCAGCATAGGTGCAGAAAACCACTAGCGCGGATGTGGTTAAAAATCATAGTATAGACAGCACAAATCAAAAGGGATTGTATTTGATTTTATTTATAATGAAAAATGTGATTTTTAAACATAACTAAGAGTCTGATTTTTATCTTGCACAAGCACTTTGAATTTGTACCACAGAGCGGCACCAATCGGAGGGATAGCAATGGGCTCATTTATTATGATAACCGTAGTAATTTTTAGACTCTTTGTTTTATGAATATGTATTATTCTTATCTGTTTTAACTTTTGGTGTACATCGTTTATGGTTCAAGTGATCGAAATAAAGATAGAAAATGAAAGATTAGGAAAACCTGCATATGTTTGGTATTTTCAGAAAGAACTCACACATTCAGGGTAACATGTTCATGGTTAGAGTTCAGCATTCTCAGATTTATGTTTGCCGGTTTGAGAAAAGGAAAATTTTGAACCACATTTTTAAAATGAAAAATATTCATACTTTTTATTATATGGGTATGGTACATTGAGATGTTGATGCAGAGGTTGCATCAATAAATCACATCGGAACATGCTGAAAATAAAAGTATATACTTTGTAGAGGAACACGAACACTGATATTATGAAAAAACTTTAGGGCGGAGGTGTGTCAATTGCCCTGCAGTGAAAAAGTTAAAGAATTGGTAAAACTATGTCGGCAGTCAGCTAAAGCTGTCTGTAGCCAACCTAACCAATAAACCTTTTATGCTTGAAAAATACCAACATTGGGGCATATTAGCAAGGGCAATAGCGCTGATTTAGCAAGACTTTTTCCCACTAAAGCGGCAATAATTTTATCGCTCTATTAGCAAGCTGTCGCTAATAGCAGTTAGCGACAGCTTTAAGGCAATAGCTACAGGTTTGGGACCCACTTTGCATGTCAGCGATATTTATCGCTAATGACATGCAAAGTGGGTGTACCCAACCTGTTAGCAACTGAAAGCAGTCGCTAACACAGCTATCGCCTAATAGCAAGGCAGGCGAAGCGATTAAAAAAATTGCGCTAAGCGCAAATATCGCCAGAACCTAATGTCTGCTCGGACCTTGACTTAACCTATAAATCCAATGGAAGGTGGATATTCAGGTTAAGTCCCCATTAGCGATAATGCCTGAATATCCCTAGATTTCCAGCAATATTCAAGCATTGAGCCGCTACCGCCGGATATTTTATCGCTTTAGAGATAAACGTTGCTAATAGCACGTTATCTCTGCGATAATATCTGGCAATAAAAAAAATGCAATATGCGCATTTAGCGATAATTATCGCTATTTGTTGCTAATATGCCCCATTGATTTTTGCTTAAAATCATCACCAACCAAGCAGTTGAGTTTATGTCAAAAATTGTGATTCTAGTACGAGCACAATCCATCCAAGTAATAAATATTAAGCAAATCAGGTAAAGTGTAATTTCAGAATATGGAATTTCTAAGTACCAGGAATTTATGCTGCGTGAACAGGAAATGTTTTATAAAACTATGCTTGGGTTTAAAAAAAATCGAAATGGATTTCACAAGGAATGAAAGGTGACCTAGACATAGCACCGAAGAGAATGAATGGAGCTAAAAAATAGTCAATTATATGATTTGAGTAAGCTTGGTAGGAAATTTAAATGTCGATGTATTTCCCCTTTATCTATTATGACTTGAGGGCGATGATTAGAAGAGCACTGTTTCCCAGGCTCCAGAGATGCAAATACAGTGAAAAGCTACTTTAGCAGCAAGCCGATAAAAGCATGGGTATTTGACAAGAGAGGAAGATACCATCTCTTATAATCAATTCCAGTCCAATTACCTCCAGGGACAACCTCTTCGCTGGCTGCTCCAACTGCTCACTGACTTTTCAAAATCACATAATTTGTTTGGACACGTTTTTGAATGTATTCATAAACTGATTAGCTAAGGATTTAATCCTGACAGCTGTGTTGCTGAAGTTAGTGAAATGTGTATGGAAGGAGCTGTAAAAACACTTCTGCACATAATTGCACTCTGGATCACTGCAATGCAGAAAACACAGCACTGTAATTACTGCTGTCTAAACGTCGACAATTATGGCGATTTACAGAAAGGCGACTGTCTATTGTGAGACAGAAAGGAAAATTACTACAAGGAAAATTACTAAGAAGCACCTTGTTAATTTCGCTAGGAACATTGAATGATAGGCTGGAGGTTGAGATCAGTGATCCCAACAACGTCTCCAGATGTATGCAGTTACCTGAGATACTTTCATTCCTAGATCAGAGGTCTTTTCTATTTCATAGAAACTGTAGACTTTCTAATGCATTTTTCAGTATATTTCCAAATTATAATTCCATTCTTTTGATTTCCTTAAAAGACAAGGGGCCAGATGTAGGTAAAGTACATTTACCGATTCTAAAATACTGAATTTTACCGATTCTGTATTTTAGAATCGGTAAATGCTATGTAGCAAAAAAACATTACCGAATCAGTAAGATTCGGTATTTACCGAATCGGTATTTACCGATTAAGTAATTGCCATTCATTCCTATGGGGCCTGGAGGCCCATAGGAATGAATGGCAATTATCAAATCGGTAAATTCAGATTCGGTAAAATGGGGCACACATTCAAGGGTGCCAGGGTGTCACTTTGACACCCTGTTGAGCCCCTCAATCGTGCATGTGTGCAGATGTGGCACACATACATACCCTAAGGGCATGTATGTCTGCCACATGGCACAGTTGAAAATGCACAGATTTTCATTTTCAAAGATATTCGTTATTTACCACCAACTTATAGTTGGTGGTAAATAACAAATCCTAAAATGGGAAAAGCACTCATTGGAGGGATCCCTACATTGCAAATTCGGTAAATTACCGATTCGGTATTTTAAGGAATCAGTAATTTACCGATTCCCTAAAATACTGAATCGGTAAATTACCGAATTTGCAATTTAGGCCACCTACATCTCAGTAGCCTAATACCGGTTGGTAACGGCCGAAATTCGGTAATTTCGTCCGTTACCGACCGGTATTGGGCGATCTACATCTGGCCCAAGAACAAGTAATATATATTAATCTGGGATGCCCTACAATGGCCACAGGGCATGGTACTTCTACCCTACAATCTCATTGCTTATTTTTGTTAGTATTCTGTGACACAGCACCCGAGTGACTGAATCATAAAGTAGGATCTGCAACTTTCTCTTCATGTTGAGACCAGTCAGACAGATTGCGTGTTTTAAGCTCACTTTACCGTGTTACTCCGCAGTGGTATTATGTTGCTTCACAAACATACATTTTGCAGCTTCATTTCTTAAAAAGTACTAAACAGATTTACACAAAATCACAAAAGCATGCTTTCTGGGTAAAGATCTAAGTTTCGTCTGAATTTGATGTATTTCCACTCAGCCGATTTGGCAGTAGTTTTGTTAACTTTTTCCTAAGAGAAATTGTGTAGGGAAAATGTGCTTTGGGGCCCTCCTTTGTTTCTCTCCCCCCACTTGATAGAACACTTCAAACCTTTTCACGAAGGAGCTGAGTTGGCCTAACACATTTTGTGGAATGTTTTGTGGAGATTCGTCAAATAGTACCAAAGTTATTAGCAAACATAATTTCAATTTCCTAGGAAAACACAGTGGCGATCATGTAACCATATATTTATGTATGTATATTCACTGAATTAAACAATGTTTCAGCGATGTCATCAATCACGTCATTTGAGATGTCTTCAATTATGTCATACATTATTTCACAGAACATGTCTTGAGTGTTGTAATTTGTGAGGTCATAAGTAGTGGAGGCAAGTGCAAGTTAGCTCGGCTAATTATATCTATTGAATTTACTGTACTTTTTGAGTTCAAAATGTTAATGTCACTGAAATATTCACCTAACTATAATATTACTTTAGTCATTGTTTTTTCAGTGAATGTCTAAGGTTTCTTTTGATAATAAAAATGGATCTTCTTTTCACACCTAACAAAAACGTTACCTCAACCTTTCCAATGTTTTTTTTCAGTGAATTTTTTAAATGTAAAGTAATAGTTTATTACCATAAGTAAAACCAACACCCCACCATACACAGGTCTCAGCCTTGAATAGCAGAGAGTTGACTGCAGTGCCTGTTTTGTGGTCAGGCCAAGAGGCAAACCAGACACAGACAGCAAACATCCTTCAGGCAGCCAACACCAAGCTGAGCATGGTCCTTCTTCGTGCATAGAATGGGAATTGCCACAGGGCCTGGCTCACAGGCAGACCCTGTGTCGAACACCCTGCAGGCAGCTATCTGGAGGGAAGCCAACCCCACACTGTGCACTGCCTTTGCTCGTGCTTGCCATTGGGTTAGCCGCAGCACCTGTGATGCATCAAGACCTTTCAACTCCTAGCAGGCAGCCAGCCCCATGCTTCACATAGCCTTTGGTTGTGAGCAGCAGGAGGTTGATCACAGGGCTTGGTCTGCCACCATGCCCTGTGGCCACACCCCAAGCAGGCTGCCAATCCTACACCATGCACAGCCTTTGTGTGCGGAGAGTATGGCTGGGATTTGGGTCCTGGGGCCCCCACCCTCTGTGGCCGAAACATTTATATTAAGGGGAAGAGTGTGTGCAGCCCAGTTCCTGACCCTCAATTGGTCCTGGGAAACCAATCCCCCCTTGGGGTCGAAACAATGAACCAAGAGAGAATGGTATGCTGAACTGCTTGCCAAGCCTTAATATGCCCCAGGAACGACATCGCAAGGACCAAATTCAAAATAAAATTGGAGGAGGGCTGAGCGGCCACCCTCCCCAAGAATTTGTGGCCCCCGGTGAATGCACTGGGGTAAAAACCTAAGAGGAACGGGCATCCAACTCCCTCCTGAGCTTTATTCGGCTCTGGTGACCTTATTCCTGTAGCAAAATATAGCAAAAAGCAGAGTGGGGCCACAAAGCCCTCCGTCCACAAGTTGAATCATGCCCTGGGGCCAAATCAATAAAAAAGGGAAGGAGGCCACGTGGCCCCCCTCGCCAAGCCTTATCATGGCCTGTGGACCCCATCTCCCAGGGCCATTTATTTTTTTAAGAGGGCTGCGTGACCCCTCTCCCTGAGACTTATTGGGCCTCAGTGAGCCCCAGTTACCCAAGTCCCCAGGCACTTTTTTTCTCAAAGGGGAGGCTTAAATGCCCCCCTCTATGAGCCGTAATATCCCCATGTATTTTAATGGGAAGGAGGACTACAAGGGCTCTTTCCTCAAGCCTCATTAGGCCGGGGGATCCCATGGCCATATTTTTTTAAAGGGGAGGTGGGCTGGGTGCCCCCCCTCCTCAAGCCGCTGTGTGACCCCCTCCCTGAGCATTATTAAGCCCTGGGGACTTAATTCCCCAGGGCCCTATGTATTTTAAAAGGGAGGAGAGCCACTGCCCCCACTACATCAGCCTTAAAGGGGAGGGGTTGTGCAGCCCCCTTCCCCATGCCTAATATTACCCCCAGACTCCGTACCCGGGTCTGCATTATTTCAAGACTGTTGCCACAGAGCTAACCTGTGGCACCCAACACAGAACATATTGGGATCAGTGGGGGGAGCCCCATGGCCCCCTGCGTGTCCAGCTGGCTCACAGTATGCTACCAGAGATGATATTGCCCACAGTGAGTAGGTTTTTATGTTGCTCCTTCCTTGCTGAAGCAATCTGTGGATCTCTTTCCCTACTTGCATCAGTGCAGGCAGGGAAATCGTTCTCAAATCTGCTCCCAGCCAGCTGGAGCATTTTTAAAGCACCCGTCAGTTGGGAGAAGACTCAGTGTTTTCTCCCATTTCCCTGGAGATTTAAAAATGCTCCTGTCAGGCAGGAGCAAACACAAGTTTCTCTGCCCATGCAGGTACGGGCATAGAAACTGCTCTGTCCCAAGGGGGCCTCTCTGGGACACAGTATGCGAGATGGCCACAAAGGATGGGGTCTGCAGGGTCATGAAAGGCTCAGGGAGGGGGGGTGCATGACTCTCCTTCCTTTTTAATTAAAGTAGCAGTCCTCGGCGATTGGCACCCTACAGCCTTTTAAAGGCTCACGGAAGTCGTACGGCTTCCCCCTCCATTAGTGGAAGTTTTGACCTTGGAGGGGGCCCATGTCCTCCTTCCCTGGTAAATAAATTGGCCCCAGGGATGGGGTCCCTGGGGCCTTCCAAGGCTAGGGAATGGGGCCGCGCACCCTCTGCTTTAATAAAACATGTTTTGTTTTTTACGATACCGCAGGAGTCATGCTGGATCGCAGCAAAACTTGCCATATTTTTTCAATTTTAGCCCTAAGGCATCTTGCTGGGTCTACAGGGGTAAGTGTATCCCTACCATGCCCCATTATTTCTTTTTATTACAAACTACAGCTTAGGGGACTAAGTCAGTGAGTCCTGTAATGGCTGCCAGCAAAGTTTTTCTGCTGTTGCTGGCCGCTTTATCAGTGTGCTCACGTCCCCCCCCAAAAATGCTACCTAGGCCAGACTGAACTTTCCTTTTTTATATTTTGCGCTCCCGTGAGAGTCCTGCGAGACTTTCGCAGACTTAATCATCCAGCTGTACATATTTTTGGGTGTTCAAATAAGTTTTATTGGCTGTTTCCATAAACAATAAAAAATATATTCAAATTAAAAATATATACAAAACATTAAATAATAAATAATAAACAAGAAGAATACACTGATAATATGGATAAGGTGGCATCATGCTATTCTATGTTCTATCAAAAAGGACCAGTACCATTTATGTATTTAGGAAGTAAGGAGACTCAGAGCTGTACGTTTTCCGAAGAAAGGAAACCGCTTGGGTTTTTCATGACGCTCTCACCCACCGACCTAGTCGGTGGCATGCTTCATCATCGGGCCCACCACAGAGACACCGAATGTGTCCCGGGTGTGCTGCAACACCAGATGTTACTGCGGAGCTGGTATTCTTACTGAGTGTGCAGTGAAAAAGTGTGAGAAAGTGAAAGTTAAAATGCCATACAGGAAAGTCCCACTACCGGAGGGATAAATTAAGTTTAATTTCTGGGCCCCTGTTAGCAGTTAAAAGGCAAACGGATACGGTGGAGTTAAATTACGAACTCCTGCATCTTGTGTGGTCAACATGTTTCAGCCAGGCCTTATTATTAAAACTGGCTTTCCTCAGAAACTTATAGTATGTGAAGAAGTGCAAATTAAACAAGAGAACTAAGTTATAGTGATTGTGTTAATTTAAATCAATGTGTCACACGCCCTAAAGTGAGTTTATGTGTTAGAGGGGGATTCCCTCTAGCATTGCTACACAACACATAAAAGACAAGGACAGACGTACAAGGGAGAGTCATGATTAGCATTTAAGGCAAATATTAGAGTGTTTTATGCAATGATGCCGACTTTTTAGGTGGGTGTCTGACCTGTAGGCGGCAGCGACGTAGCAGAAATTATGCCGAGATGGCGTGACAATTCTACGCCAAAACTGGTCGGAGGTGGTGGTGGGCTAAAACAGCGTAATGTTAACTAAGTGAGGCACAAGTGGGTGAAACATTTTTTATCCTCACATAGGCTTTTTCTGTTGAAGCCTTCCTGGGTCACCTGGCAGAGATAGAGACCCTAGAGAGAATGTACAGTTATAAAACAACCTGCAAGGGAAGAAGGTTGGTCGGGCTTACCCCTTTTCCGGAGCTTGAGTAGGTGTGGTCTTACTAACGGTATTGCCGGTCTGGATCCTCCTTGGAACCTACGTCCTTCTGCGGTGCCCGATACAGGAGTAATGGGCTTTGGACGGTGGTTTTATGGGTAGCAGCATGACCGGATTGGTTGTACCTGTATTGTAGTAGAGGTAGAAGAGGGTGCATGCTTGCGCTTTCGCTGAGTCATACGCCGCTTATCACGCATGGGTGTGGAGTTAGTGTGATGCGTTTTTCACAGTGCGCATGTGTGCCGGAGTGGTGGCGGCCGAGCATGCGCAGTGCTTACACCTCGAGTCAGGTGCATGAGAGTCCACGGTGGGGGATTACCTCCCAGTGCCATGGTTATTTAAAAGTTAAAATCAGAGTTAAAGAATTACATTTGAAGCACAATGAGTTGACTGGGAACACTACTGTTGAGGGAAGTGTTGGTGCACCCCGAACAGTGGGTGTCCATGGGTAGAGTTTTAATGGTTTAAGGAGTTCCAAAGTATGGAGTCGTTCAAGCCGTGGATATGGGTAGAAAGGCAGTATATCCAGCGTTGTTCTTTGCTGAGCAGGTCCCTTTCGTTTCTTTCTGTCATCTTGAACTGTTCAATCACAGTCCAGTTAAAGTCATTAGGGGTGTGGTTATGCGTGAGGAAGTGGTCCGTCAGTTTACTGACATTTTTGCCACATCTGATCGTGCTTCTGTGCTCGGTCATCCTCGTTTTCACTTTGCGGGTGGTCATGCCTACGTATCTAATGCCACACAACCAGGTGATTAAGTATACAAGGTTGGCAGAGTTACAGTTTGTGAACTGGCGTTGAGTCCAGATTTTACCAGGTTCTAGTGACAATGTTTTAGACGCTGAAGTCAAATGGCACACGCTGCAGTCATTGCAAGGTTGGTGGCCAACGAGTTTAGGTAGTCCCCAAGCATTTAGGATTGTGTTGCATTTGGGAGTGTTAGGTGATCTAGGTCTGGTAGAGACCAATTCGTCCCTGATGTTTTTGCTTCTCTTGTAGGCAAATCTTGTTTTTTCCCAGTTCCTAGTACCCGAGTTGATGATTTTCCAGTTCTTTTGGATTATTCTGGACACCTGAGTGGAGGCTATGTTGTACGTGGTGACACAGGTGAGTACTGGGTCTTCCGGGGGTTTGACGATGTTTTCAAGGAGGGCCTCTCTATTCTGGTTTCTGGCCCTTTTCTTGGTTTTTTGTATAATTCTGTTGGGGTAACCTCTCTCAAGGAGTTTATCAGCCAGATCATTGGACTGTTTTTTGAAGTCTGACAGTTCACTGCAATTACGTCGTAGACGTAAAAATTGTCCATAAGGCAAGGTTTCCCTCAAAGGTCGAGGGTGGAAACTTTCGAAGTGTAGGAGGGAATTTCTTGCAGTTGGTTTATAGAATGTGGTGGTTCTCAGGCCTCCTCCTTCTGCCTTGATAAGTAAATCAAGGAAAGATAGTTCAGATCTACTGCTGGTACATGTGAATTTGAGATAAGGGTCACAGTTGTTAACCCAGATGAGAAAATAATTGAGTGAATCTTGGTCACCTTCCCAGATTATGAGGATGTCGTCTATGTAACAACGCCATAACTTGATCTTTGTCAGGTGTGGGTTGGTGGCGGCTTGGATAAATGTGTGTTCAAAGTGATGAACGTATAGACCTGCTACACTAGGCGCGAAAACACTCCCCATCGATGTACCATTGATTTGTAAGTAGAACTTTCCTTCGTACTCGAAATAGTTCTCCTTCAATGCTAAGGTGGCACAGTCCATAATGAAGTTCACCGGGGTTTGGTATGTCCAGTTGGTACCCTGTAGAACGTCGCGAAGGACCTCCAGAGTGGCGTCTTGCGGCAAACTGGTGTATAGACTCTCAACGTCTAGTCCCACCAGGATTTGATTGGAGGGATCAAAGGTAATGTCCTTGATGATGGTCAGGGGGTGCCTAGTGTCCTTTATGTATGATGGCGTGCGTTGCACCAAGGGATTTAGGAAGAAGTCGCAGAACCGTGATAGTGGTTCTAAGAGGGATTGTATCCCGGACACAATCGGTCTCCCGGGTGGTGGACTAGTGCCCTTGTGTACTTTGGGCAGGATGTAGAAATATTGTGTTCTAGCATTTTTTGTGCACAGATAATCCGCTTCTTGTTTTGAAATTTTCTCCGTATCCTTGGCTTCCGTCACTAGGTGGATGATGGTTTCTCTTAGGCCATCTGTAGGGTCCGATTTGAGAGGTTTGTAATTCCTGGCGTCGCCCAGAAGTCTTAGGCATTCCTTATGGTAGTTGGTTTTGTCCATGAGGACTATTCCGTCCCCTTTATCAGCAGGCTTTATTATGAGCGTTGGGTTGTTCTGGAGTTTCTTAACGATATCTCGTTCTTTTTTCGAGAGATTGTGAAAAGGTTACTTCGGTTCTAATTGTTCCACTTCAGTATATACCGCTTGTTCGAAGGTTGCAATCTCCACTGGTATAGTGGCCGATGGTGGAACAAAGTTAGATTTGATTTTTAGACCCGTCTCAATAATATTTTCACTGGTGATGGCCGGGTTATTTTGTTTCTCAAAGAACGCTCTGAGTTTTAGTTTTCGGAAAAACTCAGCAAGTTCTTGGTGTAGTTTGAAGAGGTCCAATTTCGCTGTGGGGACAAACGATAGTCCTTTGTTGAGGACGTCGATCTCTTCCTGAGTTAACTCGGTAGACGATATGTTGAAGACTAAGGGGTTAGCAGGACTCATCTGCTGGTGCCCGGTTGCTCCCTCGATTTGTTCCTCGTATTGGTGCTCACTGGTTCTTCCTCTGGGGCCCATTGGACGTGTGTGGGGTTCCGGGTCTTCCCTCGTAGTCAAGTTATGGCGTCGTTACATAGACGACATCCTCATAATCTGGGAAGGTGACCAAGATTCACTCAATTCTTTTCTCATCTGGGTTAACAACTGTGACCCTTATCTCAAATTCACATGTACCAGCAGTAGATCTGAACTATCTTTCCTTGATTTACTTATCAAGGCAGAAGGAGGAGGCCTGAGAGCCACCACATTCTATAAACCAACTGCAAGAAATTCCCTCCTACACTTCGAATGTTTCCACCCTCGACCTTTGAGGGAAAACCTGCCTTATGGACAATTTTTACGTCTACGACGTAATTGCAGTGAACTGTCAGACTTCAAAAAACAGTCCAATGATCTGGCTGATAAACTCCTTGAGAGAGGTTACCCCAACAGAATTATACAAAAAAACAAGAAAAGGGCCAGAAACCAGAATAGAGAGGCCCTCCTTGACAACATCGTCAAACCCCCGGAAGACCCAGTACTCACCTGTGTCACCACGTACAACATAGCCTCCACCCAGGTGTCCAGAATAATCCAAAAGAACTGGAAAATCATCAACTCGGGTACTAGGAACTGGGAAAAACCAAGATTTGCCTACAAGAGAAGCAAAAACATCAGGGACGAATTGGTCTCTACCAGACCTAGATCACCTAACACTCCCAAATGCAACACAATCCTAAATGCTTGGGGACTACCTAAAATCGTTGGCCACCAACCTTGCAATGACTGCAGCGTGTGCCATTTGACTTCAGCGTCTAAAACATTGTCACTAGAACCTGGTAAAATCTGGACTCAACGCCAGTTCACAAACTGTAAATCTGCCAACCTAGTATACTTAATCACCTGCATGTGTGACCTTAGATACGTAGGCATGACCACCCGCAAAGTGAAAACGAGGATGACCGAGCACAGAAGCACAATCAGATGTGGCAAAAATGTCAGTAAACTGACTGACCACTTCCTCACGCATAACCACACCCCTAATGACTTTAACTGGACTATGATTGAACAGTTCAAGATGACAGAAAGAAACGAAAGGGACCTGCTCAGCAAAGAACAACGCTGGATATACCGCCTTTCTACCCATAACCACGGCTTGAACGACTCCATACCTCGGAACTCCTTAAACCATTAAAACTCTACCCATGGACACCCACTGTTCGGGGTGCACCAACACTTCCCTCAACAGTAGTGTTCCCAGTCAACTCATTGCGCTTCAAATGTAATTCTTTAACTCTGATTTTAACTTTTAAATAACCATGACCCTGGGAGGTAATCCCCCACCGTGGACTCTCATGCACCTGACTCGAGGTGTAAGCACTGCGCATGCTCGGCCGCCACCACTCCGGCACACATGCGCACTGTGAAAACCGCATCACACTAACTCCACACCCATGCGTGATAAGCGGCATATGACTCAGCGAAAGCGCAAGCATGCACCCTCTTCTACCTCTACTACAATACAGGTACAACCATTCCGGTCATGCTGCTACCCATAAAACCACCGTCCAAAGCCCATTACTCCTGTATCGGGCACCGCAGAAGGACGTAGGTTCCAAGGAGGATCCAGACCGGCAATACCGTGAGTAAGACCACACCTACTCAAGCTCCGGAAAAGGGGTAAGCCCGACCAACCTTCTTCCCTTGCAGGTAGTTTTATAACTGTACATTCTCTCTAGGGTCTCTGTCTCTGCCAGGTGACCCAGGAAGGCTTCAACAGAAAAAGCCTATGTGAGGATAACAAATGTTTCACCCACTTGTGCCTCACTTAGTTAACATTACGCTGTTTTAGCCCACCACCACCTCCGACCAGTTTTTGCGTAGAATTGTCACGCCATCTCGGCATAATTTCTGCCACGTCGCTGCCGCCTACATGTCGGACACTCACCTAATAAGTCGGCATCATTCCATAAAACGCTCTAATATTTGCCGTAAATGCTAATCATGACTCTCCCTTGTATGTCTGTCCTTGTCTTTTATGTTTTGTGTAGCAATGCTAGAGGGAATCCCCCTCTAACACATAAACGCACTTTAGGGCGTGCGACACATTGTTTTAAATTAACACAATCACTATAATTTAGTTCTCTTGTTTAAATTGCACTTCTTCACATACTATAAGGTCCTGAGGAAAGCCAGTTTTAATAATAAGGCCTGGCTGAAACATGTTGACCACACAAGATGCAGGAGTTCGTAATTTAACTCCACCGCATCCGTTTGCCTTTTAACTGCTAACAGGGGCCCAGAAATTAAACTTAATGTATCCCTCGGGTACTGGGACTTTTTTTGTATGGCATTTTAACTTTCACTTTCTCACACTTTTTCACTGCACACTCAGTAAGAATACCAGCTCCGCAGTAACATCTGGCGTCGCAGCACACCCGGGACACATTCGGTGTCACTGTGGTGGGCCCAATGATGAAGCATGCCACCAACTAGGTCGGTGGGTGAGGGCTTCATGAAAAACCCAAGCGGTTTCCTTTCTTCGGAAAACGTACAACTCTGAGTCTCCTTACTTCCTAAATACATAAATGGTACTGGTCCTTTTTGACAGAACATATAACCCTGGGGATCCGGACCAGCTTACCTGGTCCTCTCTCTCTTCTTTGATTTATTGATTGATCATGCTATTCTATACATCGCGTTCCTAGATACTGTAATATTTCTTAGGTATGATACCAAAATGGCTATATGACCAGCTTAAAATAAAACACACCATAATGCACTAATAAAACATAATGCATATAATACCATAATACATTAATCTAATAATAGTATGCATCTATTAATGTTACAACACAGCGTTGGCCAGGTATGACCCTATCGGAGAAAAATTAGCTAACCTGTGTACTATGCTGCATACAGCCGGAGGTCCTGTTTCCCTCTCTAAGATTCATGATTCATGGTGGCTTATGTGATTTGTAAAATAGGTCCAGACTGTCCCACATGTGTCTATGGGGGAGTTTCCATGGTGAGTTATGTAGAGCAATGTTATCAGCCCCCTTAAGGTTAGAGACCCAGTTAAGCCAACATTTATAGGACACCTTCCTTGTGTCCGTCCCATTACTCAAGACAACCTTAACCGCTACCGTCAGGAGCAGGTCCAGGAGGGCACTGTCCTTATCGTTCAGTGAGTATACTCTAAGGAAACCAAATGACAGTGTAGAGAGTTCCCTTTTGAGGGAGCATGAGAATAGATTGGAGAAAAAGTTGAATAACCTGTCCCAGAAGGGTTCCACACAATTACAAAATAATAACAATTACAAAAATGGCAACCAGGTCATATGTCAGGCGCACAGCTGGCGGTAAAACAGTATGAGATAAGTTGTAATAGTAGTGAACTCCAAGAGAGAAAGGGAAAGGTTACCATACAATCCCCAGAAAACCCTGAATAACAATCCAGAGTTTATCACACAACACCACTGTTTTCTCCCTGAGCTCCACAAAAATAAACAACAATGCAATCTATGCAAAAGGTATTGAGAGCAGTGCCAAACAAGTGCAGAAGTCATGATTTAAATATTCATTCTTCAAATTAAATCCTTTAACAGCCTCACAGCCAACACGTGTTTCGTCAGATGCTTATTATTGCATCAACTGACTGTTTACTTATATTACGTTTTATTTTCTGAGTTGCAGCCCTGATGAAGTCAGTTGATGCAATAATAAGCATCTGACGAAACATGTGTTGGCTGTGAGGCTGTTAAAGGATTTAATTTGAAGAATGAATATTTAAAGCAAGTGACTACAAAAGAACGTATTTTTGGAAAACGACCATTAAAATACATTGGACAATCATAACGTTGGATTTGTGGATCACTTTACTTCAGTGGATATTTTTTTTCAACAAAGACATTACTTCTGCACTTGTTTGGAACTGCTCTCAATACCTTTTGCATAGTTTGCATTGTTGTTTATTTTTGTGGAGCTCAGGGAGAAACCAGTGGTGTTACAAAATAATAACAGATGTGCAAGGTCTCCGGTCTCTTCCTCATAGTTCCAGCAGTTAGGATCTTCCCGTATCTAATGTAAGTGTGTAAGTGTAAGCGGGCTGGTGTCTAGTAAGATTTATGTAAGAGCCAGAATTTCATCTGTGAGAGTGCTGGACATATTTTATTCCTGGAGACAGAGTTCCAAGTTTTGTTCCAATCAGTAACAGAGATCGGGGAGGAAGAGTGTGAGTCCCAAAAAGAAATAAGATTTCTATTAAGGGCAGATTGTTGTGGCCGGAGTAATTTGTAGATCCAAGAAACCTAATGACCCAATTTATTTATCTTTCCTACATATTGCTGGAGCGACTGAGGTGAGGGCAATAAATTAGCTTTCGAAATCACTGTCTTTATTTTAGAAAAGTAGTAAACCTCAGAAGAGTCTAGATTATATTTAGCCTGTATGTCTTTGAATATAAAGGGTTAGAACAAATAGTTGTTGTGGGTAGGAAATCCGTGTATTGATCCAGGGCTTGTTATGAAGGGTTTTCCCTTTTTATAATATTTTATAATTGTCCCACAGTAATTCAAGATTAGGTCATTTTATACTGATGTCTAATTTTTTGTCTAATTTCAATAGGACAGATTGTGTATGCTTAAATATGGATTTTGAACATTCGACGTTGGATTCAAGAAGGGTTGCTGGAGCAAGATTCTTAATCAAGGGTTTTTCAATTTCCAGCCAGACAGGTGCATACTCTGCTGGTGGCACCAGCCAGTACGAACCCTGTTTAGGTAAAAATACTGTTTGGTATAACTTGAAGTCTGCTAGCTTAACACATTTTTTAACCCTAATTCCAAGAAAACTACTTAACAGATTTACACTTTATCACAAAAAGAATAATCGTCAGAAAAAAATTCAGCTTCCTGCTAAATTTGATGTAATTCCATTAAGCAGTTTTCTCTATAGCCTTGCTCAAAGAAGTCTATGGAAAATGCATGGGGATTTTATATGTTGGGCCCCTCTTTTTTCAGCCCCCACTTGACTGGTCACCTCGAAACTTTCCATGCACAAACTGGGCAAAAAGGATGACTTATTTACAATGTTTTGTGGAGATTTGTAAAATAGTGCAACAGTTATTAGCAACACAATAAACGTAGTTCCCATGGATATGCTGACCTACTTATAACCGTTGCCACTGGGTAATAGTTGAATATACATATCTTAGGTACAGTTAGGGCAAAGTTTCCATTGGAAGTGTGTCTTTTCTTTTGGAATAACTTTTGGGGTGTTTTACAAATCTTCACAAAACTCCCCCCCCCCCAAACAAATGTATCCACCTTCCTGGATTGTTTTGAGGTGATCTGCCAAATGGGGTCAAGAAAAAGGGGGGAGGTCCCTGAACGTTAAGTTTCCCTATTAGTTGTTTGTTGCTGACATAGAAATAACGACTGAATGAAATTGCACCCAATTTGCCTAAATGCTAAATGTTTATTCAGAAAGCTTGTATTGTGTAATGTGGTGTAAATCCGTTGAGGTCTTTTCAGCAAATGCTCTTTCAAAGAGTTGCCATAGGTTTTTATGAAGTGGATACAAAATAGGTATATCTGTATGATTGGACTCTTGAGGTAGTCCCATAGTACTGAATACTGAAAACACAGGGCCTTCTGATTGTCCAAGGGAGCTTTTTCTCCCGTCAGTCCAATCAATACTAGTCCTGCAGCGCCAAACATCTGATTGGTTGATTGCTACCCAGAGAAAATGTTGCTGCAGCCCTTACAGGAGACTATGCAGCGGGAGGTTGGACGCCTGCAGCTTTTGGCCTTGAGCAGCAAGGAAGGTGGTGGGATATTATTTAGAAAACCACACATATTACATCACTCACTCACGCCTTACAGATTAATATCACTCATGACATTTTTAATGACTAAATTGATTACATCAATTATACCATCCCAAGGGCATCATTGATGACATCTTTGAGGACATCATGCAATGGTACAATTACATGGATCCTTCGTACTTCCATTGAAATAGGATATAATGTACTTGCAAAATATGATGTATCACATCGACAGAACTGTAAATCAGACCCTCAAACTCAGATTTGCAGCCTTTCCGAGATTCTAGATTTAAACATAGTAGCCACCATTTTGGCAAGAAGCTTTTAGCTCCTCTTGTCAATTTCAAGTCAATTGTACAAAGGTTTGGAACGAAAAACCCCTTAGAATAGGGTCCAGAAAATCTTGAAAAATATTTTTTAAATATCTGACTGGCCCACGTGCCAGGCTCTATGACCAACCCGTACTATGAATGTTTGAAGGCTGTGAGCACCAGGGGTTGTCACTCTGTTGTAGGTTTGCAAATTATTAGGAAGGGAACACTTTTTCGCACCCCAAAACTGTGCCCCTGTTAATTAATTTGTGTGAAATCCAAAAATACTAATTGCAAGCTGAACATTCATATGATCTACCAAATGTCATACTTGTACATGAAACAGATTCAAAGATATTAGCAACTAAAATAATTTTTTAGCCCTCCAACCAAATTTTAACTTTATCCTCTTTGTGAAATACGCTTGAAATCTGGGATTTCCACAGTGAGATTAACTTTCTAACATCCTACCATATATCATGCCGATTCATTATTTCGCCCCCAAAAATTAGTGTCCATACACACCAACTGGAAGCACAAGCTCAAATTATTCATTGGTCAAGTGTCGTTGGATTAGATTCGTTTGCATGAGTTATCTGCTTTTTTTGCTCTTCAGTTAGAACTTGCATCTCTGGTATATTTGTGGTTATTACACAATTCATCGTTTTGACTTTTTGCTTTAAACATTCATGGAAGACAGCTTAACTTTTGAACCTTCAATTTACTAGTTATAGAATATTTCTTGGAAGTCAAAATTTGGTTGATGATACAGTGCTCCATACTGGCTGTGGGGCTTTTGAACTTTTGGCCATAGAGCAGTGTTTTCTCCTGTTTTTTTTACCTCAGAAGTCTTTTCACTTGCATCCGTCCTCTTTGCTCATCGCAGCGGCAATCGTACATCATGTCTAGTTTCATGCCATGATAACCACCTGTTGATTTAGTTGGAAGCGACCCGGGCCTTTCCGCTTAACTTTTTTGAGCACTACAACGTTTATCTAATTTGACATTTTTACCGTCATGATTTCTGCATGAGAGTCTGTGTATCTTATGTTGATTTTCCGTATGTTGAACTGAACATTTTTCTACGAACAATGAATAGGTTCCATAAAATCTAAACTGGGAGGACAAGACCGGGGTTCCTTTTGAGAACTATAAATAAATACATCAAGCAGGTATTTGTAAAGTGCCTAAGTGTCTCAAGGTGCTAGAGTCCGTAGGGGAGATTAAGGGCCTCATTTCTGAAAAGTGACACATCGCTGCGTGAAAACAGCAGTGTGCCCTCCTTGCGAAATGATTGATGCATCATATTTAATGTATGACGTATCATGTCGCAAGGAATGACAGAGACTTTAGTATTACTGACGTATATGTTGGCGTAAAACTGACTCATTGCTGGTGCTGTGGTGGAAGCATCACACAACTCCAGCAAAGGTCCTCTCACATCCTTTCACATGGGGCGAGCCCCATGTGAAAGGACCTGCGTCAGTCTTACGCCTGCTATGAGGCAGGCGTAAGATATTGACACAGTAGCGTCCTAGAAGTGGCGCACTGAAATCTTATAGATTTCAATGTACCACTTCTACATGGCTTTTTGAGGGGGAACACCCACCCATCATATCGTATCCTGATATGATATGAGTGGTTTTGTAGCACGCTCAATTACTCTGGAGTATCCTGGCGCGGAAGAGATGTAGATAGGAAATGACTACAGTAGCTAAAAGAGTTAGAGCGACATTAATTTACGGAGATGGATCTTGAGTGCTTTTTTAAAAAGATTGCAATTCTGAGTGGCGCGAAGCGTCAGAGGTAGGGTATTCCAGGCGACCGCTGCATTCACGGCAATGGAGTGTCCACCATGACATGTCCGTTTAAAACATGGAACAGCCAGCCGATATTGAGTAGCAGATTGGAGGGGGCAGTTGGGTAGGTACAGGGAAAAACGTTTCCTCAGGTACAGTGGCCCCTGATTATGAATGGCTCTGTGGGCAAAAGTGAGGGTCTTGAACATAACCCATGTGCGACTGGAAGCCAGTGCAAACGGATGAGATGTTGGCGGACACTAGACTTCCGTGAGATACTAAAAAGAAGTCCAGCCGCCACGTTCTGTATGATCTGAAGGTGGTTAATTAGGTAGGCCGGAATGCCGATGAACAAGGCATTAGCGTAGTCAAGGCGAGAAAGAATGAGAGCCCTCGTCACTGTTTCTTTGGTCGTTCTAGGAAGCAGGGGAAAAAATCTGCAGAGGGCTTTAAGAGTACCAAAGCAGCGGCAGGTACGTTTTTTAATATGCTCTTCAAATTTTAAGTTTTCCCCCAATCATACCAGGTGCAGGTATAATGTAGCGCAATGGTTTACAAAGTTACGCATCTGCCTAGATGCGTCACTTTGTAAATAGGGCACAACATGGTGTATTTTTTACGCCACTGGTGCGTCACAAAAAGTGACGCACCAGCAGCGTAAAAGTGACACAAGGCCTCATAAATAAGGCCCTATGTGAGCAATTGCCCGGAGTCACAATCTGAGCTGCCCCCCTTTGCCTGGGATCCAAATGTGAGCCCCACGTTCCGGAGGCAACCGCTCTGTCCGCTGCGCCACACCACTCCCTAAATGATGAAGAAGACCTAATTAGCATAACTATTCTTGACGAAAAATGCACCAGGTTAACGACTCTCCTGATAGAAGTAATACCAACTAAAAAACAATCTTCCAATCAAAGTCTGTAATTAGACACAGTCATGAAGTTACGCATATGCCAGGTGCTTATACACGTTACATCAAACTTAAAATGTATGCAATTAAAGAGTGAAGCTTCACCATAATCGTACAAAAGAAAAGATTCATCTGAGTAAGGGGGCACCATTGTCATCAGCAGGTTTTTAGACGTAGACCTTTGTTTATTATAAACTAAAACAAACAAAAATAAACAACCATGCCAATTACAGGGTGCGTTCAGTAAAAAGCTGTTGCCTCACTTAAACTCTAAAACTCTTTTAAACCCTTTATTTGCTGCTAAATCATGCTTACATTTCAGTATGGAACACAAGAAAGGGCAGCAGAATCCTGAGAAGTACAACAGATTCCCCCCTAATTGAAGACGTAGTTAATTTACCTCAAACAGGTTGACATACATTACGAATCACTTTTTAAATAACCCTCTAGGATGGGTTTGCTACGGAGGCTTTTCATCCGGGAAAAGACAAGCCAACGCCGCTACCAGCATATGTTCAAATATAAGCCTGCACAGCTGTTGCAACATTGAAATTTGTATCCAAATTGAAATTGGTAATTAGTTTATCTTCACTTTAGGCAGACAGCATTCATGAAGCACTTAATCGGTTTAAAGAAACCTTGATAAAAATCAAATAGATGAATCAGTAAATCTAGAGCTAATAAACTTTTCAGGTGCCGAGCCATCACCTGAAGATATTCTGAAATTCTTTATTAACCGTATGATTACTTAAAATCTTTACAGTAAAACACAATAAATAGGATAAAATAAAGTACACCAAGGCCACATGGACGCAGTTTTTAGCAGTATGCTCCTGAAAGAGACTACGTTACAATAAGTTAAAAATGATGAAGACATTCCTGAACACACCAATGATTACATTGTCCTGTAAAAATTCCTATTTATATAGAATTCATCAGTCATTGTTGCCAGTTCTAATTGAGCCCCCTTCTAGGACCCGCTCTCTCTTATAGTCTGTTTGACCACACTGCGGGCTGCTAAGTTTGATAACTTCCACCAGGGATGGAGCGCCAGCTGATTCGATTACTGGGAAGTTGAAGCCCTGGGGTCTGCAACCAGTTGCTGGGGGTCACGTACTATTCTTATTTGATGAGCGAATTTTTCAACTCCAGCAAGAACGCAAGTTTTTTTTCCGAAAAGCAGCAGCCCGAGGCATCCCTGCACGTTCTCAGGCCCTTGTCCTTTAATGCTGGGCGCAACAGACGATGACAGTTCGTGGCTAGTTTTGGGCAACAGCATACAAGGTGTAGCTAGGATTCCATGTGGTAATTGCATAACCGACAAGAGACGTTATTGTCATTTCACACCCATTTTGGGTTGAAGTCCAGGATCCTGAGGGCGGTGAGATGAAAAAACTGAATTTTCCTTCTATCTTGGGCTGAGAGAGGATTGCGCAATCGTGCATGTAAGGCTGAGCTTTCCCAAGGGTGTATGAGTTGTTTAACGGCAATGTGAAAGAATTGTACCAGAGTGAGGATTGATCCAGTTCAAAGGAGAGAGTCTGAACTTCGTGCTTCACGGCTTTGGCCCTGGCGGAATAGGAGATTTCATGGGAGTGCATGCTCCATGCCTCTATTTTCTAGCAATGTATAGCTTGGTCCAGCTTCATGTGCAACAGGGGACCCGCTGTCCTAAAGATCAGCTTTAAAGAGTGGTAAGATTCTTTTCTGGCACTCTCAATGCTCTGAAGTATTATTTTATTAGGTCCCCCTGAAGAACCAAGTCCGGTCTGTTTAGGCTTATCTGCGGCCTTGGCCTTGTGTTTTGAGCATGTCTAGGTGCCTGCAGTACTGTTTTATATGCTTTTACCTGAGCTGCGTTGATAACATTCATTAAGGCGACTGGAAAGGCTAAGTGTGGTATTGGTCACAAGTGCAGACACGGTTAGATTAGGAGTCAAGTAGGCGTTTATTCAGGTTCAAATATCAAAGGATAAACAGCGACCCCAGCCACAGCAATGGCCACAACAGGTGGCAGCTTCACTCTGCCCACCGGCGCTCGCCTTGGAACGCTGGTCGCGGTGACATTCTAAGTGATGTCACCGCGAGCAGCTCCATTACATGCGGGGACGCCGGGGGGAAACAAGGTGGGAGATACCACTCATCCCCCTTCCCTGCGGAATAAAACATCAGAATTCAACATGAGAACAATGGTACAAACGAAAATTACATCATCACATACTGTTCTAAATGTCTGGGTGGTCTGGTCATTCTCCAGATAGTCCTTCCACTCGGGTGGGGGACCGGCCACTGTTTCCTGGGAGTTAAACCCATGTTCCCCTCGGAATTGCCTTCACCCTCACCTTCTCTACAGGAATCCTGCCCGGGTGCGTGAAATCTCACTACTCTTCCCAGGTTCCAGATCTTCCCTTCCTGGGTCTTCACAGCATTCCTGAACAATTTAGTGATCTTAGTGGGCCTACTGTATCCTGACCAACTTGCTCTGCCAGTAGGTGTCCTGATCTTAATGTCATCTCCTACTTTAAACCCGGCCTCCTGTGTAGAGTTGAGCCTGTCGGATCTTTCTTTCCTCCCCACCATATCTCCTTCCTGCCTCACTAATCCTTTTGCTTCTTTGGAGTGATCTGACCATCCCTTATGCCACCCCCATCCACCCTGGGGATAGTTTGGTGTTGGGTATTCTTGCTCAGAGCAACTCGAACGGGGTGACTCCCGTCGTTTGGTGCGGGGTGAATCTGTACGCTTCTATCCGCCTCCATACTTCTTCCTTCCGGTTCATGCCACTGGCATTGGCTAACTGGATACTCTCCTTGAGGGTCTTGTTAAAGCACTCAACAATGCCATTGGTCTAAGGGTGATACAGAGCGCAACGCTTGTGTGTGATTCCTCTCTCCCCAAGGAAGTCTTCCATCTCTTTCGAACACAATTGCACCCCATTGTCTGTGAGCAGGCTGCTGGGTAATCCTTCCCTAACAAACAACCCTTGAAGGAACTCAATGACGACCTTAGTTGTGACTTCACTCACCAATTTCACTTCCGGCCACCTGGAGTACAGATCCATGAGCACCAGAATGTACGGTGTGCGCACTTCTCATGTCAATGGACCAACGATGTCCAACGCCAACTCTTCCCAGGGTCCTGATGGTGGTAGCCTGCACACCATTGGAGGTGTCAGTTGTTTCAGTACTTTGTCGCTGATGCTACACGGAATACAGTCTCTTACTTTTCTTTCAATTGCAAGGTCCCTGCTCGGCCACCAATAGTCTCTCTCAGCCTTTGTTTGGTCCTGGTGATGCCCAGGTGGCCATTGTGAGCCATATTTATCAGATTCTCTCTCACTGTCGCAGGAGGTACCAATCTCGTCCCCCTGAACAGGCATTCATCGACTACGGACAGTTCATCTTTGACAATCCAGAACGGCCGCAGAGCCTCATCTTGTTAATCTTCATGTTTCCTTCTGTCTTTTACTCTTTTGTACACCTCATCCAAGACTTTGTCTTTCTTTAGTGCACTTTTCCATGTTTCTTCTCCTATCGCTCTCTGGATGGCGCACACATTTTCCATTTGATGGTCATCCATTTCATAATCCGCCTTGTCATGCGCTTCATTCGCCTAATTTTCTTCCACAAGCCTTGACAAACAGTCTGCTGCAAAATTACGCGTTCCAGGGACGTACTTAACACAGAAGGTGTATTCCTGGAGACCGACCACCCAACGCCTGATCCTGCTAGAGATCGCATCCAGGCCCTTCTTGCTGAAAACCTCCACCAATGGCTTGTGGTCAGTACGAAGAATGAACTTTGTGCCCCACAGGAAATCCCTGAATTTGCCCAATGCCCAGAATACTGCCAAGGCTTCCTTTTCGATCACAGAGTAGTTGTTTTCTGACTTCTGAAGGGATCTTGAGGCGAAAGCTATTGTTTCTTCTCCGTCTTTGCTTACTTGAGTGAGGACCGCTCCTAGCCCTTTTACGCTTGCGTCGGTGGTGACTAATGTCGCACGGTTGGGTATGTAAGACTTTAGACTGGGTGCTTCTGCAAGTGCATTCCTCACATCCTGAAACTCTCTCTGACACTACTGACTCCAGTTGAACACCGTCTCCTTTTTCAGCAACAGCCTGATAGCATATGTCCTTCCTGCAAGGTTCCGTATGAATTTGCCGTAGAACTCCAGCATTCCCATAAAGGACTTGATTTCGTCCTTGCTCTTTGGGGCACCAAGTTTACAATGGTGTTCTGGAGCTCCGCTTTGGGACGGATTTCTTCTGCTGTCACCTTGTGTCCCAAGAAATCCAGTTCCGCGCAGCCAAACACTCACTTTTCTCTTCTCACCGTTAGTCCTTGCGACCTAAAACTGGCCAGCACTCGTCTCAGCCTCTCATCATGCTCCTCATGGTCTTTGGCAAATACAAGCACATCGTCCTGGTAGCATACAACACCAGGAATTTCTTTCAAGATATTCCCCATGAGCCTCTGAAACACGGCTGCCGCAGAAACCAACCTGAAGGGCATCCTCTTGAACTTGTACGCGCCCATGGGCGTCACAAACGCTGTGAGTTCTTGCGACTCTTCGTGCAGCTTGGTCTGAAAGTAAGCTGAAGTAAGGTCAAGTGTGGAGAATATTCTTGCACCCTCTAGCATGCTCATCATCTGGGTGATGTTGGGCAGTGGGAATCGGTCGACCACGTCCTCTTTGTTCAAAGCCCTAAGATCAATGCACAGCCGAACCGGCCCATCTTTTTTCTGGGTGGCCACGATAGGTGCCAGCCATTCCGTTGCTTCCACCGGTTCGATGACTCCTGCTTTGCACAGTTTTTCGAGTTCCGTCTTCAACGCTTCTTGGATGGCAATGGGTAGCTTCCTGACCTTGGCCACTACCGGCTTCGCGTTTTCTTTCAATTTGATCTTGTGGCAGTAGTTCTTCAAACATCCAAGCTCTTCACTGAATACCTCCTTGAACTCTGTCACTAAATCTTCCTTTTGCTCTTGTATCTCCTGTATTAAGATTTGGGGATTGCTATTAGGATTAAGATAGATCCTCAACTCCTTCTGTGCCTGCCAACCCAAAATGTTATCCCCGACTGTAGACACATACACCTTAGACACTGTTGTCCTGTCCTTGTATTCAATTTTGTCCCAAAAGTAACCTTTCATTGAGATGGGGCCACCAGCATACCCCCCGGGCCGCAAATCCATTTTCCTCAAGATTATCCTCCCCTTGGACACCCAGGAGAATTCTTTTGCACCGATGATTGTTATTCTAGAACAGGAATCAAACAATGCTTCCAAATCAGTACCCCTTACTTTTATAGTGTCTTTAGGGCTGCAGACCTGACCTTCATCAACTATTTCTTCACATGTAGTGTCTTTGAGGTTGCAGATCTAACCTTCGCTCACTCGCACAACTATTTCGTCACATACTGTGTTTGTCCTGTCTCTACCCTGTCTACTGAATCCCTGTCCACTCTTGCAATACTGCCTGAAATGACCTTTCTTTCCGCACTTGTTGCATGTGAACTTGAGGGCAGGACACTCTTTGTCATTGGCCAGGTGCCCTTGCTTACCACGGGCCTCATTTATGAAAAGTGACGCATCGCTGCGTGAAAACAGCGATGCGTCACTTTTCACTGCGCACTCCTCGCGACACCAATGATGCATCATATTTGATGTATGACGCATCATGTCGCAAGGACTTACAGATACGTCAGTATTTCTGACGCATCTGTAAGCGCAAAAGTGACGCATTGCTGGAGTGTGTTACAAAAGTGACGCAACTCCAGCAATGCGTCCTTTCACATGGGGAAAGCCCCATGTGAAAGGGCTTGCGTCAGTCTTACGCCTGCTGTGAGGCAGGCGCAAGATTTTGACACAACAGCATCCTAAAAGTGACGCAGTGAAATCTCATAGATTTCACTGCGTCACTATTACGAGGCTTTTTGCGGGGGAACGCCCCCTCTGCATACATTATACCTGACGCAGGTATAATGTGGCGCAGGGGTTTAAAAAATGACGCATCTACCTAGATGCATCACTTTTTAAATATGGCGCAACAAGGCGCATTTTGTACGCCGCTGGTGCGTCACAAAAAGTGACGCATCAGCGGCGCATAACTGACGCAAGGCCTCATAAATAAGGGCCCACATCTATAGCAGGTACCCTTGAATGACCATCTCAATTTGTTCTCTTTCTGCTCTTTACTCACTATTTTCTGGCCCTTGATCACAAACACAGCCTCACATTCAGTCACAACTTCGCTTACTTTAGGTTTGCCGTCGCTTCTTTTCTCACCAGTGTCCTGCTTTATTTCACTGACGCACTGCAACATGTGCTCCACTTGTTTTGCTACTATTAAGACCTCCCTCAGGGGTGGGTCATCCTTCAGCCACAACTCCTCACGTACAGGCTCCATCCTGCAAGCTAGCACAAACTGGTCCCTGATCCTTTCCTCACTTGCGCCACCAAACTTGCATGTTGCAGCTAGTCTTCTTAGCTCAGAGACAAAATCCTCAATAGATTCCCCTTCCTTCTGTACTCTTTTCCCAAAATGATATCTCTCCCTTATGGTGCTAGTCTTTGGGAGATAGTGCAAATCTAATTTCTTCAAGCTTACTTCTAGCTCATTTAGACCTCTTTCTTCCTGCGTCCCTAGATCTGGGAGGTGATCTAAAACCTCTTCTCCTTCTGCTCCTAGGTAATACGCCAATAATGCTACCTTCCTTTCTAGCCCAAGATTTGGGCCACACACAGTAGCATAATTTAAGAACACTTTTTTCCACTTTTTCCACTGAATTGCAGGTTCCCCATGGTCAGTCAGGAAGAAGGGTGGGGGTGTCACACTCTATATGGTTTCAATGTCACTGAAATCCTAAGAGTCACTATTGAAAGTTTAGTACTGGGTACTATGGGGTATAAGAAAGAACAGTAATACTCTTAATCTCAGTAATAAAGCAATGTACATGCACCTTTCCAAGGTGATTTCCGCACAGAATCAACAAATACTGTAACCTTACAGATAGTATTCACAAAACATTTTAAACCACTGGGTGGCACTGTGGCGTACAAGTCCGTTCACACAGAGGCAAATTATTAACTTGAAGTTTGCCCTGTTGTTGTTCATGCACAGGACGTTACCAGTCTGAGGTGGATGGCCCACTGTTACACTTCCTTGCCACGACAGTGATTTCCAGCAAAGCCTACACCCCTGTGAGCAGATGCCGAACGATAAGTGGGAGAAAACACGAGTAAGTTTACAGGTTGTACGAAGAGTCAGGTTCTCTATGCGGTTGCGGTATCAAAATCGTGATGTCTAGGCTCGCATGAGTTTTAGGATCCACGATGCACCTCTGAGTAGCGCGCTGCTCGCACCACCCGTCACCTCAATACATTAAATCCAGTCAGGGCGTTAAAACTGTGGCCTGCGTCTCTACGCGCAGACGTGATCGGGCTAGTGACAACGCAAAGGGTGGTGCAGATGCGACAACTTGTCAGGCAAACATCACACCGCTACACGCCGTCGGCACTTCCTACTGCCTTTCCTCCACGTAGCACGCCTAGCGCTCTGCGGACACCTCAGGCAATCCAGTCCGCCTCCTCCTGTCCGATGGTCTCAGCTGGCGCTCCTAAACCGAAAGGATGTCCAACTCCCACTTATCTCCACAGCCGCTCCACACACTGCCGTGACATCTGCCACAAGTTCACGCTCAGTGCGCTCTTCACTAATAGGTACCGGCACAGTGCGCCTGTAGACAGCTGACAATCCAAGACGTGAATTTTTCCTTGTCACGAGCCGGAACTGGTTCTTGACACACCTCGCACTCCCCTCAGATGTCAAACCCGCTGCCGCTCCTCACCACAATTCGATCGCAGCACTTCAGTCTGCCTCAGGAGCATACGAGTTACTCTTCTCCAGGTTCGCTGCACTTCCAGACCTCACGGGCGTGTTGAGGTCGCTGTCCTCGAATGACCCTCGTCGCCAGTGTGGTATTGGTCACAAGTGCAGACACGTTAGATTAGGAGTCAAGCAGGCGTTTATTCAGGTTCAAATATCAAAGGATAAACAGCGACCCCAGCCACAGCAATGGCCACAACAGGTGGCAGCTTCACTCTGCCCACCGGTGCTCGCCTTGGAACGCTGGTCGCGGTGACATTCTAAGTGATGTCACCGCGAGCAGCTCCATTACATGCGGAGACGCCGGGGAAAACAAGGTGGGAGATACCACACTAAGTGTCCGTAAGTAATTGTGGGTATTATTTTGGCCCTGAGTACAGTCAACATGGGCTCCATCAATGGACTAGGTAGACGATAGCTCAGTTGTCTAAGGGCCAGAATTATTTTGTTGATTCGCGGCCTTAGCTCCCTTGTATGTTTGTACGCTGTGGCCCCGTCTGTTAACCTTACCCCAAAATAATTATAGGCAGTAGATGTTCTGATTCGATACTCGCCAAGGGACCATGTTGTTTGCTTTTTATGGGGGTATTTACCAAAGATGATTATCTTTGTTTTGTTTTCATTGATTTGCAGACTATTTTCCTGGTTGTACACTGCCATACTTTGTAATGCTCTTTGGAGCTCCACCCTAGTGTGATCCATGATCACTCTGTCATCTGCATATTGGAGAGTGCCCATGGTCATCTGGCCCAATCTTGGAGGTACTAAACAGGCGTCTTTCAGAGCGGGCCCCAGGCCTGTTGTGTACTGATTAAATAGTAGAGGGGCCAGATCACAATCCTGCTTTAGCTCGGTGTTGGGGCCGATTCTTGAGGTTACCGATGTTGTGCTGAGTTTGACCCAAACCCATGTTCCCTCATAAAGGGCTTTTATGGCCTTTAAAAGGGGGAGAGGATCCCCCAGGTTTCAAGCTTTTCCCATAATCGACAGGGTTAACTCTGTTGAAGGCCATGAAATAGTCCACAAAGCAGCAAAACAGGGGGGGCTTGTTGCTCGTTGACACTTGCTTCGAGAGGTAGGATACCGCTAAGATGTTGTCCATAGTGGAGCTGTTTGCCCTGAAGCCAGTTTGATAGGACGGGAGGATGCCATTTTTGTCCACCCAGTCTTCTAGGTCCATTAATAGTAAGCGGGCGTAGATCTTTGCTACAATGTCAATCAGGGCTATGAGCCTGTAATTGGAAGTGTTCGAATGGTCACTCTTCTTGTATATTGGACACAGAATAGAACCTCTCCAGGATTTTGGAACGGTTGAAGTGAGATATGAGTAATTGAATAGTGGACCTGGCCCAACTGAGGGCCTCATTTTTTTTTTACATATCGCAGGATTTGCAACCCCATTGCGCTTTCCGCCAAAATTATAACAAATTAAATGCTTTTTTTGGCCCTGGGGGTGCTTCTGGGACCCCCTGAACAGGCCTGGCGGGTCAGGGTGTTTCTACCCTGCCCCCTTCTCTTGTTTTTTAATATTTATTTTACTGTTTTCTTGTGAATCAGTTCTACTGAGTTACAAGATGGCTACCAACACTTCCTGGTTTGGAGTGTTGGCAGCCAATCAGAGTGAAGCTCGTGCTCGGGAGGGGTCGCGACTCCTCTGCGTCCATAGATATCGAAACTTTTTCATTTTCAAATTTCTCAGGAACTACTGAACATATTGGTAAAGCCGTGAAGGTTGCGCGTTTCAGCCAGCCCACTCCACTTACGCTTACAGGGAGGGAACTACAACGCTACATGTCCCAGGTCTTCCCTGTAGTGATCTGCTGATCACAGGTCTGGTTGTCAGCATGTCACAGCCACTCCCTCACCGCAGGTTTACACGCACACCACACCCATGCAGCACAGACATCACAGGACATGTGACCCTGACAATAAAAAGGACTGGGCGCACATTCTCAACGCCATTCCACTCTCTATTTGGGTGTATCCCTGTAGTTATTATGTTGGTGGCAGCCAAGGCACTTTGGCCGACACAGGCCTCTCACAACGTGGCAATGACTTGAGATGCACAGAGTTGGTGGCGGCCCAAGCACTTTGCCCAACACTGGCCTCCTGTCACGCGGCGATGACTTGAGGTGCACAGAGTTGGTGGCAGCAGAGACACTTTGGCTGACACAGGCCTCCCGCCACGTGGCAATGACTTGAGCTGCACTGAGTTAGTGCCACCAGAGCAGAGCGGGTATGCAGCCTGCGTTGATGCATAGGCCTTGATACACATCCTGGAAATCAAGACACGATTTGAATTGTGAGCTCAGCTGGACTGCGTGTACGCCAAAGGCAGCTCTCTCTACAGACATGACTCGTTGGTGCTGTAAAGCAGGATGCACTGGGGGCCTGTGCTGTGGAATCCAGCTTCAGCTGAGGAGGTTGCTCTGGCAAGTGGTGGGCCCTCTGGGAGACACGCCGGTAGCTGCAGGTGAGCATTGATGTCTGGGTGCGCAGCGTCGGGCAGTCATTGGTGTGCGACGGACTGGTCTGGGGACCAGGGCTGGGATGTTTGTGAAAGATGTAGGAATAATGCATACTGCCTAAAAAGTTTGCGACAACATTAGTGTACAGGCCCCAGTGGTCCAAGTTTGCCTTCACATTGTTGGAATGCTTGTGGTTTCTGTTGCTGTTACTGTGTGCAGTTTTGGAAGGGGACACAAGTAGTGCATGTGTGCAGTCAGTTGCCCCAACACGTGCAGGAAGCCTGCAATGGCATGGTTCCCTTGCTTGGTCTCCAGCTGTTCCTACGCAGTGTGGGTGAAGTAAACATGCGGGTGTATCAAGCTGAAACAAACCGTGATGCTTACAGGTATGATAAATCCTGCATAATGAGACCGTAAGAGAAGGTTGTGTGGTTGTATTGATCCCTATCTTTCCTACAAAGGTTACAACCACATGAACTTCTGTTAGGGTCATTTTGTGCAGGATTGATCATACCTGTAACTAAGCATTCTTGTTTGTCCAAGTGCAATACATTGTATCATATTACGTTTGTGACCATACTCTTGCTTGACCATTGTCTTCCTTTTTCCAACAGGTTTCTGAATAGAGAGTTTTGGAATTTTTATGACGATCTACAGTGATTTTGATCCACAAGTTGATGTTCCCTGTTGGGAATGTCAGTCAATCTTTGATGTTTTTGTGTTGTTAATTTAGGTTTTTCTAATAAAGTACTGTTTTTCCACTACTGTTGACTACTAGTGGTCATGACCTGGCGCATCCCCATTTCAGTGACTACAATCTTGGATCTGGAGCACAGAAGCGTCAAGCAACCGCTGGGGTTGGGGTTGGTTGTGCAGGAATACTACGAATTGGGACAAGCGGCGGTGAGGATACAGGGGCCCTACGTTGCTTTTGTGGACATGCATCCAAGACGTGTGACGTAGTTTAATTAGGCTGGCTAGGAGACTACTATGACTCTCGCGGTTGTTAGTTGGAAGGTACCAGAGGTCAACAGGTGCAGCACAGTCAGCAGCTTTGTCTGTGGAAGGATGTTGATTGTCCTCTTAGTTGGTACTGTCAGCCTGTGGGCAATGTGGCAGTGCCCACCAACTTGAGAATGGAGCGATAATTCTTTCGCCACTTTTGCTGTGCTAAAGTGCCAATAACACAGCAATAATTCCCCACTGTTGGGTTATAGGGTGACTCTAAAATGAGCCCTTGTGTTTATTAGGACTTTGTTGTAGCTACATGTGAATCACAAGAACATAATGATAAAAAATCAAGAAAAGTGGGCAGGGAACAAACACCCTGACCCCCTAGGCCTGCTCAGGGGATCCCACAAAAACCCCTCGGGCCCAAAAATTTTTACATTTTTTATTTTTAAAGCCACTGGGTGCACGAATCTGGACAAAAAGAAAATGATGGGGTGTATTCTCAAGGACTTATCGCTGGGTTATCGCACTTTAGAGTAACAAAAGTTGTGAAAGAATTATCATCCCATTTTCAACCTGGTGAAAACTGCTGATATAATCAGTTTTGAGCGATAGCTTCCGCAAAAAATATCACCACGAAGGAGAGCGACAACTGATGCTAATGATATGCACAGTAGGCATTCCTGTGCAAAAAAACCATGAAAACAAAACTTCCAGATATTTTCAACGACCATCCAAATCTGCGATGTGATACAAAAACAGGCAATAGCCCGTGTTAGCAGTAAGAATGTACCGTCTGCCTTTTACTGGTGTAAAGCAGAACGACTACCTACAGTATGAAAGGGAGCCCAGACCAGAGCCACATCTGAAGACCAACACATGTCATAAAGCTACTGATCATGCCGCTATGACCTCAAAGAAGGCCACAACACCCACCACCACCACCCCCAGGACCTTCCCGCTGAACCACCCCCCACAATCCCTGAGGCAGCGCAGAACAGGATGGGAAACAACCTTTACAAGGCAACTTTTACAACGCAACACCATTACAATGAAACTTTTACAATGCAACATCCATTCCAACGCATGCCATTACAATGCAACCATTACAACGCCTGACACTACAATGCATACCACTACAACGCATGTCATTTCAACGCAGTCATTACAACGCATACCATTACAATGCATACCATTACAATGCATAGTACCCTTACACTATCCAACACTTACCCTACTGTTGCACCCCCTGGAGTTAGAATAGTAATTTTTACCCCTACACTATCCAACACTTACCCTACTGTTGCACCCCCCTGGAGTTACAATGGTATCTGTTGTAATGGTATGTGTTGTAAAGGTAGTATGCGTTGTAATGGAATGCGTTGTAAAGGTAGTTTTGTGAAATGCGTTGTAATGGCATGCGCTGTAATGTAATGCGTTGTAATGGATGTTGTGTTGTAAAGGTTTCGTTGTAATGGCATGCATTGTAAACGTATGCGTTGTAACGACATACATCCAACAGGACAGCAAACCTTCCCAAAACGGCATGGCCCCTCAGCCACACGATAGCTGAATTTTGGGAGAGGTGGGAACCAAGTATGTGTGAAGGAGGCAAGTCACCTGTCAATAACAATGCACATAACGCCAAGTGTAACAGTAATGTGCTAGACAGACCTCACTATGCAGAGCACAGACCTCTCCATGTCTGCATATACTGCTGGTGCTTGTAGTGTTGTGGCAGTGGACGCAACCATGTTACCTCATACATTGGGGAAGATCTGTCATGTAGCTGTGTCGTCCCCCCTGTATGCGCAAGCGGAGTGGGCTGGTATAAACGTACGCCACTCCAGCATAGGAGTGTGAATAAATAGGCCAAGTCTCTTCATGTGGTTCATTTCTGGGAAGGCCAACGCGTCTGCCATAGAGTCAGCTCTCACCCTGCCATTAGGCCACCTCCATGACCGCCAGCCTCCTAAACAGAGGTCATCTGCGAACCCAGCGGCACAGCACCGCAGAGTTCAGACTACTGCCTTCGATGTACACTGTGGACAGCAGGGCTCACAATTCAGATCAAGTTGCGATTGCAGATGACGCAGTCCAGTAGGCTACAGACATTTCTACCAGTGTGGTCCGCCCGGAGCATGCATCATTGCTGGCTGTGCACACGCTGAGTGCTTCAGGTGCCACTTACTGTGCAGTTCAACTCAATGCCACATGCCTGTGGGCCCTTACTGACCACTGCCTCCGGCCTACCCTGCAGTCAGCAGGGCTCACAATTCAAATTCAGTCTTGATTCATTAATTTCAAAGTCCAGTCGGCAACTAACTATAACTTTCCTGAAACCTACATATTTCGACAATGTATTCCATACATATTTCATCTTTTGTTCCATACGCCTATACTGCGGTCAACAGGGCTCACAATTTGAATTCAGTCTTGATTTATAAATTGCACAGTGAATTTTACTCTATGTCCTCGGATTTTGTCAAGAGGAAGTGACACAAGGCATTCCTCAATGTCTGTGCTGACTACTGCCTTCCATCTACACTGCGGACAGCAGGGCTCATAATTCAGATCGAGTCGCCCGCACCACGCATCATCGCTGGCTGCGCACACGCTGAATGTTTCTGATGTCACTAACTCAGTGCACCACAAGTCAACATCATGTGGTTGTGGGCCCCTGTTGACTGCTGCCCCCGGCCTACACTGCCGTTAGTAGGTCTCATACATATCCAATTCAATCCTATCCTGCAAGGACATGCCATCATCGCTGGCTGCGCACACGCTGAGCTTTTCGGGTGCCACTAAATTTCCAGGATGTGCATCACAACTCATGGACATTTATGATTGGCTTTCATGCTGTAGACACCGGACACAACAATGTCACCTCAGGCAGCAGAAATATCCCGAAGGGACATTAACAATTTCTTCACATGAGCACGCTCATCTCTGGTGCCCCTACCTCAGTGCACCACAAGTCATGGACCCTTTAAAATACAATCTTTTGTGTGTGATTTAAGATCTGGTGCCCATACCCTAGTGCACCACAAGTCATGGACCCTTTATGATTGAATCTTGGTGTGTGATCCGATGATCACTGTTGGAGTTGTTGCCAGCACCAACCATTCTTTGAGGGCTGGCTTACACTCACCCCACACACATCCAGCACAGACATTACTGGACATGTGACCCTAGTAATAAAAAGGGGTCGAGCGCACATGCATGTAGCCAGTTCCACTATCTAACTGTGTCCGTGTGTTCATTATGTATGCATGTTGGCCCTGGACCCTACCACATTACATTGTGCTGTTGACTGCGCACGCAACTATGTTACCTCTGGCAGTGGGGAAGACCTTTGTTATGTAACTTTGTCTGGGTCATTCTACGAGTACATGGGTAGAGACTGGAGTACTGCAAGGAGAGTGTATGGTCAATGTATAAGGGCTTGGAGATTGGCAAGGGATTGGATAAATACATTTGTTGGCTGAGCCTAACCCCCGAGCACAAGCTTGGTTCTAATTGGCTGCCAACCGGTTTCAACCCCAGGCGGAGCATCAGGGCTGCAAGCCAAGTCTCAGGAGAGCCAACACTACACACGGAGCATGAGTAAGCACCGCTCCGGTTCCTGAGGCACCCGCCTTCTTTGCTATGGAATGCCCACAGCCTTTGCTGTAGTACCTTGGGTTTCTGCCCACTAAAATCTGGGCCACTGGTTAGCAGGAATACGGCGCGGATACCTGGAAAAAAGTCCAGGAGCTTGGAATTCTCATTGTGGTATACTGCATTCTCATTCAGTGGATACCATCCGAGGTCGTTAATCTCTGGATCAAGAAATTCTGACTGTTGGATCCCCAGAGTCCCTTCCACTGGATCCCCTAAAACAAGCTGCTGTGTCCGTGGAGCACAGGTAACAAAAGGCCTAGAAGCCTGTCTGCAAGATATTCCCACTCTACAGCTGGATCATTGACATACGGCGGATAGAATCTACGGAATTCTGTAAGCGTAAGCGGACTGGGCAAAGCCGGCTTACGCCAGTCAGGGGCGCTACTAGAAC
Organism: Lissotriton vulgaris; assembly: GCF_964263255.1. NCBI lineage: Eukaryota > Metazoa > Chordata > Amphibia > Caudata > Salamandridae > Lissotriton > Lissotriton vulgaris. Next base: position 457,214,358 of record NC_141699.1, read on the forward strand.
CAAACTTAGGGGAAGGCTGACAAAAAATGTCGGGGGGGGGGCTAATTCTTCAAGTCATGGGCAGAGTGGAGATGCATGGGCTCTAAGAAGGGGTGAAAACACAACAAAGCCTCATTTACTGGTAAATGGTCTTTTAAAGACCTGTGAAGTACTCGGGTGCCACGCTGAGAGCCACGCACCTAGCGCGTTTACACTAGGGGCCGCGCTAAGAGCCGTGCACCCAGCGCATTCACACTAGGTGGTCGCGTTGAGAACCACGCACCCAGTGCGTTCACACTATGGGGCCGTGCTGAGCCCCGCGTTAGGATCGCCACTCCAAACTTTCTAAAAAAATAAATGGTCCACTTCAATTAATTTATATTTGCCCTGTGGACCCCATCCCCTTGGGCACGCCCAATTCTTGAATGTTTTTATTAATCATTAGGAAGGGGGGCCGCATTGTCCCTCTTCCCTTGTCCACTTCTAGCCCCGGGGACCCCATACCCTGAAGTATGGCTTCCAACACTTTCTGGTTTGGAGTGTTGGCAGCCAGTCACTGTGAAGCTTGTGGTCGTGGCACCCAATCACAGTGGATCTCGTGGTTGGGAGGGTGCGCAAGCCCACCGCTGCCCCAGATATCAAAACATTTTTTTTTTATTTCTCAGTAACTACTGAGCGGATTTACACCATTTTAAAAAAAAAAGTGCTTTCTGAATCCAGCACTACCTTTTTGCCAGAATTTGGTGTAATTCTGTTCAGCAGTTTGGGCTGTAGCCTTGGCTAAAGTTTCCTATGGGAAATTGATTTTTAGACTGTTATTTTTTGAATTTCTTAACAACTACTGAGCAGATAAGCCATTTAAAATATGTAGCTTTCTGAACCAAGCACTACCTTTTTGCCAAATTTGGTGTAATTCCGTTTAGCAGTTCGGGCTGTAGCCTGTAGTAAAATTTCCTACCACCATGGGAGGAAGATCCTTCTCCTACCTGGCAGCCAAGACTTGGAACTCCCTCCCCATCCCCTCCGTCTTTCCCAAGACCACCTCTCCTTCAGGAAGCAACTCAAGACCTGGCTGTTCGAGCAGTAGCAGACCCCTCTCCCCCAAGCGCCTCGAGACCCTCCGGGTGAGTAGCGCGCTATACAAATTCCTTGATTGATTGATTGAAATTACCAGGGAGAAAACACTTTTTGGGACCCCCCTTTTTTCTCAGCTCCCGCTTGACAAATCACCCCCAAACTTTGAGGATTGGATCTGACCTGGATAGACATTTTTTTTGGAGGATTTTGCAAACAATCGTCAAATGACACCAAAGTTATTAGCAAATCAAAAAATGCTTTTCCTATGGAAACTAGGGGGCATATTACCAAGCAATAGCGATAATTATCGCTATTGCTTGGTTAGCGAGAAAAAATTATCGCCGAGCTGCGGCGATTTTTATCGCAGATAAACCTTGGTATTACCAAGGTTTATCGCAAATGCGATAAAAATCGGCAATAATGCATGAATATCGCTGAAAAATCAGCGATATTCAGGCATTACCGAGCTAATGCTTTTAGCCATGTTATCCACCTCCCATTAGATAACATGGCTAAGAACTGCTCCTGGGCAGGTGTTAGCTTTTGGAGATATTCGCGCTTAATAGGAGATAGCGATGTTAGCAACTGTTTCCAGTCACTAACATCTTGGCACGCCCACTTTGCATGTCATTAGTGATAAATTTTTCTGGCATGCAAAGCGAGGCCCAAGATGGTCGCTATCTCCTTCTAGCTGTCGCTAACTGGTGTTAGCGACAGCTAGGTAATGGGGAGATAATTTTATCTCCGCTTTCTTGGCTTTTAAAGCCAAAAAAGCGGAGATAAATCCCTTGATAATATGCCCCTAGTTTCTAACTATCACTACCTACCGGCGATGGGCAGTAGTTTATATATATATATATATATATATATATATATATATATATATATATATATATATATATATATATATATATATATATATATATATATATATATATATAAAAGAGTTGCCCCTAGGTGGGAATGCACTTACAGGTAGGAATTAATATATATATATATATATATTTTCAGAATAACTCCTCACCAATTCTCCTTTTGCGAGAAAGAAAGAGCGCAGACCACAATAGCTAGTTGGGTGCAATATTATTTATTTTCCATATGGGGTGCAGCAGCAGCCATGGCGCGTTTCGTCCCTCCAAGGGGATTTGATCACATGACGCGCTCATGGTTGCACAGTTGGTTTACATATTTTTGTGTTTTTTTCATATGTGTACCATCTGACTTAAAACCTTAAAGTGACAGTGCATAACAGTATTTTTTAACAAAGTTTATTAAAGTGCGAGTGCAAAATATACATTGATTCCTGTGCAACAATCTGCCATATATTGGGCAATCACCTCTTGGATCCATCGAGCACCCAAATGGAAGTTGGTGGCGCACTGCAGTGCACTGTTTCCCTGTGAGGACCCCCTTTGCCTGACTCGCCTTTTTCATCAGCGGGCCTCGGAGGGAGGTTTAATCCCAGGGCACGTCTTCAATGAGCTGCGGGGACATCCTGACATCCTGCCAGGGACTTCTGCTTAGGTACTTGTATTTGGCCATGATAACCTCAGCCTTACAGGTAGGAATTAATATATATATATATATTTTCCGAATAACTCCTCACCAATTCTCCTTTTGCGAGAAAGAAAGAGCGCGGACCACAATAGCTAGTTGGGTGCAATATTATTTATTTTCCATACGGGGTTTAGCAGCAGCCATGGCGCGTTTCGTCCCTCCAAGGGGATTTGATCACATGACGCGCTCATGGTTGCACAGTTGGTTTAAATATTTTTGTGTTTTTTTCATATGTGTACCATCTGACTTAAAACCTTAAAGTGACAGTGCATAACAGTATTTTTTAACAAAGTTTATTAAAGTGCGAGTGCAAAATATACATTGCTTCCTGTGCAACAATCTGCCATATATTGGGCAATCACCTCTCGGATCCATCGATCACCCAAATGGAAGTTGGTGGCGCACTGCAGTGCGCTGTTTCCCTGTGAGGACCCCCTTTGCCTGACTCGCCTTTTTCATCAGCGGGCCTCAGAGGGAGGTTTAATCCCAGGGCACGTCTTCAATGAGCTGCGGGGACATCCTGACATCCTGCCACGGGCTTCGGCTTAGGTACTTGTATTTGGCCACGATAACCTCAGCCTTGTTGTGCGGGACAGCCTGGTTACCCTCTCCACTCAGCCCGGGGCGTTCTCTCAGCTGCATCCCCCACCTGACGCCACACCGGACCTAAGGTGAGCCCATCGATGCTCGCATAATTATGCCCATAGCTCCTCTTTGAGGCCCTGATACCGCCCCAGTTCTGCTCTGATCACCCGATCAGCTCCCCGCATTGCTTGCAGATGGTTTGAACTGGCTTTGGGAATGGGAAATCTTGGACTAACATCATGTGATTTTGTTTTTCTTCAATCGTTCAATCACAGCACATTTCATGCTAGACCACTTCTCCTGACCTTGACTCTGGAAATACTCCTCAGCCACTTTCTCTCTGGCAATTTTGAAACTAGGTTTTTTCGCCTTTCAACTGGCAGCCATCTTGTAACGGCTTCCGACTCAGAGGCATCCATCGAGGACCTGCGCCCTTCTGCTAATCTGGTGTCCCCCATCCTTCAGCAGATCTGCTGTTGTACATTGACTTTATTTTGCAATCATTCAGGGCTCTTTAAATTGATTTAAACTGTAGTTTTTCTCCCATCAGCTGCATATATATATATACAAAAGGGTGCTATAGTAAACAGGATAGTCACGGCATACTCTCGCAGGTTTTTAGGATTAATGCTATCTCCTGACCTGTCATGTATACTCCCTCCTCCCCCTACCCCCTACCCCTCCCCGCTCTACTCTTCCCCACTTTCCTGCTACTGAACTTTGCCCTCACTTGTTCTGGCCCTTAGCCCCCACCCTGTTTATCTGTGAATTTTCCTTCCTCAATTTGAGACATTCCCTAGCTCTGATCCCCACTCCCCTGAATCTCTCCCTTGCCTGCTACTCTGCCTAGCCCCCTATCCTTTGTGTCCTTTCACTAAGCACCCCTTCTCCCCTTGTTGGGGAAAGATCCAATATTTATACTCTGGAGTCTCAGCGAACCCGCTGAGAGAGTCCACTGCGCCAAGGGAGCCACTCACAACTGAGGTAAGGTATGACACCCCTTGCCAAAGCACTCCCTCTCCCTTTTTTGGGGAAGGATCCAGTATGTAGGCCTTGGAGTCTCGGAGACCCCTCTGAGAGAGTCCACTGCGTAAAGGGAGCCTTGCGCAACAGAGATGGGGAAGTTATACCACTTCCCCTGGGATCACAGCTTACTGGACTTTGGACGTTGCTTTGACTCGTCTACCGGTTTGTGTCCCCGTCACCCTTCCATTCCTCTTCCCATGCTGTGTCTCTCACCCTCCCCTCCTCTTTCACGCCGTCATTATCTGTCTACTTCCCCCGCTCCTACCCCCTCCCCTGAATCTCTCCCCTTGCCTACTTTTCTCCTTACATATTTGTGCTTATTGTTTATCTCAAACTTACAAGTAAGTATGTTGCCAGGCTCAAAGAAATGTGTAACCTTTGTAACGATGTAACCTGTAACAATGATCTGATGCTCATGTAAAGCGCTCTGATACCTCTGGGTCTAGCCAGCGCTACATAAAACCTTAAAAATAAATAAATAGACATCTTTGCTGTGGCTGACAAACTTTGATGCTCAAATGCATAGGTGTACAGACCCAGTTAATCATGGAGTATAAAAATATATAGACACATATCAATATAAATATATAAATAAATATGTGCAAATACTTCCATATGGCTATAACAGTTAAACAATAACTGTACATACTATTGTCCTAAATGGATTGTCTCAATAAATGGTTGCCAATATCGACATGATATGACAAATTAATTCAAAGTTGTAATCCATTATACTTCATACTGTTTCAAATAGCCGCGCTAAAAATAACTATGTATAAACGGCCTGTTTTCACCTATTGTCATCTCATTGTCAGTTCAAAATTGATCTTGCTATTGTAACAGATTAAATACCTAAAATATATTTAAATAATGCTGTTAAATGTTCAGGAATTCATCATATTCACATGTGTTATAAGTGTTAAGTTAACATGTCAAGTGTGTGAATGCCTCACTGTGCAGAGGGGGAGCATGACGGGCGGAAGCTAAAAGCTGTGATGGAGCTCCTCCCCCTGTGTATGGCGCACAAACTCCGCTAGTGGTATGCAGAAGCTGCAGTGGTGATATCGCCTCCAGGTTTTTTCTCTTGTTTTCTCTGTTTTTCCCCAAAAACCCCGTGCTGAAAGTCGTCTCTTCTCTTTTATGCGGCTCAAAATTAACCCGATATTCGGCATTTGGCATCCGTGATAGCAACGCGGATGGTCGTCGAGTTGTCAAAGCCGGCGTGGTTCGGGAGCTTGGTGCAGCATGGGAGTGGCGGCGAGACCCAAGAAGATTGTCTCTGGGGCTTGGCAGACAGACGATACAGCTGACATACCCCGATGTCAGTGTGGTAAGGGCGACCCCTGGTAAGACCCCCGGTAAGTCACAAGCTATTTTTGCTGCTGGGGGGGGGGCAGTAAGGAGTCCCTGGCTGGCGCACAAAATATTGTCAAGCACTTGAGGGAGGATAGCCTTGCAGGGGGAAGCAGGGAACGTGCACGTTGCGGGAGATACTTTGACAGTGAGGTGGTCTCAACACCGGCCCTAATTTATGCTACACTTGGTCTTGGCAGCAAGGAGTGGGAGTGGGAACCTTGCATGGAGCAGAGTGGCTATAACACTGTTAGCCTACACCCCAGCGTACATCTAAGTAAACCGAGTTGTCCTTTGACAGTGCCCACTGTTGAGGTGGGGGTCAGCCGCTACACATAACAAATCGCGCTGCCAACATAGTGCCTGCACACAGAAACCATCTGCTTCTCCACCAGTATTCCAAATCAAAGCTACCTCTCGGAAAGGAAAGGGAAATCATAGTGGTGCCGACACTCCTTCGGGGAAAGGGAGAGGTAGGAAAAAGGTAAAGGGCCCTGCATCGGCTGTATTAAGAGTCATCCCTTCACTGAAGTCCTTCTATAAAGTTCTCTCCCTATCTACTACAGACAGAGTGAAAAAGATGGCCACAAACAGAACCACAACCAGCATAGGGTGGATGTTGGCGATACTACATTGGTCACGGCTCCTGCGGGTGGTATTTCCATGCCCTCCCAGTCTGACCAACTACCTCAGTCTACTTCGTCTCCAGTGCAAGATATGGTCCATCCAACGATTGAACTCTCAAACAGTTTTTCCGCCTTGGAAATACAAGATACTGAGCAGGGGGGCTTGGAGTATCAGAAGGATGATGCAAATGGTCCTATAGAAGAAGATGGTCCACAGTTAACCAGTGAGGCCCGCATACAGGTTCTACTCTACCGACAATGTCTACCCCGGGTACCTTGGCGGATCTGCTATCCGATATCCAGAGAGTTCACCGGAACCCATATAGGCGGAACCCTGGGAAGGAGCGCCCTAGGTAGATTTTGGTGAACTTCCTGACATACTCTACCAAAGAAAGGATTTTGTCCATGGCCTTAAAAACTGGCTCTATAAAGTCAACTTCCCTTTCCAGTCCGTTTTCCTTTACAATCCTTTCGGATATCTCCCATATAACTGCCACAAAACAATGGGAGATGGGCAAGAGACTTGCAACATTTAATTCGTTCGGGCCCGAGCCCAGATGAAATTTCCTACATCACTCAGCATAATGTGGAATACCCACATGTACAACATACGCCAGATTGAAGAGGCAGATAATCTCATTGAAAATATTAGGGCAGGCAGTAAGGGGGGAGGTGGCGCCATTTGCTGGGAGGTAGAGTTTGGTTTTGTAGCTGTTTAAATGGAAAGGCGGGATCAGCATCCTGAAATATTTTGTTTTTCTTATATAGTCTAGATCATATGTTCACCTGCGAGGTAGTAGCTATCACTGCTATAAGGCAAATCTAGCGTTGTACAAATATGCAATACACTAGACCACACACAGAGGGGGGGGTACCTGTCTAAGAACGTATGCTCAAGAAGAAAGGGAGGGCTCCCCAGGGAGGATGGGTGGGTTATGGGGGTGTGTGAAGGGGCGCATGGGTGGGGTAGCAAGGGGAAAAAAGAAAAAAATGAGTCAACATTTCATCTTAATTCACAAGAGTTTCTCACTGAGCAGATGGGCGTATGGGCGGTCGCTTAACGAGTGGGGGATGGAGATCACAAATTGCTTGTAACAAGATACATTTATCTCTTGGAACGTGAATGGGCTTCGGTGTCCCCGGAGAAGGAGATTGATATTTAGTTTTTTGGAAGAATCTCTGGCTAAAGTTATCCTTCTCCAAGAAACTCACCTAAGTCCCACTGAGATCTTTGGGAAACTTAGATGGATAGGTTCATTTTGTTGCTCTGGGCAAACGGTGGCAAATAAATGTGTTGCAATTTTGATTAAGGCCGGGATCAGGGGGTCCATAAAGTCCATATTAACAGATCAGTCAGGAAGATGAGTTTTGGCGCAGGCTGACTTCAGTGGAAGCGAACAGGCGATCGTTTCCTATTATGGACCAAATACAAATTACCCTACCTTTCTACTCAGAGTTCAGTCCAACGTGGTGGGGGTCACTTCTCCTGTGGTTATAGGGGGGGATTTCAATGTTCTTCTTGATCCTCGACAGGATCGATCTAATTATAGTCAGCATGTTGCTGCCCCGTTGAGTCATGGTCAATATGATGCATGAGGTAGGTCTTATTGATGCCTGGAAGATTAAGAGGGGGGCGGCACCTGGCTTCACTTATTTCAGTAAAAAACACGGGCATGTGTTAAGATTAGACTATGTCCTGGTAGATAGGTTAGGTTTAGAGGCTCTGGCCGATATAAAAATACTCTCGTCGTATTCTATCTGACTATGCTCCTATTATGTTCACACTTTTGATTGGGAAGGCAAGACGCATTTCAACACCTAGATGGACCCTAAAAAGGGCTGTACTGCATAATCAGGACATAGTCACTGCAGTCAGAATATCTATCAATAACTACATCTCAGATAATATTGGTTGTACTCCACCCGAGTTTGTCTGGGACGCTTATAAGGCCCTTGTCCGAGGTCAGATTCATAGCCTGACCAGCTTAAGCAACAGGAAGGAGGCAATGAAATTTTAAAGCCTGGAAGACAAAATCTCCTCTTTAGATTATAAAAGACAGAGTGCCCACACAGACAGCTTGCCACAGGTCTTAGCCGATTTAGAACACCTCCGCTTGGAATATCGTGGGTTGCTTGATCTAAAAGTAAAGGCACAATGGGCTGTACATGCCATGGAGAATTACGAATACGGAGAAAAAGCAGGGGAAATTTTGGCCAGTAAGATTAGAGCAGATCGGGTGAGGAATAACATAAATAGTCTAATTATTGACGATCAGGGAACTATATCATGCCATCAGGAGGATATGGAAAAACATTTGGAAAAACATTTGCTTTCCCTGTTTTCTAAACTTTATGATGAGGAGGAGTCATCGCCAGGCTCTGTCAATACCTTACGGTGGTTGGAGAGCAAGGCGTCACCCAGGTTAACAGATGAAGTCCGAGATATCCTTAATAGTCCCTTCACGGGGGAAGAAATTAGATCTTACATCAAAAATATAAAGAACAACAAAGCGGCCGGGCTAGATGCTCTCCTTGTGGGGAGGTGTACAAAGTGTTTCAGGATGTGTTGGCGCCAAGGCTTTGCGAATTGTTTAATAATGTTTACAGCCCGGAGGGTAGGGCCCCTCCCTCGTGGAAGGAGTCCACAATTGTGCTTATATTAAAATCAGGGAAGGACCCTCTCAAGGCAGACTCTTTCAGGCCCATCTCCCTGCTAAACGCAGATCATAAGATCTTTACAAGTGTTTTGGCAGGGAGGAAGGCTAAGCTGGCTCAACAAATCATCAATTCCGATCAGAAAGGCTTTGTGCCTGGAAGATATATTCATGACCTGACTCTCCGATTGATTGGTGGTATAGACCTAGCGGAGGCACGGTCGGAACCCTTGGCAGTAGCTGCATAGGAGGCTGCGAAGGCCTTCGACGGGTCAACTGGGGCTTTCTGTGGGATGTACTGAGCACTATGGGCTTCGGCGAAACCTTTATCCAAACATTGAGGGGATGTTATGAGGGTGCATCCACTGCAATATTATTAAACGGCCTTTTGACACCTCGCTTTAATATAAAGAGGGGAACTAGGAAGGGGTGCCCATCTCGCCACTCCTGTTCGATCTCTATATTGAGCCTCTGGCACAGGCGCTGCGGATGGATGACCAGGTCACACCCTTTAAATTCAGAGACTATAGTTGCAATTTGGCACTATACGCCGATGATTTGCTGATCTATACCAGCAATCCGGCTGAGGTGTTCCCTAGAGTGGAAGAGGTAATGACTGATTTTGGCCAATATTCCAGTTATTTGATTAACAATTCTAAAACTAAAACCAAAATAATGTGCTGGGGGGTTGACAATTGAGAGGGAGTTCATAGCAGTCAGTTTAGGTATCTGGGTATAATAATTACACCGGACCTTACCAGTATAGCGCAGACCAACATAAAGAAGGTGGCTAAGGATATTGATCACTTTCTTTTGAGATGGCAGACCCTCCAGTTCACAATTTATGGCTGTGTGAATTTGGTCAAAGTGGTAATTTTTCCTAAATTAACATACTTGTTTAACATGATACATCTGACTTTTCCCTATAAAATTCTGGGCAAAATTCAGGGGAAAATAGGTAGCTTCATTTGGGCAAATAAAAATTCTAGGATATCCTGGAAAAAGTTAAAAAGAAAACTGTCAAAGGGAGTGTTAGAGCTTCCGGATGTCAGGCCTGACGTCGTTGCTCCTCAGGATTGGATCGATGCAGTAAAAGGGGCCCACCTCTAGATCATCCCAAGTCTGGATGTCAGTAACACAGACTATTAAGGAGATCAAGCGGGGGAAATAAAAATAGGGAAGTCCGGAGGGGAACAGCTGGGCGACTGGAGCTGGATACCTGTAAACATATAAAGCATGGAATAAATGGGAGAGTCACTCTAGACCTAATTCCCTCTATCAGATATGTTATACTTTTCACCCACCTGATAGACCATACAGGTATATTGAAATGAAGAGTGACAGAACAGGCGTCTTCTCAATTCCCAGACTTTCCTGCTTAAATATAGAAAGAAGACCATCAATATGCCCCTTCCTGCCCGCCTCTGTAGATAGGGTTTGAAAGTACAATTATATGGGGAACAACGTTAAACACCTACCCTACTGGGAATGGAAGGAGACCTGAAGGCCAGTAAGGAGTCACATTTCTATCACTCAGTCCAGTGAAAAGACAAACTACCTCCCCTCCGATGTGGAGATAAATATTGTTCAGGCAAGTGCACTGAGCACCCTATGTGTCTCTCAACCACCTAGAATGGGAGTCTATAGGGTACCATTTCGCAATCAAAGAACCAAAAAGAAAGAACAGCCCAGCATAAATCACGGATTGTAAATCACTCAATTCCCCAGCAGATACGTCTCTGCAAGGAAAAGCAGGAACCACACTACGATACAAGTACAAGGATACTTAGCCTCAGTATCCAACCGTGACACAGATCCAACTAACGTTGAAGTTAACCAACACAGTAATGTAATTTAGCACAACACAAGCACCTCCCCAGAACGGGGAAACCTGAATTCGTAGTTCGCCAAACTCGAATGTGGGCGCTTCCTAAGCCCCTCCCAAGTAATCCAATAAGGCGGTGTGCACGGAGGTTCAGGAATCAGAATACCGGTTACCGATGCGGGCGCTTCCTAAGCCCCACCAAGTATTCCAAACAGGTCCAAAATGCAATCCGATGAGCTTACATCAGCCCACCCAAGACAGGACAAAACGAAGAGCAAGATACACGAGCAATCCTCCTTGCTCGCCGGGAAAGAATAATCGGCAAGGCGTCTCTCCACTAACGCCGAGATATCCCATTTCCTGGTCGCATAGCGTCATTCCTACGCGACGCGCGAGGAATCATGGGAATTGTAGTTTTTCCTGCTCGATACAGATTCGAGCTGCAGGCAGTGATTTACCAGCGGTCGGGGAGTTCTGACATAACACCCCCCCCTGCAAGATTCACTGACTGCCACCAGGTTTGCCCGGATGAGACAGATGGAACTTCCGAACCAGTCTAGGAGCATGAACAGCACCAACCGGTTCCCAAGAGTCCTCCTCCGGCCCATAACCTTTCCATGCTACCAAATACTGGAGCTTGCCCCGCACCTTGCGTGCATCTAAAATGCACCTCACTTCGTACTCAACATCCTGACATACTCTCACAGGTGCAGGGGCTTTAGAACGGGGACTCTTCGCCGGTTTGAGCAGTGACACATGGAACACCGGATGAATCCTGAAATGTACCGGAAGGCTCAGTTTCACAGCCACAGGGTTGATGTGTCGAATCACCTGGTAAGGGCCAATAAACCTAGGGTTGAATACACTATACCTGCGGAAGCGGATATTTCTGGTGGACAACCATACCCAATCTCCTTTGTTGTAAAGAGGACAAGACCAACGATGTTTATCAGCCTGGGCTTTATAAGACTTCTTCGCTTTCTCAAGGTTCTTTCTAGCCTGTAGTACCGTGTCCCTAACTGTACCAAACGAGTCTGTAACTGAGGGATCTGAACTTCTGAGGACGGGACACTCAAAGGGGCAAATCTAGGGTGAAACCTGTAAGTGCAGAAAAACGGCGTGTAGGAGGTAGAGGAATGTATAGCATCATTATATGACACTTCTGCAGTCCATAACCAGTCATCCCATGCCTCAGTAGTGGTATCAACAAAACATCTCAAGTATTGCTTGAGTGTTTGATTTAGCCTTTCGGTCTGACCGTCGGTTTGGGGATGAAAGCTGGTGGATAAGGAGGAAGCAATGCCTAACCTGTCACACCAAACCTTCCAAAACTTAGCAGTGAACTGGGCTCCCCTGTCCGAAACAATAACCAATGGTAGTCCATGTAACCGGACTATATGAAGCAGTAACAACTGGGCAAGCTGGCTGGCAGTTGGGACCCCTTTGCAGGCGATAAAGTGACCCATTTTAGTTAGGTAGTCCACAACTACCACTATAGCTGTCATCCCCCGATCTTTAGGGAGACCGACTACAAAGTCCACAGAAAAGCTCTCCCAAGGACTCACAGGAGTTGGCATACTTTGCAGCAGTCCCTGCGTTGGACGATGATCAGTCTTGGCCTGAGAACAAATGTCACATCGCTGCACCCAAGCAAAGACATCAGGGCGGATAGTAGGCCACCAGTACGTGCGTAACAGTTTCTCCAGTGTTTTCTTTCCTCCTGTGTGTCCTGCACACGGCAGATCGTGACACCATTGGAAAGCCTGTTGACGTAAAGCTTGCGTAGGAAGGAGCAGCTGCGTGCCTTTTCTTGGCAACCCTTGTCGTATTTTCCATTCGGGATGTAAGCGGATCCATGTTTTCCAAACAAAGGTTTGTATTCCTCTCTTGACCTTTTGAAGAAACTCCTCCGAGTGTATCACTCCTACCACTTTCTTGGGATCAATGATGCTTTTCTCCGGTGTAACAGTTATTGCTGGGCTGGTTTCTTGCCGCGAGAGAGCGTCTGCCTTCCGGTTGTCACAACCTGGACGAAATGTAACCATGAAATGAAATTCGGCGAAAAACAGCATCCAGCGTAATTGTCTAGGAGTAAGGTGACGAGCAGCTCGCATAAATTGTAAGTTACGATGGTCGGTGTACACCGTGATTTGCTGAGAGGCTCCCATCAACCAATGCCTCCATTCTGTGAAGGCATCCTTGATTGCTAGCAGTTCTTTTTCCGCAATGGTGTAGTTGCGCTCTGCAATGTTTAATTTACGAGACATGAAAGCGACGGGATGGAGATGACCTGTACTCTCATTCCTTTGAGAGAGCACTGCTCCGACAGCCAGTTCGGAAGCATCCGCTTCTACTACAAAAGGGAGTTTCGGATCTGCATGGGTGAGCACCGGTGCAGTGGTGAAAGCAGTCTTCAGTCGTTCAAAAGCATTCTGTTCTGCTACGCCCCACACAAAGGGAGTGTTCTTCCTGGTCAGCTTAGTAAGTGGAGTTACCATGTCGGAAAAGTGGGCGATGAACCTTCTGTAAAAGTTCGCAAAACCAAGGAGTCTTTGAATGTCTTTGATGTTGTGTGGTTTCGGCCACTCCACTATAGCACGTATCTTCCGTTCCGCCATCACTTGACCTGAAGGAGTGAGCATGACTCCTAAGAATTCAACGGTGGTGACATGGAACTCACACTTCGTTAATTTGCAGTACAGATGATTCTGGTGCAAAGCGTGAAGAACTTGACTTACATGTTTTTGATGTTCTATTTCCCCGTTGGAATAAATCAGGATGTCATCAATATAGACGACTACGAAGACATCTAAAAAGTCTCTTAACACCTCATTTAAGAAAAATTGAAAAGAGGCTGGGGCATTACAGAGCCCAAAGGGCATCACCAGGTATTCAAAAAGCCCGTACCTTGTTTTAAATGCGGTCTTCCATTCATCACCACTTCGCATTTTCACTAAATGATAAGCCCCTCTAAGGTCCAATTTGGTGTAAATGGTGGCGGATCGAACTTGCTCCAATAACACTGGTATCAATGGGAGCGGGTACTGATTTTTTATCATTATGGCATTTAATGCCCTGTAATCGATGCAGCAGCGTAATTCCCCATTCGCTTTAGGGATAAAAAAAAGCGGGGAAGCCGCTGGAGATCTGGAGGGCCGAATGAATCCCAACTTCAGGAAGTCATCCAAGTATTCCCGGAGATGTTCTGTTTCAGGTTGGGATAGAGCGTAGATCCTGCCACAGGGAATCACAGACCCCGGTTTCAAATCTATACGGCAGTCGTATTCACGATGCGGAGGGAGCACTTCAGCCTTGGTTTTACTGAACACCTCTTCATATTCTTGGTAGCAATGAGGTAGTACTACATCTTTCTCGGCGGCCGTGGAGATGTGGTGAGTAACTGCCATAACCCTAGAAGGTCGTGAATCCTCTCGAAGGCAGTGTTCTTGGCAATAAGCGGAGCGGAAAGTCAAAGACTGATCCGTCCAACTGATGGTGGGCTCATGTTTTTTCAACCATGGGAGTCCCAATATAACCCCGTAAGTAGGGGCATGAATGAGGTTGAAAGATATGAATTCCATATGATATTCCCCATACCACATCTCGTATTCAGGCGTATGTTGGTTGATAGGGCCAGATTCCAGTTCATGTCCGTCCACAGCAAAGACGACCTCAGGAACAGGCTTGGTGACAGGAGTCACCCCCAAACGCCGTGCTTCCGCGAGATCCATAAAACAGCCAGTGGCTCCTGAGTCTATCATAGCTCTGATGTTCTTGGGGGTGTGATCTATCCACAACTCCATGTCCAGAAAGAATAGGTGGTTTCCCCCATAGTCCTCTTCTGTCACTGAAGGGATGAAGTGAGTGCTCGAGTTACTCCCTTCTGGTAAACTCAAGCGTTGGAGTTTTCCGACCCCTTTTCCACTGTGGACACTGCCGTCTGTCCTGACCGGTAGCGACCACCATTAGGTTTCACAGGACATTCCCTTAAGAAGTGTCCTTTCTTTCCACAATAAAGGCAGAGCCCGAATTTATGGCGATGTTCTCTTTCACTCGGGGTTAAGGATGCCCGTACTACCCCAATTTCCATCGGTTCTGCTTTTCCCTCCTGCTTTTCCCCAGTAGCCGGTTTTTCACCCAAAAGAAGTGGTCTGTCCTTTCTTCCTTGTTCTCCTTTTCGTTCCCGTAATCTGTGGTCCAAACGTAAAGCCAAATCAATAAAGGCAGCACATGTCGTAGGTTGTGGTTCAACCTGAGCGATGACATCTTCCAGGTTTTCTGTGAGTCCCTGGTAGAACAGAACCATTTGCTTTGCCTCAGGCCACTCAGTTTCCGCTATCAACCTCCTAAAATGGTTCAGGTAAGTGACCAAGTCGGAAGAGCCCTGTTTAAGAACGAGTAATTCCTTATCTGCTGAAAATGTTTCAGCCCTCCTATCAAAAGTCTTTTCAAACTCTGCTCTAAACAGATCCCAATCATAGAGAATAGCGTCATTACTCTTCACTATGGGTACCGCCCACTGAGCTGCCTCTCCACCCAGATAGGAAATCAGGAAGGAAACCCTGGCTTGGTTGGTTAAAAAACACTTAGGTTTACAAGTGAAGTGTAACATTACCTGGGTCATGAATACTTGCACCTTCTTTCTATCACCCAAAAATCGTTCAGGGGGGGCCAAGGGAACAGGGGAAGGCATTTCTACCACTACTGAGGCAGGTTGAGGGGCAGGGGCCCCTGCATCAAAAGGGTTACGCTGTGCGGCATCAAACCGCGCCTGCAGTGCGGCGGTCTCTTGTCGTGAGGTGGCTAATTCTGTTTGTACCAAAGCTAGCGCTGCCAGGACATCGTCTACGGTGGCCATCCCTTCAATCGATACAACCAGGAGGAGAAGAACTCGTGGGCCGATTATTCTGTCAGGCCTGACGTCGTTGCTCCTCAGGATTGGATCGATGCAGTAAAAGGGGCCCACCTCTAGATCATCCCAAGTCTGGATGTCAGTAACACAGACTATTAAGGAGATCAAGCGGGGGAAATAAAAATAGGGAAGTCCGGAGGGGAACAGCTGGGCGACTGGAGCTGGATACCTGTAAACATATAAAGCATGGAATAAATGGGAGAGTCACTCTAGACCTAATTCCCTCTATCAGATATGTTATACTTTTCACCCACCTGATAGACCATACAGGTATATTGAAATGAAGAGTGACAGAACAGGCGTCTTCTCAATTCCCAGACTTTCCTGCTTAAATATAGAAAGAAGACCATCAATATGCCCCTTCTTGCCCGCCTCTGTAGATAGGGTTTGAAAGTACAATTATATGGGGAACAACGTTAAACACCTACCCTACTGGGAATGGAAGGAGACCTGAAGGCCAGTAAGGAGTCACATTTCTATCACTCAGTCCAGTGAAAAGACAAACTACCTCCCCTCCGATGTGGAGATAAATATTGTTCAGGCAAGTGCACTGAGCACCCTATGTGTCTCTCAACCACCTAGAATGGGAGTCTATAGGGTACCATTTCGCAATCAAAGAACCAAAAAGAAAGAACAGCCCAGCATAAATCACGGATTGTAAATCACTCAATTCCCCAGCAGATACATCTCTGCAAGGAAAAGCAGGAACCACACTACGATACAAGTACAAGGATACTTAGCCTCAATATCCAACCGTGACACAGATCCAACTAACGTTGAAGTTAACCAACACAGTAATGTAATTTAGCACAACACAAGCACCTCCCCAGAACGGGGAAACCTGAATTCGTAGTTCGCCAAACTCGAATGTGGGCGCTTCCTAAGCCCCTCCCAAGTAATCCAATAAGGCGGTGTGCACGGAGGTTCAGGAATCAGAATACCGGTTACCGATGCGGGCGCTTCCTAAGCCCCACCAAGTATTCCAAACAGGTCCAAAATGCAATCCGATGAGCTTACATCAGCCCACCCAAGACAGGACAAAACGAAGAGCAAGATACACGAGCAATCCTCCTTGCTCGCCGGGAAAGAATAATCGGCAAGGCGTCTCTCCACTAACGCCGAGATATCCCATTTCCTGGTCGCATAGCGTCATTCCTACGCGACGCGCGAGGAATCATGGGAATTGTAGTTTTTCCTGCTCGATACAGATTCGAGCTGCAGGCAGTGATTTACCAGCGGTCGGGGAGTTCTGACACCGGATGTCCTTTGGTACGCTTTCTCCTTTCAGCTTAAAAATATCCGAAGCCTCCTTACCAGCCCCGATGATTCCAACAGGGCGCGGTTACTGAACATAAAGGTGGATCAAGAGGGGGGCGGGCCTGGTTTGTTTTATAAATTTGGTGCGCCAAAATTCTACAAAAACGTATGCCTAAAGGTATTAAAACATGCACTTTCAGCATGGACTAGAGTTAAAGGGAGATTGGGCATAAAGTATTATTCAGACCTCGCCCCAATTTGGGACTCTCCAGGTTGGCCGTTATGTTTTAGGGACAGTCTGTCTCTTCCCATTAGGAGAGCAGGGATAATAATATGGTCGGACTTAGTAACATCAGAGGGAGTTCTCTCTTGGGAGGTTTTGAGATTGAAGATTGGGGACTCCCTCTCCAGATTTAAATACATTCAACTCTGTTCCTGGTTTGCCGCTGAGAGAGAGAACATCGGCGGGAACTGGGATATCAAGGTTGCTCTCCAATCCCCCAGTCCCAGGAAGAAGGAAGTGGGATCCTGGTATAGAAAATTTCTAGAGAAGGAGGAAATACAGCCCCCCCCCCAATGTATCAAATCTGGAACTCCTCTAGGCTGGAGGATGCATCAGCTGCTCTTTACGATACATCTCTCCATATCTTGTATAAGAATGTTAGATCCGCCTCTCTGAAGAAAAACCATTTTTTCACCATGAATGGGCTATATTATATGCCAAAAAAGATGGCGAAGTTTGTGAGCCCGTCCCCTTTGTGTCCTAGATGTGGACTAGTCAAAGCAGATGACATTCATGTTTTGTATGACTGCCCTATCTTGGGTCCCCTTTGGATTACTGTGGAGAAGGCTTTGGAGGGTATGTTTAAAGTTAAATTGAGTTTGAATTTAGCTAGAGTTTTGTTTGGTTTGGACACAAATCTTTTTATTCTGTTAAGGGGGGCACAAGTGGCTTTATTTCTTAGTCTCATTTTAATCGCTCGCAGAGAGATCTGCAAGTTATGGAAGGACGCTAGCCCTCCTCTTTATGAAAGTTGGCTCTGGGCGGCACTGAGTATTGCACGTCTAGAATCTGGTATGGCACAAAATGTAAATAGCACAGTTTGGGATCCTTTGTTAGAATGGGGAAGAGAAATGAGGCTGGTCTAAGGTCCTGCAAAGTCCTATGATTACACCATGCCTCAGAACAAAGGGGCTGGGCGGGTTGGCCCCAGGTGAATGCAAGAACATCAGCCCTGGCGCCCAGGACGGAATGGGGTTTAGAACGTTTATTTGCACTGCCTTTGGTGAAATGAGGACAAAAAAAAACAACAAAAAAAAAACATGTCAATTGTGCAAAACCCAATAAAAAAGTGTGATACAGGAAGCAGCTGGCCTGATAATCGTTGTGTTCAAATACTGTTGATGAGTTCTAGAGAGAGAAAAGAGGAGAACAAGAATAACCTAATACATTCAATATGATATGTCTTACACGTCATTTTTAAAAAATATATATATTTTACTTTACTGGTAGCTATCTATTACCCTGTATATGGGATGGGTGTTATTCTAGAACAGGGGATCTATGCTAGGGATATGCGAGGAAAATGAGAGCATGTGCAAACTGTGCATTAGTATAAATACATTTTAATATTACTAAAATCTGATGAATAAATATGTAAATAAAATATAAATATATATATTTTAAATTACAACCAAATAAATATCTAAAACCAGACACCTATACACATATTGCAATCATTTAATCTCCACCCTAATATTTACAATCTGTTTCTCCTTAGATTACTTATCACACACTATCTCTAATTAAGTTTCATGGTTTGACCAAAGTTCCTCGGTGGCATTCAAGCCTTCCGGGTATTTGGTATTCAAATTTAGAATGTACAGCATCTCTAGTTTATGAAGGGCTATTATTCAGTCACCTCCCCTCTTAGAGACCGGGGCCGTGTCCAAAAGATAGTACCGTAGCTCCTTCGGATCCCCGTTGTGTTTTTCATTAAAGTGGCGTGCCACTGGATACGAGGGATCATTGTTTTTAATAGCTCTGATGTGGTGTAACACTCTTTTATGGCCTTGTAATACAGTACCCCCAACATATTTTAATTTACATGGACATTCTAATATGTAAATTACATGGTCCGATTTGCAATTTAAAGCTTTGTCAATGACCCACTCTTTTTTTACTAAAGGGGGTTTTGTATTTGGTCATTGACACCCCATGTTTACAGGCCTTACATATCTTGCATTTGAAGAAGGCTTTTCGCTGGGATAACCATGTACCCTTTGTCAATGGCCCAACTGGATCACTTTTTAACCAGAGTGTCCTTCATAGACTTCCTACGGCGATATGGTATTGCCGGTTGTTTGGAGACTGTTTTACCGATAATGGGGTCCTATTTGATGAGGTGCCAATTTTTCTTGATAATCTTCCTAACTGCACCTTCATGTTTTTTAAATCTTAGAATAAATCTAAATTTGTCTTTAGTCTGAGTGTTGGTTGAAGCACCATGTTTGGTTTTTACTAGTGTAACCCAAGTTGTTGAATTACGTTTCCTAAGGGTCTTGTCTAGACACTTTTTGCTATAGCCTCTTTCTTGGAATCATTTTATACTCTGTACTGGAGTTGTCACTAAATCCTGTTCGTTGCTGCATATGCGCTTTAAACGTAAAAGTTCCCCAAAGGGGATACTATAAATTAGGTGACCCAGATGGGCACTGCTAGCATGCAGATCAGAATTGCCCGCTTCGTATTTTCGATGCAGGCGAGTCTCAAGTTTGCCCTGATCAATGAAAATTTCCATGTCCAAAAAAATGAACCTGTTGATCACTAATGTCGGCACTGAAGTTTAAATTAAGGTAATTTGCATTTATTCCTTCAATTAATTTTTCGGCCTCACTTTTAGTGCCAGAACAGAAATAGATCGTCAATAAACCTCCACCAGGTCCTGACATGCTTGGTCACAGTGTCTTTGTGTTTGTCCATGAGAACCAGCTCCTCCCCCCAGCCCATATGCAAACAAGCATAGCTGGGGGAGAAGCTGGCTCCCATTGCAACACCTCTTACCTGTTGATAGTAGTTATTCTGAAGCATAAAGATGGTATCCGTCAGACAACTCTCTATCATATTCAGTAACATGTTTGTAAGTTCTTTGTGCTCAGGGCCCCTACTCGACAAGTAATATTTTGTTGCTCTAAGACCATCTTTGTGCCTAATAGACGTATATAAAGATGTCACATCTAAAGTAATCAACAAAAAATCCTCACACCAGTCAAAAAAGGTTTCTAAAAAGTCCCCTGTATCACGGATATAGGACTTCTAAGATTGTACATGCGATTGAAGAAAGAAGTCAATATATAGAATTCGATACTTCCAGAAACTTGTTAGAAATACCAAATTCCCAAGAATGGACAGAGGCTCTTTCACAATTTTTTGAGGATAAAACAACTGCCATTCATCATTCCTTTCCTCCTCTTTCTAACTCAACGCAGCCCGAAGTTCTGACAAATTTGACTCCAGACCTGCCATATGTTTTAAATGAATTTGAAAGACCAGATAGTGATGTGATCATGTTGGCTGGGCTGAAAATAAAATCTGGGTCCCCCACTGATCAAATCTCCCCTAACCTCTTTTCAATACTTGCTCCTGTATTGGTAGAACATCTGATCGGTCTCTTCAACAAATCACTTTTGGAAGCAGATTTCCCCACTATATGGAAAGCAGCTAGAATTAGACCAATCCTAAAAAAGCCCTCGGCCGATCCTAACATCTTATTAAACTATCGGCCCATATCACTACTCCCTTATTTCGGAAAAATGCTAGAATTCCTCGTTAATAAACAGCTTGTGAGTCACCTCAAAAATCAAGGACTCCTAGACTCTTTGCAATCTGGCTTTATGGCATCTCACAGCACAGAGACAACACTGGTCGAGGTTGTGGACAATATCAGACTGGCTCTAGATCAGCGCCATTCAGCCATTATTGTCCTGCTCGACCTGTTGGCAGCCTTTGACACCATCTCCCATCGCATCTTAATCCAACGGCTATGGGAGATTGGTGTCAGAGGTACCGCCTTAAAATGGTTCACTGGCTACCTTTCAGTACGTACAACAGCTGTCCAGATCGAAAGGAACGTTGCAAATGAAAGACCTGTAAAGATAGGTGTACCTCAGGGTTCAATTCTGAGGCCAACGATTTTCAATGTTTATTTAACACCTCTGGCCAGAGTGATCAGAGCCTATGGCTTTGATGTTCTGTCATATGCTGATGACAACCAGATTTTAGTCACACTGGGTCCAAATCCAAATGAAACCAAACAACATTTCAAAAACAGCCTGATCCATGTTGAGAAATGGATGAACACCAACCATCTTCAGTTAAATGGCAGCAAAACAGAAATTTTGCTTTTTGGTATAGCTGCAGAACACTGGACCAACGACTGGTGGTCAGATAACCTGGGAAACTGTCCAACGCCCAAGGAATCAGTCCAGTATCTGGGTGTTTACATGGATAATAAATATCCATGAAAAACCAAATTAATCACATTGTGGGTACCTGTTTTGGACTAATGCGTAGTCTGAGGAAAGTTTTTAAGTGGATCCCTGTTGAGGTTCGGAAACCCTGAGTCCAAGGTCGAATCATAAACAGAATGGATTATGGGAATGCACTTCCTTTATCCATAAATGAACATCTTTTGAACAGACTCCAGGTCCTTCAGAATATCGCAGCCTGGCTGACTCTTAAGGTCCCACGAAGAACCCCATCGGCCCCTTGTTTAAAAAGCCTTCACTGGCTTCCGGTGAAAAAGCGAATTTGCTTTAAAACCTTATGCTTTGACCACAAATACATGTACGGAAATGGGCCAAAATACTTGTCTCAAAAGGTAAGATGGTATTTGCCTCCAAGAGAACTGAGATCTAGTAATGAGTCACGACTGACGCCTCGGAGAATATTGACCTCCAGAAACGGAGGGGGTGCGTTCTCTTTCCTTGCCCCTGCCTCATGGAATAAAATGCCTCTTAATCTCCGCATTATTTCTGAACACAGCTGTTTTCGCAAAAAGCTAAAGACTTGGCTATTTGCATATTAGACCATCTGTTTCTCTTGTCAGAGCCGTCTGCAAGCGCCATGAGACTCCTCGGATGTAATTTGTGCACGATACAAATGTCCTTGACTTGACTTGACTTGAATATAGATCGAAGTTCATTCGAAAATGCTATTCCTCGCGGATATTATCGGCCTACCTGGGGGATTGGTTGCATCCTTGTGTATCTTCGGGATGAAATATAAAATTGGTGTCTTAGGGTTGTTGTTTTTCAAATATTTATATTCATCCATGGATAGCAATCCAGTACTCCTCCAGGTCGATAATTTCAACTTATAACATCCACGTGTTGCCACTAAACTTTGCTTGCAACTGCGATTGTAACATTCAGGGTCATTAGGTTGTTGCATTGCTTCGCGGACATAATCTTCTCGTTTCCATAAAACAACGTTGCTGTCTTTGTCTGTGCTCCTTATGACTATGCTATTGTCAATACTGAGTTCAGTCATCAATAGATGGTATTGGAGCTCCTTTGGGTTTTTCTTTTTGTTTTTCTTTGTATCACAGGCAATTGCACTTTGGATTTTTCTATTTAAGTTTTTCAAATCTTGTACTACCTGTTCTTGAAAACTGTCTATGGTATCCTTTAACATCGGATAAAAAGTAGACAGTGATGTTAACAATGTGTATGCCCTGGTTTGAGTATTAGCTGGTGATAAGGGTGTATCACAGACCTTAGAAGAGATATCTCCTTCTTCCAAAAGTGCTTCCAGCACGGTTTCCAATTTATTTTCATTTTCATTTGTACTCACATTGCTGAATGTCGTGGAAATATGGCTCGGTTGCTGATTGGTATACTCACTCTGGCCTAGCGCCTTTGATATTCACCTGCCTTGGTTTGTTTAAAATATTTCTGGAGTTTCAATTTGCGCACGCTCTTGTAGATATCAACCCTTGTTGCCGCAGAGTTGAAAGAACTTTCAGGACAATATGAAAGTCCCAAAGATAACAATTGTTCTTCTGCCTTGTTGAGAATCACATCTGTTAGATTAATAACAGTTTTTGGAGATGGTTCCATGACCTCAGGGCTTACTTGCGCCAAAATTTCTTGTGTTGGCGCTTCGGTTGCCTTTGGTTGCTGTTGCTTTCTGCGCCTGCTTGCTTTCCGCCTTGCCCTGCGTTTTCCACTTGTGTTGATGCAGGGCTGGCCTGTGGTTTTCAAGGATACAATGTTTGCAGGTGTTCTTGGCATAAAAAATCCACCTCGTCTGTGAGCGAGAATTTTCTTGTTGTATTACTTCTATTAGCCCTTTGGGCTTCTTGCTCATGTTCACTTTCAGCAGCTGAACTTGCATCAGATGCTGACGTTACATCCGCTTGAATACCAGTAGTAGTGTTTTCTATTGGGTTTTTGTTGTGATATTTAGTTCCTACTTTGCCTGATTTTAAAGCTTCAAATTTGCTTTCATAGTCACACCTGTTGCAATGAAATTTGAACGCTTTGCTTTCCCGTATGACATCCTCTTCCTTTTTTAATCTCTTTATCATAATTTGTCCAAATTATCAGTTTCTCCCATTACTTCCAATTCTTAATTTAGTCTCTCAAATTCCTCTGCTAATTTGATGCAGTCTTTCTCAGCATACTTAACTAGTATAAACAAAAGTTTGCGCGATGACTCAAGATTTGTCTCAGCCCACTCATACATTATCTCACGATTTGGTGCCTCGTAGCTGGGGGCCAATAATATTCGCAACCCCTGCGGTACTCGACTAACGTCTATGTACCTCTGCAGGGATTTGGTCTCTCTCTTTCATACCCATGTTAATAAGTGTTGGTGGTGCATTGTGGGTAATGGAGTCCGCGCCTGCCGATTGTTCATCACTGAACATTGCCGCTGCTGCCTGCTCTCTTTCTCTAAGCGCGTCTGCTGCCATTGCACCCCATGCTGGAACTGCGTTAGTAATTTCCAAATGTCTCAGGGCGCTGTTATATTGTAAATGCCGTTTACGGCGCCTCTGACCGACGTAATCTATATATTTGTATATCTTTCCAAAGATGCCTCTGAACATAAGGATGCGACTCCGCTCAAGATGTTTACTAAACTTTTAATTTGCAGAAGCTGTGCATCATGTCCAGTCTCAACGCCGGAAGGCTCCTGAGATCAACACTGGCTACCGGGACAAAGGCACACAGCGCCCAGCCTGAGGCCCAGCAAAGTGGAGTGCTCTGTATACTACTAACACAGTAGTCAAACAGGGACCAACAGTGGAACGGTGACTTGATCCCACAATAGACGATGTTAGAACTGCATCTGAGAGTGGAGATGACGGTACTCTCTTCGACCAGGTGCAACCAACTCTAGGTCCCAACAGTGGAACGGTGTTATGATCCCACAATGGACGATGTCCGATATTATCTACTGCTTGGTTTTCACACAACTCCCTCCGTTGAGGTGCATCAGACTCTGTGCTCCCATAGCTAACTGCTGCACATGATTATTGTGCTTGCTTGATTGTAGTTGCTGGACTACAATGAGGTACAGCAAGTCCGAACAGTGAAACGGGGTCTTGATTCTATGATTGAGGATGTCAGAAGTTAAAGTCTGTGATGATTTCTGTTTACCTCCTCCGACCAGGTGCAACCAACTCTAGGTCCCAACTGTGGAACGGTGTCTTGATCCCACAATGGATGATGTTAGAACTGCATCTGAGAGTGGAGATGAAGGTACTCCCTTCGACCCAGTGCAACCAACTCTAGGTCTCAACAGTGGAACGGTGTCATGATCCCACAATGGAGGATGTCCGATATTACCTGCTGCTTGGTTTTCAACCAACTCCCTTAGTTGAGGTGCATCAGACTCTGTGCTTCGGCAGCTAACTGCTGCATGTGATTATTGGGCTTGATTGGCTGTAGTGGCTGGACTACAATATGGTACAGCAGGTCTTAACAGGGAAACGGGGTCTTGTTTCTATGATTGAGGATGTCAGAAGTTAAAGTCTGTGATGATTTCTGTGTACCCCTCCGACCAGGCGCAACCAACTCTAGGTCCCAAGAGTGGAACGTTGTCTTGATCCCACAATGTTTGATGTTAGAACTGCATCTGAGAGTGCAGATGAAGGTACTCCCTTCGATCAAGGGCAACCTGCTCTAGGTCCCAACAGTGGAACGGTGTCTTGATCTCACAATGGACGATGTCCGATATTACCTGCTGCTTGCTTTTACACAACTCCCTTCGTTGAGGTGCATCAGACTCAGTGCTTCCGTAGCTAACTGCTGTGCATTATTATTGTGCTCAGTTGACACCAGTCATTGAAGTACACTGCGGTACAGTAGGTCCGAACAGTAAAACGGGGTCTTAATTCTATGATTGAGGATGTCAGAAGTTAAAGTCTGTAATTATTTCTGTGTACCTCCTTCGATTAGGTGCAACCAACTCTGTGCTTTCGAATCCAACGTGGCTGTGAGGTGTTAATGACCACTGACTCTGGCCTAAACTGCGGTCAGCCTGTCTCACAATTCAGATCTAGTGGTGATTGTTTAATTACAGAATTCAGTAGTCAAGTAACTACAACGTCTATTGAAATATACACAATATCCTTTCATTATACTTGCTTGAAAATTTTTTTTTAGCTGATTTATAGGTTTAGTACAATGACCAAATTCTACTTGGTAGTGGAAAAGAACACTGAATAACAATCTAGACTGTGGACCGAAGAGATCACAATTTGAATTGTTTAGATTTATTTATTGCATAGTTTTCTGTAAATTAGGTTGTTGTATTTTGTGAAGAGGAAGTGAGAAAAAGTTTTCATGGATGTCTATGTGACTACTGCGTTCAATTTTTACTGCAGACAGCAGTGTTCACAATTCAGATTGAGTCGCTATTGTAGATGACGCAGCCCTGTAGGAAAAGACATTGCTCCAGTGCGCTCTGTCCGCACCTGTCTCATTACAGGCTCTGCACACGCTATTTGTTACCTCTTGTATGACAAACTGTGCAGCTCAAGTCCACATTATTTGGCTGTGGGCACTTTCTGGCTGCTCACTCTGGCTTACACTAGAGACAGCAGTTTTCACAATTCAGATCGAGTCACTATTGTAGATGACACAGTCCTGTAGGAAAAGGCATTGCTCCATTGTGCTCTGTCCACACCAAGCATACACATCATTGCATGCTCCGCACATGCTTTTTGTTGCTTCGTGTATGACAAACTGGGCAGCTGAAGTCCACGTTATGTAGATGCGGGCCCTTGCTGACCGCTATCTCTGGCCTACACTGCAGACAGCAGTGTTCATAATTCAGATTGAGTCGCTATTGCAGATGATGCCGTGTTGATGGCAACAGACATTGCGCCTTGCACGGCCCGCCCGCAGCACGCATCATCGATGGCTGTGCACATGCTGAATGCTTTTGATGTGGCTATCTGAGTGCACTAGAACTGATGGACCCTTTATTATACAATCTTTTTGTGTATTATTTCAGATCTATTGCTTGTGTCTCAGTATACCACAAGTTGTGGTTCTTTTACAATATAATTTTATTTGTATTATTTCACATCTACTGTCCCTACCTTACTGCAGCAGAAACTATTGACTCTTTTATTATTGAATCTCTGTGTGTGGTCCAATGATTACTGTTGTAGTTGATGCTAGCAGCAACCATTCCCTGAATGAATGAATGAATGAATGAAGGGTAATTTATAATGCACTGACTTAGCCCAAAGGGCATCAAGGCGCAGAGGGCTGGTTTACACTCACCCCACACACATCCAGCACAGATGTCACTGGATATGTGACCATGTTAATAAAAAGGTGTTGAGCGCATGTGGCCGTACCCACTTCCACTTTCTATCTGTGTCCGTGTGTTCATTATCTAGGCTACTTTACAGACTATAAATATTGATGAAGATGATAGCTGCATGTTGAGTGTAGTGTAAGATATTTGTACATAGCAAAAAGTTTTCAAAAAAGCTCTCTAAGCAGAAGAGGTGTGTCTCATCAAATGCTGTAGAGAGAATGACTACAATTGGTGGTGTTTTCCAATTGCTACAATGTTTAGTTTAGTTTCTTTATTATTATGCATGATTAATTAAAACCGTTGCATACAATACATTTAACAATAAAATCAATCTCATTTCATTAAAAGGGTAAAAAAAAATGTAAGAGTTTAAAATAAAGCATTTTTATGTATACGTAAGAACTTTTAAGATAATGACAAAAGTGCATGTGTCCCTAGGGCAGACAGCGCTGGGTCTATTTGATGGCAGCTCAATTAGGAGTTCCTTTTTCTTTTTTTTCTTTTGAACTGCCAAGATGTTCCCTTGCGACAAGTAAGACGATCTGTAGCGACTGTTATTTGTTTGTTTTGTTTTTTCTATTGCTTCCAAATTCCTTTGTGAGTGCCGGAGTTACAAGTTCACTCAAACAGTTCCCAATGTTGTAACTATTGCTAATTGGTTTTCAGCTTTGTTGCAGTCAATGCAATGAATTTTATTCAGCAGTTTAGCTATACTAAGGATGGATTAAAGCACAGCATAACTGTCTGCCTACAAGACCTGACACCGTGCTGATTGAAGAATGGCTTCAGTAACGTTATCCGTAGGTCTTTTAACTTCTCACAGATGCATAAGATGTGGGAAAGGTTCTCCCAACCACTGGTGCACAAACGACAGGGCTAGTCTCCAGCCCTTCTTTCCCAAGGTGGAAGAAGCAAGTTTATTACTCTGACTCCCATGCGGAGCCGCAAGAATCCTTCCATGATCGCGATTTTTATACCAGCCATGAGATAGGGTTAGGGTTTGAGAACATCATAAATATTTAGCACAGCCCAACCGGAGCTTGTTTCGAAAATACTTTCTTGTCCTCTATTAATGAAATTAGTCTTGTTGTCTTGGTTACTAATTTCTTAAAAGCTAAGATGCCCACTGATGTGTTCCAGGCATCTGTCAAGCCTAACGTGTTTTATTTATTTATTTATTTATTCATTTTTAGAGTTTTGTATAGCGCGAACAAGCACCAAGCTAGGGTATCAGAGCGCTTTACATAAAGAATAACGTGAGACATTCAAAGGGGAACATTGTATACAGAGAGACGTAGTTTGCAAGTAACAAGGAGTAACCGCATTGACAAAACTTGTTCTAAAAAACAATAAACGAGCATTCACGTTTGTGTTGGTCCAGAGTTCTCGTGTCAGCCATGAGAAGAATGTTCTGGACCCAAAAACAATATAGGTTCACAAGGGTCTTAATTAAGCAGACCAGAGAGTAAGGTAGTTTGGGGTTTGTCAATCTTGAGATGAGGTTGTATTGCTTTAAGGTAGGAATTTGCTCATCAGGAATAATTTTGTTTCCTTTTTGAAGAGAGGTATAGAGGAGATTTTTCCGATGTGTGGTGGAAGGGAGTTCCAAATTTTTGGAGCTGTTCCAGGGAAAGCTCTGTTGGAAGTTTTAGCCTTTTTGAAACGTGAGGGTTTCAGAAGTAGATTGTTTGCACTCCTTGAATGTCTGTTTCCACCCGATAAGCTGAGTTTTTGGGCTAGGTACTGAGGGGTGTTGAAGTAGTGTAGCGCCTTGTGCGTGATGCAGGCCATTTTTAGGTGGATTTAAGCTTCGTAGGGTAGTCAGTTGAGTGCTTTCAGGTGTGGCGATATGTGGTCAAATTTCCTAGATCCATTTATGAGTCTTGCTGCCGCAATGAGGCAAGCTATTAGAGGGGCTATTGAGAATTTGGGAAGCCCCGCAAAGGGTGGTACCTCCGTACTCAAGTCTAGAAATACCTAAGGACTGGACTGCAGATTTGAGGTCCGCGATCTCGAGAAATGGTTTCATTTTTCTGAGATAGCTGAGATGGAAGCGGGCATTTTTAGCCAATAAGTTGACGTGGTTTTGCATGTTCAGGTTCTTGTCCAGACTGATTACAAGTGATATGGAGTAGTCCACTACTGTTGGCGTGCAGTTCAACGCCGTGATAGTTTGGATCCATTCCTTTGTCTCCGTGGCGTTCTTAGGGGGGGGAGATTAGGAGAAACTCTGTTTTTTGAGAGTTTAGCTTGAGGAAGTTAGTCGGTAGCCATTGGACTGTCTTTTCAAGGGCTGTGTTCATTGACTTTAAATCTACGATAGAGGAGATCTTAATGTACAGTTCGGTGTCATCCGCGTACATGTGGAAGGATATGTTCTCCAACTATAGTAGCTCGGTGAGTGGTTCGACGTATAGGTTGAATAGCATGGGAGATAGTGTGAAGCCTTGGGGAACTCCCAGTAGGTTGGGGGAGGAAACTGAATGATTGTTGTTGATCAAGTAGGAATGCATTCTGTTTTCCAGGAAGAATTTGAACCACTGAAGGACTTGACCAGAAAAACCCATCCTGTATTCTAGTCTTCTTAGTAGTTTATCGTGGTTGACCATATTGAAGGCTGAGGAGAGGTTGAGTAAAATCAGCAGGCAGGTTTTGTTGCGGTCCAGGACTTGCAGGGCATCATCTACAATATGTAGGATGGCTGTTTCTGTGCTATTCCAGGGTCTGAAACTTGATTGGTAAATGTTTAGAAGATTGAAGTTCGCAATGTGTTGGTTTAGTTGTTGTTGAACACATTTTTCCAGGACCTTGGCTAGCATTGGAATATTGGTTATTGGTCGGAAGTTGTTGAGGTCGGAGTTATCAGCAGTAGGTTTTTTCAGGATAGGGGTGACTTGACCTATTTTTAAGCAATCTGGGATGTGACCTTGTGCTAGAGAGGCATTGCTGATCTTGGTCCAGAGAGGAGCGATGATATGAAAGAGGTGGGGTAGACAATTTGAGGGGACAGGGTTGTTGAAGTGGTTGTTAAGTTTAGTTGTTGCAATAATATTGGTGATTTCAGTGAGATCATAGAGTTTAAAAGTGGCCCAGAGAGAGTTATTTTTGGGCCGTTGTAGCTCTTGCATTGCAGGCATAATGACTTGATTGCTGTTAGTGGTGTCTGAGTTGAGTGCTGCTACACTAAGTTCTAGTTGAAGAGAGTTAGTTTTAGCAGGGAAAAATGAGGAAAATTCTACACTACTCAAATGTGATTTCGATGTTAGGAGTGAAGATTTAGCTAATTTGTTAGATTGTTGTTTCAGAATTTCAAAGAGTTTCTTTGGTCTATTTTTGGACTTGTCTAGTTCTGATCTGAAAAAGTATTTTTTTGATTGTAGGATACTTTCATTGTAATAGTTTCTCGATTTCCAGAGAAGTTTGATATGAATGGGGGAGAGGTGTTGCCTCCACTTCCGTTCCGCTAATCTGAGTTTGCGTCTGTCTTCATTTAAGGCTTTGCTGAACCATGGGTTATTGTCTTTTTCCCTAATTCTTTTGAGTTTTGGTGGAGCGGCTTGCTCGAAGACTTTGGTCATTGCGGAGTTGTAGTGGGCTGTGAGGTCATTGACATCTAACCAGCTTTCCAGAGCGTGAAAACTCTGCCACATAGATGGGTATTCAAGGATCCCACTTCAGCGGCTCTTATTTTGTGCCAGCTTTTTACAAATGCCCCTTTTCTTTCTGTCATCTGGTTTTGGAGGCCAAATTCCAACCTAATTTGGGACGGTGAAACGTATTTGGGGAGCTGGAAGATCACACAAAAGGCAGTTGCATTTATACTATCGAGAGTTACTGCATCTCTGCCCATCAGTGATTAGCTGCCATAACTGAGTGCGGGCTGCAATTTTGCTCGCAAGATCTTCAAAAAGGATCGAGCGTGAGGTCCGGCAGCAGCTTCTTTAAAGATTTTAAAGATATATAAGTTGTGGCACCCTTTCTTCGTAGAGATTATAGCTGAGGCTTTAGAGAATTATTGTGGTCTAGCAGGACGCCCAGATATTTATAAGTTGCTACTTGGTCAAGGCGTTTGCTGGCCAAGTATCACTTTGTGTTTGCGTTCTTGCGGTGATTTACTGCTAAAATTTTAGATTTTTAAAATTAATTTCCAGTGCGTTCAATTGCGAAAATTTGTATGTTGCGTCGAGAAGGTGCTGGAGGCCGATAGGAGTCCTACTGATCAGAACTAGATCATTGGCATATAGCAGGGTTGTCAATGTCATGCCCTCTTGCCTCGGAGCGTGTGAAAGACAGAGACCCAGCTCCCTCTGTAAGTCCACCAAAAAAAGGCTAAATAGCATGGGAGCTAGAACACAACCTTGCTTTAGACCCTTTGTAGTAGTTATTCTGGTTGAAAGGTGCTTCCCGGCGTCTAATTTAATTCTAATCCAGGTGTTAGTGTGCAACTGAATGAGTTGATCTAATAAAGGTGGTGATATCCCCCATTTGTCTAGCTTTTGTCACAGCTTATTGCGCTAAACGTGATCAAAGGCTGCTGAGTAGTCTATGAAGCAGAGATATAGGGGGTATTTTTCCTGCTTCGCAGCATCCATGAGCATGGTTAAGGCCATGATGTTAGTTGATGTGCCATGCAATTGATGGAAGCCTGTTTGGGTGATGGGTATTTTATTATTCATGGAGACCAACTGGCCAATTCGTTTAGAATGATCCCCGCAAAGTATTTGGCCTCTGTATATATGAGGGCTATTAGTCGATAGTTGTTTGGGTCCGACCTTGCTCCTTGCTTGTATATTGGGCTGATGATTGAGCCTCTCCATGGCTCAGGGAATTTTGTGGTTCTTAATGCATATTCTAACACTGGTTCCAAAGTGTTGCTCCAGAACTCGGGGTCTTGCTTGTACAGCATTGGTGGTCTACAATGGGGAATGTTATGAACTAATAAAATGCTTCTTTTAAGGTCACATGGCAATTGCTCACCCAGCGCGCAAGGATACTGCACCCAACACAATTTTGGGGACATATATTTACTATAATATAAGTTTATTACAGTTAGAAATATATAAATGTTTAAAGTATTTTAGATTATCGCATGCTCCCATATACACTTTAAAGGTATTTAGATATAGTTTTGAGACATAAAAGAAAAATGAGGGAATGGCGTACCCGGTGCAACACCATACATCTATGACGTAACACAGGGCCTGGTAGCGTGCACTCGTCACATACGCAATGCGCAGCGGGTGCGACCCCATACGTACATGACGTAACGCGCTGCTTGGTACTGCGTACTCGTCGCATACCATAGTAGCAGCTGGCACGGCTTCATACGTATATGTTGTTACGTGGACGAGGTGCCACGAACCCGTCGGATACGAAATGCGCATCATTTCACTATGGCGGATAGGATTCGCATGCTGATGGAGCTTGGTAGACTACCGGTATGGGACTCTAGTTTTCTCCCCCCCAAAATAATTTATATACATATTTTTTTTTTTGAAGATATAAAACATTACATAATTTTTAAAGTTAAAAGAAGGATAATAGAGTTCTAAAATATAGGTTTTATAAATATTAAAATATGAAATTACCATTTAAAAATAATTTGAATTTCACTGAAAAAAACATAAGTTTTACAGACATTACAGTTAGGAATTAGCATTTAAAAATCCTCAGAAATTCACTGAAAAAACGTTATAGTTAGTTGGACATTTCACTCATACAAAATGATAGAAATTCCACTGTTATAGTTAGTTGAGCTAAATATAGCTCGCGCCCCCGAAAAAGGAATTTAGGTGAGCCCACAGCAGTTTGCAGCAAGTAAGTCTTTATGTTTGGCAAGAAAGACGACACGTTTCGACCACGTCCGTGGTCTTGGTCACATATATATATATACACTGAAAAAACAAAGGTTACTGAGGCGTTATAGTTAGGCTGACATTTCACTCGTAAAAAAACAGAAATTCAGCAGTTATTGTTAGCTGAGTTAACTATAATTCACACACCCCACAATGCACTGCTTATGACCCCACACATTACATTACTCATGACATGGCCAGTGATATCACTGATGACATCACTGAAGACAACTCAAATGACATCACTGATCACATCATCCAGTGATTGTTAGTGTTTTCTGAAAGTTACTGGGTCTTAAACATATATACTAAGGTAAGTTGCTGTGGAAGTATCTGTATGGGTAAGTGAGTGGGTGTGTAAGTGGTGTAAAGAAGAGTGATTGGGTATATAAGCTACTGTATACATGGGATAATGGGTATGTGCATTTTTGTATAGGTGAGCTAGTGGGTGGGTCAGTGCTTGTATGAGTAAGTGAAAGGTTGTGTGAGAATCTGCATAGTTAACTGAGTTGGTGTATCAGTGGTTGGAAATGGTGAATCAGAGGATGCATGAGTGTCTGAATGAGTGTTTGAGCAATTAAATAAGTATCTGTATAGGCAGGTGACAGGGTACATGAGTGACTGTCTTGTGCATCAATAGGTGTGTAAGTGGGTATATGGGGTGAGTGAGTGAGTGTATGAGTGGCTATATGTGTGAGCAAATGTATAGGTGAGTAAGTGATTGTAAGAGAGGCAGTATGGGAATGTATGTGGGTTTCACAATCACTTTATAGTTGCGTGAGTATATGTACGAATATATATATATATATCTAATTGAGTGGTTGTGTGAGTAATTGTACGGATGAGTGGGTGAATGTGTGAGTAGGTGTATGGTTACGTCATTTACTGTGTCAGTAGCTGTATAGGTGTATGAGTAGGTGTGTAAATGTGTCTATGTCTCTATGATTGACTCTGACTTGCTGTAGTGGTAAGTGAGTAGGTGCATGAGTGGCTGTATATGTACTGTATTGAAATTGCGTTTGTGAGTTAGAGGTTCCCTTAATGGCTCTATGAGTGAGTTGATGTGTCACTGGCTTTAAGGATTAGTGAGGAGTTGTTTGAGGGTTTGTGTGGGTTCTGTGAATGAGTTTGATAGTGATATAGTGATTGTGTGGAGTGGGTGTATGACATGTTTTATGGGAGTGTAAGTGGGTGTGTCAGTGTTTCTCTTGATGATGTCCTCAGTGATTTAATTGCAGAATTCATTAGTGATGTCATCAGTGATGTCATTTGAATGACATGAGTTATGTCACTGACCATGTAATGAGTG
Source organism: Lissotriton vulgaris (assembly GCF_964263255.1). Lineage (NCBI taxonomy): Eukaryota > Metazoa > Chordata > Amphibia > Caudata > Salamandridae > Lissotriton > Lissotriton vulgaris. Next base: position 457,248,214 of record NC_141699.1, read on the forward strand.
ATTTAATATGTGAGATCATAAGCAGTGCATTGCGGGGGGTACAGGTTATTATGAGCTAAGCTACCTATAACTGCTGAATTTCTCTGGTTCTGTATGAGTGAAATGCCAGCCTAACTATAATGTCCCTGTAACCTTCTGCATCCTCTCTGAAAGCACATGAATCCCAGAAGTACTGAGACCATATTTGCATGGCAATGTGTGACACTAAATACAAAATTCAAAAAAGCTATTTGACAAAATTCTGAATCATTATTCACAGATTGAGGATTAGTAGAATTTAATACTAGCAATCTAATTTACCATAGATTCAAATTAAGGATTAAGATGGCAGTGTCTGTATTGCTGGTTGATACTGCCTGCAAAGGTATCTGAGTATCCATGAAACCACACGTTTATAGGTATTCACATATCACTTGCAAGTACTTTCCCAACTGAAAAATGCACAGTAACGCCCTCCTGTGAAAAGAAGGCAAGAGCACCTTAGTGTGATTAAGAGAGGGAATGGGGATTGAGTCCGTCTATATGAATTAGGGGTATGAAGTAAGGAGATTCTCAAAGAGAAAAAAACTATTTTTCACATGTTATGTTATGTTAGTTTATATTTGTAGAGCGACAAATCACTAGAAGTTCTCTAAGCGCTTACAGCATAGACCAAGAGCTCGGGAATCCGTTATTCCTGCTAGACCCAGCACACAATAGGGTGGACTTATCCAAATGCCTCAGTGAACAAAATGATCTTGAGCTTCCTCCTGAACGGGATAAAGGTGGCTTTCCTATGCATGCTCTCCGGTAACTTGTTCCAGATCTGGGGAATCACCACTGAGAAAACCCGCCCCTACAAGGTATCTCTATTAAAGCACGGACAGACCAACAAGCTAGACTCATATGACTGGAGGCAGCGTCCTGGCACGATATGCTTCAAACGGTCTTTGATTCAGTTGGGCACTGCTCCATGCTGTGCTTAATGTGCAATGCACAGGCCCTTGAACCTGACCTTCTGCTTGACAGGGAGCCAGTGTAGCTGTTGTAGCAGGAGGGTGGTTTGTGCTCTTCTTGGCAGTTTAAAAACCAGCCTTGCCGCATCATTTAGAACCACCTGAAGTTTCCCCAGAAATTTTTCAGGAAGCCCTGTGTATACTGTGTTACCGTAATAAAGACATCACAAAATTAATGCTGTCATGACGGTACGCATGGTGGAAAATGACAACAGGGTCGCAAGCATCCAGAGTTGCCACATCAGGCCAGTACAACGCACCACTACAGGAGACACCTGATTGTTTAGAGTTAACTTGGTGTCCAGCTTGATACCCAAGCTCTTCACGGCTGGCACTGGTGTCGAGGTAGTGCCAAGCTGTTGGGGCCAAAAGAGACTGGTACAGGGCGAAGCCCGGAAGTAAGAGCAAGCACCTCTGTCTTATCCGGGTTTACCTTAAGTGAATTAGAAGTCATCCAGTTCATAGTGAACCGGAGGATGTTCTGAACATTGAGCTGTGCCTGAGTGGAATTATCAACTTGTACATCTAACTGGGTGTCATCAGCGTAATTAAACACCTGAAAATCCAATTGTGCCAGTGCTTCTACCAAGGGCTGAAGGTAGATATTAAATAGCAGGGGGGACAATGCAGAGCCGTGCGGAACCCCCCATCGCAGAACGCCCTGCCTGGACGTACATTCTCCTAATTGGACCTTTTAAAACTGATCATATAGAAAGGAGGTAATCCCTTGGAGGACCGTCCCGGTGACTCCCTGCCGCCGGACAAAGGCCAACAGCTGCACGTAGTTCACTGTGTCAAACACCGCTGAGAGATCTAATAGGATCAATGCTGAGGGATTCTTCTTATCAGCTGCAAGCCTCAATTCTTCCAGCACTGAGAGCATCACCAACTCAGTGCTGTTGTGGACCCTAAATCCAGCTTGCCGTGTATTTAACAACTGATGTTCTTCCAAGAAGGACGGGAGAACTCGGACCACAATTTGCTCGAGAACTTTAGCCAGAAAAGGAAGTCTAGAAATGGGTCGGTAGTTTTTCAAATTATTGATGTCTACCCCTGCTTTATTCAGCAATGGAATCTCCATGGCTTCCTTAAATTTGGAAGAACAAACAAAATAGGTTTTTAAATGCAAAATCTCATTTGTATAAAATATATGCATGTAGAATGTTCCACTGTGCGGGCTGTAAATAAACTTGAATGTAATGGATGTGGATGAGATAAGATATCTGGAGCAGATTTTAAAGTGTAACCCTGGATTCTTTACAAATCTAATGAAAATTAGAAATATGCTCCAAATTATAGGAGTAATATTACAAGAGCAAATTTCGGACTTTAAAATCCGGGGCTTCGGATCTGGCCAATAATATATTGGCTCAAAATAGCTGTTCGATTCAATTTCTCAACTTCTTGTATAAAGTACATTTCTCCCTGATGTTGTGAGCACTCATGTTTTCTGATGATAAATGCATTTTACAAATGGATTAAAATGATGCCAATCATTCAATATGCTCCACCGCACTCTGAAATGGCTGAGCACCACTTGGATGTTCCAGCACAGTCTGTTTAAGATTGTATTTAACAAGCATATGAGAAGTATGACATGCCAGAGCAGAAACAGAAGTGGAGGAGGATCAGAGGGAAGAGGAGCACATGGCCAGTGGAATTTTACAATTTCGTAATTCGTGTGTTGCTTTTTGTCTTACAGTCCAAGGTCTTTATATATTTCTGTGTGGTTGTTTGTTAATCAACAGGAAGGGAGTGAAGTGCAAGGTTAAATATATTTTGTACAGAACCTATGACACTGATTGGGTATATAAAATATGCGCTGGTGCAATCGTTGAAGAAATGCTTCTTGTGTCATATTTGCTGCTTGCATTATGAGGTTTGTTGCAGATGGTGGCACACGTATATTGTAGCACCATGCAACACAACGAGGAAAAAAATGGAAACTATTGTAAAATATATATCAAACACCTTGATTGCATACCTCCTGCGATCGATAAATTGCAGGTTTTCTAAAGGGGTGCTCCCTAGAAGTGGGAGAAAATGCAAAGTTTTCCCTTGTGTAATATGCATATTATGAATAATCTATGCAAAATTATACAGGTTAAACGAAATGCACTTGTCTGGTATGTGGACCGAAATTGAAGGCGGGGCACACCTTATGTACAGAAGTCATGCAAGGTTTAGGTGGGAGGAACATTTCAGTTTCACTACTCCTGAGTGACACTTCTCGAACTCTGGGGCCTATTAGGATGGCGGAAAGACATGCGCCCGTCCGCCACCCCAGAGGAGGAGGGACTGTCCGCAGGGGCAGCGGCGGTCCCTCCGTGCTAATTAGCGGTCACATCTTGTATTTTTAACATTTCGGCGGGTGCTGCTTGAAGCAGCACATGCCGCAATGTAAAAAAAAACATGTTTTCCTTTGCGTGCACGAAGCTGCAGGCACCGTGTGGTGCCTGCCGCTTCGTGCACGCAAAGGCAAGGGGCACCATAGGTACTGCCCATGTGCACCCCCCACACCCCTTCACCGCTGGGGGCCCGCAACGGGCCCCCGAAGACAACACCGTATGCCTTTCAATGGCAGAAATGCTGCCGTGGAAAGTCATATGACCGCAGCTATCGTAATATGGCTGGCGGTGTCTGATAGACACCGCCAGCCATGTTAGGGCTTTTCCGCCGCGGTCGGAAGCGGCGGACGGAAAATAGATCCCCCAGCCATCCTAATCTGGGCGAGGTCTTTTTCCAGTCCGCAGCGGATAATCCGCATCCTCCGGGCCAGCGGTGGCTTCCACCGGCCCGGAGGATGCAGATTATCCGCAATCCTAATGAGCCCCTAGTTTCCGCCGGTAGAAAAATGCCAAAATACAGAAAACCATGTACGCTAGAATGAATGGAGATTAAGCTCACGCAATAAAACTTTTGCCCAGAGAAAGTTTCTGCGCATCTCAGAGAAAGAAACTCTAAGGACTTCATTGGTGTGGCACTGCAGAGGTGAAGGGTTCAGAGTATGCATGTATATCCCCAGAGCTTCGGCGAGGGGGACGCAGAAGGAGTTTAGTCGTCTCAGAAATGGCCTGCCCTTCTGAAATTTTATATTTATTTTTCCTCCAAGCCAGGCGATAAACAAATTGTGCAGAAAATGCAGCTACCTAATTCTGCAGTGGCTTGGGATTGGCGGGCTGCTAGCAGCACAGGAGGGGGCGTAATGTCATATGATTAGCTACATTTTTGCTTCTGCCCTAGCCTTGTAACTGGCAGCTGGGAGGCGTATGGCAGTATTTTAGTGGAGGGAGGCTAATGTCTCTGTAAGCCAAAATCTCTAGTTCTCTCTCTCTACTCCTTATATATGGTGTGCACCTGTTACAACGCATTTTTTACAACGCACTACTGTTACAACGCATCCATTACAACGCGGATACTGTTACAACTCATGTTTTTACAACGCATTTTTTTACAACGCAGGTACCTTTACAACGCATACCATTACAACGTAATTATTGGTAAGTATATAGTTATTTTTTAAATGTTATATGTTTTGTGTAAAGGGGTATTTTTAGGGGTTAGGGTCAGTTTTGGGTTTTAGGGTAAAGGGGTATTTTTAGGGTTCAGGGTAAGTTTTCAGTTTTTGGGTAAAGGGGTATTTTTAGGGTTCAGGGTCAGTTTTCAGTTTTTGGGTAAAGGGGTATTTTTAGGGTTCAGGGTCAGTTTTTAGTTTTTGGGTAAAGGGGTATTTTTAGGGTTCAGGGTCAGTTTTTAGTTTTTGGGTAAAGGGGTATTTTTAGGGTTCAGGGTCAGTTTTTAGTTTTTGGGTAAAGGGGTATTTTTAGGGTTCAGGGTCAGTTTTCAGTTTTTGGGTAAAGGGGTATTTTTAGGGTTCAGGGTCAGTTTTCAGTTTTTGGGTATAGGGGTATTTTTAGGGTTCAGGGTCAGTTTTCAGTTTTTGGGTAAAGGGTTTTTTTTAGGGTTCAGGGTCAGTTTTTAGTTTTTGGGTAAAGGGGTATTTTTAGGGTTCAGGGTCAGTTTTCAGTTTTTGGGTAAAGGGGTATTTTTAGGGTTCAGGGTCAGTTTTCAGTTTTTGGGTAAAGGGGTATTTTTAGGGTTCAGGGTCAGTTTTCAGTTTTGGGTAAAGGGGTATTTTTAGGGTTCAGGGTCAGTTTTCAGTTTTTGGGGTACAGGGTAAAAATAAATTAAATTTAATTTTAAATTAAATTATTTAATAGTAAATAAATTAAATAAAATTACATTGCATTATTTTTGGGGTTGAGGGTCAGTTTAGAGTTTTTGGGGTACAGGGGTACAGGGTAAAAATAAAGTTATATTTTTTTTATTTTCAATAATTAATTTAAGTTATATTTCATAAAATTACTTTAATTTATTTTTGGGGTTTAGGGTCAGTTTTCAGTTTCTGGGGTACAGGGGTACATGGTAAAAATAAAGTAATATTAATTTAAATTTAAAATAATTAATGGAAATTAAATTATTTAAAATTACATTAAATTATATTTTTAAAATTAAGTTACTATTATATTATTAATATTAACATATACTTACCAATACTTCCGTTGTAATGGTCTGCGTTGTAAAGGTACCTGCGTTGTAAAAAAATGCGTTGTAAATACATGCGTTGTTACAGTATCCGCGTTGTAAAAACCGCGTTGTAACGGTATGCGGAGTAAAAGTCCGCGTTGTAACATCATATATCCCTTATATATATGTGTTTGTGTGTTGTACGGTTGTTAAAAAATCAGCTCAACTTTTAAAGTTTGAAAAGACTGGACCAAATTTGGACCGCAATTTGTATGCCAAATTATTGATAAGAAACTGACTAAACTGATTTTGCCTCAAATGCAATTTCTTCTTTCACATTCTGAACGTGGGCCAACTTGCAGCTGTCTTACTTCTTCCTGCATAAGCACATCAAAAACAGAGTAAAAATAATTTTGCTCTAATTTTGCGCCCTTACAGTTGTCATGATGGGCTCATCTTCCTCTAAGATTTTTGAGATATGGAGATAACCTAGTACACAAGAGTAATTGTCAAAGTCTGGGCCTATAAATCTTCGTATGATGTTAAAAACAAACATGACCCAACAGGAGTTTCCTGTGCAGACAAATGTTGAACCTGGGCCAAATCCTTACTACTTTACAGTAAACTGCACCTCACTAAGGCTAGCCTCGGACTAAGGGGAAGTTCATGTGCTGCTTTTAAGGAGGTTAAGTTGCCTTCTTAGAACTGAAGTAAAGGTGAATCTTCCTTTGAATGTAGGGAATGGTATGCCACAAGTTAAATCTGATCACATGAGAAAACAATAATAGAAATAAGTCTTCTCCAACTTCACTACAGACCTTGCAGCAAACTCCCATTCTGAGAAGACCCCTTTCGGCAGCTGTCAGAAACATACAGTCTTCTTTTCCTAGAGAACCAGTATCTGAGACTAATGGAGAAATTTGCGGACGATGAAAACATGTTTTTTAATAATATCAGCTCCAACGTCTGAGGAATTGAAGTTTTGTAATTATTTAAAGAAATGATTTATGGCTTAACTCTGTATGTTCAATTTGTAGCTCAGGTCGTACACTAAGGACAAATGTAAATCACTGTTTTTGGCATGGTGGCTAAAAGAGTCACTGCCTTTTTATGTTAGGGTGTCTAGCAAATTATACAATAACACATTAGGAAGATAAAAATTAAAAAAAAACACCTGCCACTCCTCAACTAAACCCAGCCGCTCCATGCTAGCGCCCCCTGCTAATGATTTGCGAGCTACCTATATAAAACATTTGTAAAACTCTCGACCTTAGGGGCAGATTATGATCGCGGACGGACTTGCGTCCGTCCGCGATCATTGAGGATTCATGATGAGTGGAAATTATTGAGTCGGTGGTGTCAAACGCTCCCACCTCTTGCCTCCTTGCTCCTCCCCCCTACCATGAACGTGACCACGGCGGCGGGGATGTCGATGGCGAGGAGAGGCTGATGGCGTCTCTCCGAGAAGCTGATCCAAAGCGTCCGAAAGCAGAGACCGGCGCCTCAGGAGCTGATAACCCGATTGGGATCCTTTGGGCTGCAAAACTATCTCTCTACCGCGAGAGATACAGGGTGATAGGAGCGGCATATTTAAACAGCACAGGTGTGCCATTTAACTGACACGGTGAGCAGGAGTGGAAAACGCCCGGTTTTGGCTGCCGCTGCAGGGGTTCTTATATTGGCTCCTTCGTTACTCCCTGTAACTGTAACTCGATACCGGTGGGAGACGTGGGAAATGATTTGAGACGGACTTTGAGGTCGGAAGCTGAGCTGCTGCTATGCTTGGATATGGATATGCTGAATGGTTCTCATGCTGAATGGCTTTCAGTAAGCATTTGACTTTTACTTTAAATATAAACGGCATTTGTACTCTGCAGTAAGCACCATGCACGAAGCATTAAGTAATTAAAAAGCGCTATTCACTCTGCAGTTGCATTGAATGCTTGAGTGCTACACGCTGCATAAAGGAATACAGGATTACAGGACTACATCTCCCATAGTGCCCTGCTTACCTGGAAAAGCCTGTAACCTGAAAAAAAACTGAAAAAAACCCTGAAAAGCTTTTGCGGCCTCACGCTATTGCCTATTCTATTGCATTGTTCTGTGCAAGAGTATCTCTATTGCGTGTCTTCCCTCACTTTTTGAGAGACTTTTTGTTTAACTGCAGTTGTAAATGGGCAAACTAACAAATGTTCGTGCTAAGGCGAGAGCCCGACGGCTTAAAGCTTTAGAGGAGGAGGCCACATCTGATAAAACAACTGATAAAACAACTGATAAAATGGAAGGTAGAGCGGAGGTTTCTTTGGTGAGCTCTGAGGGGGAGATTGAGGCAATTACAGAATCCCCAGATATTTCTGATATTCCCGATACATTGGGGAACGCTCACCCACTTGAGATTCTCCGAACTGAATCTATTCAACAAGATTCCGAGCCTATAGAGGGTGCTAATGTGAATGCACAGTCTCCATTGCCTAATAACTCGCACAGGTTAAGTAGTTTTGTTACCTCCCAGCCTAACCCTAACTCTGGCTCAGCTTGTGCTCAAGATGTAAGTACAGTTTCTGCTGCTGCTGCTGCAATAGCAGTCACTAACTTGAATGACGGAGCGGATGGTCAGGTGGTTCAAGACGCAAGTTTTGGGATACAAGTCGGGAAGGAACAAGCGGGTATGACGAGCCCCATCCTGTCTTTGAATACCGAGACTAACCAGACAACAGGTTTAAAAACAATGCAATTGTCAGTCAAGGACATGCTAAACTTAATTTTGGATGAGATTCGTGAAGTGAAGCAGTCTCAACAGTCTCAAAAAGCAGAATTTGCCGGGATTCAAAATCGTTTGGAAAAAATTGAGGTTATTGTCACTTCTTTCCCACCTCGTCTTCAGGAGGCTGAAGCCAGAATTTCAAGTTTAGAGGATGAAATCCCCAAACTTCAAAAGGACGTCAAGGACGTTTATAAATCATCGAAGACCGTGGAATCCAAGCTTGATGAGTTGGAGAATTATAATCGTAGATCAAATCTGCGAATAGTAGGGGTTCCAGAGAAGATTGAGGGCTCTGATATGGTTCAATGGGTCACTTCCTTTATATCGCACGAAGTAATTCCGGAATTTAAAGGTGATTTGACAATCACCCGAGCTCATCGTGTGCCCGCTCAGCCATTCCCAAACTCTCCCTTTCCCCGTACTATTTTGGTTAATTTCGCTGACTATCGGGTTAAGGAGACAATTCTGACAAGAGCCATTAAACAGGGTCAGTTCGCAGCAAATGCTACTTCCAAATGCCGGATTTTTACCGATATGTCAGCCGTTGCTGCGAAGCGTAGAAAAGAGTTCGTTAAACTTTTACACCTGTTTAAAGCTAAAGGGGCACAAGCCTCTATAGCACAACAGTCAAAATTGAAGGTGCTGATTAAAGGCAAATTCCATTTGCTCACAGATATTGATGAAGCCAATGTTTTACTTAGCCAAATGTCACCCGGATAGAGGTTGAAGGCGAACTCTATGATTTCTTAGCACACTCTTTTCTTGTATTTTTCTTGTGTTTTTCTCAGGTTTCTTCTTTTGTTAAATGATGTTAAATGATGGCTATACCATGGTTACAGATATGGTGGATCTGGTGGAGGGGTGAGGGAGCGGGAGGGGGAGGGCAGGGAGCGGGGTGTTATTCCAAGACACCTCTATGGTTGGGGGGGTGACCCGGTGGCGAGCGTGGGGGAGAGCAGTAGGAGGAGGGCCATGGGTGAAGGGGGGAAAGGGAAAAAATGGAAAAATTGAGGTTGTTTTCAGTGGATTTGAATGTGGCAAGATCCTGCATTTTTGGTACTCTTGTATGCTTTTTTGCATATATATATGTAATTTAAGTATTTTTGAGTTTAAAACTTTTTGTTTCTCTTTGTGCAATTAATGATGGCCCATGTCGTCTAGGATGGAGTTGAAATTGATATCCTTCAATGTGAATGGTCTGAATAATGCCAGAAAATTGCGTGCAATAGTCCTGGATTAGAACTGAAAATCCTACAGTGATTATGTTACAGGAGACTCATATAGCGGTTGCTAAGAAAGAGGATTTTAAGATGTTTAAAACGTGGGCTTCTTTTCGGGGGTTTTCGTGTGCCATGGGTTCACAACGAGGCGTCGCTCTATTCATAAATAAAAATTTTGAGATTGAGATAGTCCAGACGGAAAACGATTCTTCAGGTCGTTGGTGTTGGGTTTCATGTAAAGTCAAAAATTATCACTCCGTGATTACTTTTGTTTGTTTTTATGCACCTATAGAGGATAACCCCCAGATTTATGATGCTCTGTTTCAATCTCTTCTATTGGTTGGTGGAGATATCATTATAGGAGGCGATTTTAATATACTTATGAACCCTAGTTTAGACTCTACATCAACTCTTAAGAGGCAGTCTAAGCCTAGATCTCTTAAGACTATCCTAAATTATATATCTTTATTTGGTTTATGTGACCCATGGCGTGTGAGAAACCCTCTGAAAATGGAGTACACCTGCTGGTCAGGAAGGTTTAAATCCTCATCTCGTATAGATTTTTTTCTAACATCCAGACAGCTTAAATTCAGTTCACAGAGATTTTACCACAATGGCTTTTCAGACCATGCTATGATAGTGATTAATTTCGATTATGTAGAGACTATAAAGGTTTCAAAAAGATGGATGTTTAATAAAATGTATTTACAGAATTTGAATTGGATATCAGCATTAAAGGTGGAGATAGCAGAGTACATTAACCGAAATATAGGCACGGCCCCTCTCCATGTTATCTGGGACTCGTTAAAGGCATTTTTACGGGGGGTTCTTATTAGTAAGGATGCGGCTGAGTGGAGCGCTGTGAAAAGTAAAAGGAACTCCTTGCTTCAAAAAATTCAGGATATAACATTTAGCTATCAATGTCAACCAAATTATGAAGTTGCAATCCAACTGAGGGAAGCTAAACAAGCGCTCAGCGCTTATTATTATGAGCAAAGTGAATTGGTGTTCCAGAAACAATCACAAAAAGTGTACGAAGAGAGTAATTTTTCAGGGAAATTCCTAGCCTGGCAAGTAAGAGAACAAGCGGCTTCAAACTTGATTCATTCCTTAAAAGACCCTCTTACTTATTTCGAAACATCTGATCAGGTTGAAATAAATAATATCATGCTTAAACATTATGAGCGTATTTACTCAGTAAAACATAATTTTAATCATCAAAAACTATCAGAGTTTTTAGACCGATATGAGATTCCGAATCTACCCCTTGAAGATCAGAGGCATATGCAGAGACCTTTTTCTAAAGCAGAATTGGAAGAAGTTGTTAAAAACCTTCCATTAGGCAAGGCTTGTGGTCCTGACGGCTTCCCCTCAGAATTCTTTAAAGTTTTTTTTAGCTCCTTTAGTGATTTATTTCTGCTTCTGTTGAATTCAATGCTGGAAGGAGGACAAGTCCCGGAATCCTTCCATGAAGGTACAGTCATTAGCTTTTTAAAAAAAGGGAAAGAATCTAAAGATCCGAATTCATACAGGCCAATTACTTTATTAAACTCCGATTACAAAATAACTACTAAGATGTTATCATTACGCCTTAATGATCAGGCAGTGGATTTGATCCGCCCAGATCAAAATGGCTTTATAAGAGGCAGACAATTATTTACAAACACACATTTTTTAGTTGAAGCATTAGATTATTTTGAAGCACGTGGGATACAGGCCTTGGTTTTACTTTTAGATGCAGAAAAAGCTTTTGATTTGGTGGTATGGGACACCCTTTTCATTATTTTATCTAAGTTTGCCATTTCTCAACGCATCATCAATTTGATAAAGAATTTGTATGTAGGTGCTAGAGCAAACATAATTGTTAACAAGTCATTAGCAGGCTCAATTTTAGTTCAACGTGGCACTAGGCAAGGCTGCCCTTTATCACCTATTCTTTTTGCCTTTTTTATCGAACCATTAACTATTGCTATCAGGAATTGTTTCCAGATCAAACCTCCAGTTACCTCAATGGCCAAAATTAAACTTTACGCAGATGATATTATGCTACTTATTAAACCTGATCTGGAATCACAGACCTATATTTTTCAAATTTTTGAAGAGTTTGAATCTCTAGGAGGCTATCGGATTAATAAAAAAAAGACAGAAATATTGGTTTGTGGAGGCGGAAACCCAGTTTTACACAAAGATTTACAAGGCTGCATTAATTCAAAACCTAAAAGATATCTAGGAATTTTGTTCTCTTCAAATATTTTGGATTTATATACACTTAATTTTGTTCCATTAATTAAAAAAGTCCAATCAATGTTCACTCGCTGGGATCCTCTGCCTTTAACTATTCTCGGACGCATTAATTTAATTAAAATGTCAATCCTTCCTCTTTTCAATTTTTTGTTTGCATCAATTCCAGTCTATTTGTCGGGTACTTTTTTTTCCAAAATAGAATCTATGTTCTCTAAATTTATTTGGGCAAAAAAAACACCTAGATTAGATATACGGACATTAACTGCAGAAACTAACTATGGCGGTCTTTCTTTACCAAATTTGAAAGATTATTATTTTGCTTACTTTGCACAGTACTTAGAGAGATTTAAGAACAGGAATGCAGTAACTAGTTGTTTTATAAATTTTTTTTTTGATTTGATATGCTCAGAAATACAAATACCATCCCCGTTGTTTGTATTGAAATCCCCCAAATTTGTGCGGTATAAAATCCTAAATTGGTTTTTTAAACGACGTAATGCAATGCTTAAGAGATATTCACTTCCACAATTTCATTTACGAACTCCCTTAATTGGAGTGTTTTCTTTTTTAAAGATTACAATCGATCCCATTGTAATAAAAAATTGGGGTAGGTCTGGTTTTAAAACATTATCTGACTTTTTGGTAAGCGGGACTTGGCTCTCAGTTACTGAGATGTCAGTTCGAATTGGTGGCAATTTTTTGCTAATTGGTTCCTACTCTAATTTAATTTATCCTATGTTGGCGCAATTAGATCCCGGTACCATTGCGAATAATACTTCTACTCTTGTTCTAGATCTTTTTATTAATAATTTGGAGAAGAGACCAGGAGTATGGAAACAGTGTCTGACACAAAGCCGGGAGGTAGAGTTGACCGCTAAAGCTATCCGTAAATGGTACACTCAAGAAAATGTTATATTGTCACCGGAAATTTGGAAAACCATTAATCAATTTAATTTCTGCGTACTGCGTGGTGCCAACTGGCGCCGAATGTTGTATTTTAGCAAGTGGCTATTATATCGTACACCAGTAATAATTGCTAAAATGTATAATAATGCGTCTGCTTTTTGTTTCAGACATTGCAATTGTGAACAAGCCAATTGGTCTCACATTATTATGTCTTGTCCTAAAATTAAGCATTTCTGGGAAGAAATTATTGGTTTTTTAAAGACTTATTGTTTGTTATCTGTCCCATGCAATGCAACAATGTTATTATTTGGATATGACCCTGATTGTATATTTTCCAGTCACCTGGCAAAATTGATTTATATTATAATGGCTGTGGCTAGATCTTTAATTCTGCAGAATTGGCTTTCAACCTATATCCCGACGCTGCAGGAATGGTTGGAAAAAATGAAAAGGGTCAGGAAAAGTGAACTTTTATATGCTCAAAGAGTTGGGGGTATTAGAAAATTCAATCAAATTTGGAGATGTTATTTTGAGTAAATTGGTTTAACATTACGTTAAGTTGAAACTAAAAGTAATTGTTATTTTTCTGTGTTTAATTTCTTTTTTTTTTATGTATGCCGTATATAATCTGAATACAACTTCAATAAAAAAAGATTAAAAAAAAAAAAAAGAGGAGGAGGGGACGTCCGCATGGGCTGCGGAGTCTCCTCCTGTGCGATTAGGATGTGACCGCCACCCTGGCGGTCACATCCTCTATTTTTAACAATGCCGCGGGTGCAGCTTCAAGCTGCACCCGCGGCAATGTTAAAAATGCACGCATTGCATTTGCATGCAGAAAGAGGCAGGCACCGCGCGGTGCCTGCCACTTTCTGCATGCAAATGCAGGGGGGTACCATAGGTACCCCCCATGTGCACCCCCCAACCCCCCTTCACCTAGGGGGCCCGCAACGGGCCCCCTAGGTGAAGATCCGTATGCTTTTCCAGGGCGGAAAACCCGCCGCGGAAAAGCACTTTTAAAATCCCATCCTGATATGGCGGACGGTGTCTGACAGACACCGTCACCATATCAGAGCTTTTCCGCCGCGGTTGTAAGCCGACCGCGGCGGAAAAGCTGCGGACGGAAACCAGGACCCACCAGCCATCCTAATGTGGCGGTGGGTCCTTGGTCAGTCCGCTGCGGTTTTTCCGCATCCTCGGGGCCGGCGGTGGCTTCCGCCGGCCCCGAGGATGTGGAAAAAACGCAATCCTAATGACCCCCTTAGTGTGGCCTATGCGCACCGCCATTAATCAGACACCCATTGGCTCATAACCGCTTTATTGTACGAAGGTGCCTTCTGATGCAGAGCCTATGCTTATAAGTCGACCAAAAATCTAAAAGCATTAAATAAACACATCAACATTGTTTTTTTTTCCTACCTGTTTTTCATTTTAGTACATGTTAACACTATTTGCCAAATAAAACAATATATAACGAATTGGGCGTCTGGTGTGAACCTAAGGCTCATTATGCAGAGAATAATGGACGTCGAGAAGGATCTGGTTAACTGGACTCCAGCTCTCACATATGCACAACACACAGGGCCTCATTACGAGATCGCTCTGAATAACTAGAAGTGGTCCGGTGTTTCCAGCCCTAAGATAACTGGACCCGCAAAGCCTTCACTGAAACCTGGGCAGGCTCTGGGGGCAGAGGCACATCTGGGCCCCCTCCGGGACCATGCAGCCCTATTGAAGAAACATATAATGCCTACGCCCTCCAGCATTGCCTTGCCCATCTAAGTCTTCACCCCACCTACATTTTTAGGTCTGGCGACCTATCAATGCGCGAAAGCGCATTGAGCGGAGTGAGAATTCAAGTGCTCGAAATCCTCGTCAAACCAAGGGCTTCTTGCGCTGCGGTTTTCATTAAGTTCACGTGAATCACGTGACCAAACAAGCACGCGCATTCACGGCCGCACAGCACATCAAAGGGCTTCGCCCAGCGTGCGCTCTGCGGCTTCTCCTCCCCTAATTAATCATGGCTGGCCGGCCGGCCGTACTTTCAGTTTCCCGGCCGCTCTGCATTATCAGGTACGTGTTGGTGACGCCTTATTCCACTTTGTCTCCGTGCGTGCATTTATTTCTTTTCCTTCTAGTGTCTTCGGTGCCCCTGCTTTCACTACCGTGAGTGTCCGATTTATTTTAGAAGCTGTAGACATTCATTTAAATGTTCAGAATGTTTAGTTGTTTGGCATGTGTTTTTTCCGTCTGGCCTTTGTCACTTCCAACCTTTTAAATAACAAACACATCTTGCTTCCTTCTTTTTTAAGCACACTGCAGGCTCATCTTGCTTTGTTGTTGGAAGTTTTATGTAGCGCGTACTCGACCGGAAGGTTAAAATCGGAGCTCTTTACATCAGCACCAGCTGCATTGCAGACGGACACATTTGTTATTAGACACAGGGAAAATAAGTAAATTGCCCAGAATGACAGAATGTTTGAACTGCTGCCAAGACTCAAACCCAGTAATTATCTTCAAAGTCGCCACTCTAGCCCCTAAATCCTGTAACTCACAGATATTCATTGCCCCTCCCACCCCCGTTACGGCCCTGAGGCTGACTTCTCTCAAAAACAGTATCATAGTCGTGCAAGCGTGAAAACCGGTTTGAATTCGCCCTTTTGCAACAATATATCCCTGCAATGGAGAGTGTGGAGGCAGGGACAGGCGAGCAGCTGAAGATCACGGCCCTCACTGCCCATCATCAACCACATGTCATAACTCTTAGCGATAAGGGCAGGGGGGCTCTTGGTACGATTCTCACAGATTTGTTTAAGATTGCCACGGCCTAGCACATCCGCACCGTATGAGTCATTTAAGTCAGCCCATGACGTTGAGGGCAGGCAGCAGCAGCACCAGGCCCAGGCCTAATTAGTTATTAAAAGGCAGGCAGAGCAGTGTCCCAGCCGCCCGGCTCACCACGAGTAACGGGAGCAAGTAATTAAGTAGTAGCAGGCACGCGTAGCTATGCCATGCCCATTTACAAACCAAGCTGCTTTTTTTTGTCGGGGAGCATGGTGGCGTGATGGTCATCACCGTGGTGCTAGTTCCGGCTCCACAAGATTTGAAGATGATAATGCGCT